>NC_083326.1:61788831-62130190 GCF_963455315.2 Globicephala melas
AGAATATACAGTGAACAGCCTCTTCAGTAAGTGGTGCTGGGAAAACTGGACAGCTACATGTAAATGAATGAAATTAGCACAGTCCCTAACACCATACACAAAAGTAAACTCAAAATGGATTAAAGACCTAAATGTAAGGCCAGACACTATAAAACTCTTAGAGGAAAACATAGGCAGAGGAAAACATAGGCAGAACACTCCATGACATAATAAATCACAACAGATCTTTTTGACCCACCTCCTGGAGAAATGGAAATAAAAACAAAAATAAACAAATGGGACTAATGAAAGTTAAAAGCTTTTGCACAGCAAAGGAAACCATAAGATGAAAAGACAAACCTCAGAATGGGAGAAAATATTTGCAAAGGAAGCAACTGACAAAGCATTAATCTCCAAAATATACAAGCAGCTCATGCAGCTCAATAGCAAAAAAAAAAAAAATCCAATCCAAAAATGGGCAGAAGACCGAAATAGACATTTCTCCAAAGAAGATATACAGATTGCCAACAAACACATGAAAGGATGCTCAACATTACTAATCATTAGAGAAATGCAAATCAAACTACGATGAGGTATCACCTCACACCAGTCAGAATAGCCATCTTCAAAAAATCTACAAACAACAAGTGCTGGAGAGGGTGTGAAGAAAAGGGAACCCTCTTGCATTGTTGGTGGGAATGTAAATTGATACAGCTGCTATGGATAACAGTATGGAGGTTCCTTAAAAAACTAAAAGACTTCCCTGGTGGCGCAGTGGTTGAGAGTTCGTCTGCTGATGCAGGGGACACGGGTTCGTGCCCCGGTCCAGGAAGATCCCACATGCCGCAGAGCGGCTGGGCCCATGAGCCATGGCCGCTGAGCCTGCGCTTCCGGAGCCTGTGCTCTGCAATGGGAGAGGCCATAACAGTGAGAGGCCCGCATACCGCAAAAAAAAAAAAAAAAAACTAAAAATAGAACTAGGATATGACCCAGCAATCCCACTATATATATACATATATATATATATGTATATATACACCCTGAGAAAACCATAATTCAAAAGAGTCATGTGCCACAATGTTCTATGCAGCTCTATTTTCAATACCCAGGACTTGGAAGCAACCTAAGTGTCCATCGACAGATGAATGGATAAAGAAGAAGATGTGGCACATATATACAATGGAATATTACTCAGCCATAAAAAGAAACAAAATTGAGTCATTTGTAGTGAGGTGGATGGACCTAGAGTCTGTCATACAGAGTGGAGTAAGTCAGAAAGAGAAAAACAAATACCGTATGCTAACACATATATATAGAATCTAAAAATACAAAAAAAAAATGGTCACAAAGAACCTAGGGGCAAGACGGGAATAAAGACAAAGACCTACTTGAGAATGGACTTGAGGATACGGGGAGGGTGAAGAGTAAGCTGGGACAAAGTGAGAGAGTTGTGTGGACATATATACACTACCAAATGGAAAGTAGATAACTAGTGGGAAGCAGCCGCATAGCACGGGGAGATCAGCTCGGTGCTTTGTGACCACCCTGAGGGGTGGGATAGGGAGGGTGGGAGGGAGACGCAAGAGGTAGGAGATATGGGGATATATGTATATGTATAACTGATTCACTTTGTTATAAAGCAGAAACTAACGCACCATTGTAAAGCAATTCTACTCCAATAAAGATGTTAAAAAATAAAAATAAAAAAATAGTCATTGCTCCTCATCTTTCACCTTCAGTCTAAGGATGGTAAGTAGATGTAAAAATAATTATAATTTTAGTATATATAAACTATATATCATCACATAACGTGGGTGAAATACTATATAGACTACTCTTATTGTAACTCTAGGATCTAACTTTTCTGTTTTTGTTTTATTCTTTGAATGGTATACAAAGTATAAATCAAAGTCATTCTGTGAGAAACTGCTTTTCTGGGTGAAAAGCAGCAACTGTGCCAAAGTTGTTGTTCTTTCAAGCAGCCACTCGTATCACCGTAATGACTTCCAGCTCCGCAGGTATGTCTGTGTCTTTGGAAAAGTATTTTGCTATGATTTATACAGTTATTAGGATGATTTCTCTATTAAAAGGTTAAAATAAAATTTTAAAGCCATGCATATCCTTTCCTGTCCTCCCTGCAATTTAGAAAGAAGGAGGTAAAGAACATGAGCTAGGAGGAGTAGAGGTGGGGGGCCCTTGACATTCCCAGGGCTGCAGCACTGGGATCCTAGGATAAAGGTGGGAATGGTTCTGGGGCTGTGCTCTGTTGTGTGGTATCACGTGCCTGGCAGCGCCACAAACCTCAGCTGATGAAGGGAAAGAAGAAAGGGTACGTGATGTTTATTGGTTGATCGTTTTTCAAAGACTGGATTGATGTTTCTATTTATTTCCATATATTCAACCATTTGTATTTGCAGAAATACAGTTGCCTTTAAGTATAGCTCCCAGGCATGTCAGATTGAATTCTTAGGTAGAAGACAAAGTATCCAAGACTTAGAAATCTAAACTAGTTTATTACATTATCATTTCTTCACCTGTAAAATTCTGACGAAATTATTAGCCAAGAGTAACCTTTCAAGACTAGACTTAGTTTCTGGGATTCTCACAGTGGGCCTGGTGGGAGCGTGGCTGTGGACATCTTCACGCTGGCCTGGCCTTGGGTTAAGTTTTCCTGTCTCTCCGCTCTCCCCTAAATTTGTAAATAGCAAGTCAGAGCAATATTTTTACATGTTGCTCTTCCATAGACTGCTGAAACACGTGTTTTGCTTTGTGCAGCAGAATATATGGAGAACAAGATAATTTTTGCTAAAAGAACTGTTAATTGTCTTAATGTACGTATTTGTGAGTTTTTAGTTAATTATATGATTGTTTCCAGTACTCCCTTCAGGTACCTACTTACACCTTCCACGAAAAAAAGTGTTCAGAATAAAATACAGAGCCTTAACTGGGAAGAAATGGAAAAAAGCCCATGCATTCCTGAAATAGACGATTCTGAGTTTTGTGTCCGTATTCCTGGAGGAGGTATCACAAAAACACTCTATGACGAAGGGTGAGCTTACCTGTATATTTGCTGCGCATCTTATCTGAAAATGAAAGTAAGATAACTGGGATAGTGTTTGGAGTACTTACTGGAACTCTGAAAATGTCTTCATTAAATAGGTACCGTGTTACATTCAGGGGAAAGATTGAAATGTGGTTATAGAATTGGTTCCTGAAAAGCCATATTTAATGCTTTAGTATGTGTGTCATGTTAGGGGTCCTGATACATATTCTGTGCAACCTCTGCAGTCAGTCCTCTTTGCAGTGGTGGTGGTGGTGAGGTGTACATAACATTAAATTAACCATTTTTAAGTGTACAGTTAAGTGACATTCAGTACATTCATTGTTGTGTACCCATCACCACCATCCACTTTCAGAACTTTGTCATCGTTCTAAACAGAAGATCTGTACTCATTAAATAACTCCTGTTTTATACCTGAAAATCTATGCTCTTATTAAAACCATCATTTCCTTCAACTTTTCTTTTTTTCGTAGTCTATCTTCCATTCGTGTTTTCACTTCTTTCCCTGTCTAGCTTATGCCCTTTAGTATATTATTTCACCTCTTTTCTTACCACAGCCTAGAAGCCCTGGCCACCTGGTTATTCTCCACACCTGCCCTGCAAACCACCAGCTTTGAATCATTCTCTCGCTCCATTCAGGCCACATCACCCGTGGCCTGCACTTCTGTCAGACCATAGACTGCGGGGCTTAAACAACAGAAATGTATTTGCTCACAGCTCTGGAGGCTGGAGGTCAGGGTGCTGGCCTGGTCGGGTTCTGGGGAGGGCCCTCTTCCTGGCCTGCAGACGGCCACCTCTGGCTGTGTCCTCACGCAGCAGAGAGAGAGCTCCTTCTCTCCTTGTAAGGCCATGGTCCCATCGGATTAGGGCCCCCTCCTGTGACCTTTCACTGAATTACCTCCTAAACCTCCTGCCTCCAGATACAGTCGCCTGTGGGTGAGGCTTCCACTTGTAGACCCTGGAGGGACACAGTCCAGGCAATAGCAGCTGCTGTCAGGGTCTCTTGATCGATCGCCTACTGCCTCATTCTGACCTGCCCTGACCACCTCAGCAGCAATGCTGGAATTAACTTTCTAAAATGCAAAACTGATCACAAGACTCCCTGAGTAAAAATCCATCAGCAGTTTTACTTGCCTTTTGCGGAATCTGGTTCATCCTCCGCAATGTGCCATCCAGAGCCCTCCAGGCCCCTCTGGCCTGGCCCCCTGGGTGCGTTCTGCACAGATGCTGGCCTCCTGGCCCTCACAGTGTCCCCAGAGCTGTCGCATTCTTCCTTGCTTTTTTTCCCTCTCCTTTTCTCCTCGTCTCCTTTGCAACAACCTGCCCAGTTTGCCAGAGTCCTACGTCGCTTCCTGTTTGTCCTTGCTGGTCTCGCCCTTCTCCGCAGGGGGAGGGGGATTCTGCTGTCTTCGCACTCCCCCCGCACTCTGCCCCTTCAAACTGACTTCTTGCTTCTTTGCAAGTCAGTCTCCTAGCTTTGCTTCTGACCGTGTCAGAGTAGCTGATAGCAGACTTGCCCTCCTGCCATAAACAATGGGAAACTGGACAACATTAATGAAACAGCTGTTCATCAGACATTGGACACCATGCAGCACACAGCTGTGAAGCCTGGGAGAAAGCAGTAGAGTCCTGCTATTGCCCCAGCTTCCTGCAGGACTGCAGCGTGGGGTGGGGGGACCCAGGCAGAGTGCAGCCGTCTTGCTAAGTCGAGGGGACTGGAAACCAGAGTTGGGGTGGCTGACACAGCTGGAGAGTATGAGGCAGAGAACCAGAGGGACACAGCTGCTGGGGGAAGAGCCCTGGGGCCTGCCTGAACCCTCCTCAACCCTGAGCTCACAAGTATAGGGTGAAACCGTGAGGGCAGAGAACAACCTCTGGGCAGCTGTTAACTTTGCCCACAAAGTTAGCAACACTAGACAAAATACTATGAAAGACATGTTCCTCATAGAACATTTTGAAAATGTAGAATAGTCAAAAGAAACAATATTTTAAATACTCACTTCTGTCACCCAGAAGAAACTACCACTACTAATTTTTTGGTCTGTTTTCTGTTTTGAATTAAATTCTGTTTTGAATTAAACATTTTGAATTAAATGTTTGTATCTGCAAGATACTGCAACTCTACCGTCTGTAGCTTTAAAATTCATGCTATTTACAGATATTTCTCACAAAATTGATGTTCTTTTAATTTTCCAGCACAAATCTTGGTGTGGGGCAGGAACATTCATGTGCCCAGGGTGGGTGTTACATGGCTCCTAGTTTTGTCCCTACAAATAGAAGGTACATAAGTGATCTTGTGATGTGACATCTCCTTGCCTAAAACCTGGCAGATTATCTCAGCTATAAAAACAGGCACACTGGAACCATCATCTTGTATCAGTAGAAGAATATCTAATTATTCTTTTTAATTGTTGTAGCTGTTCTAAAGAAATCCCAATGGTGATTCTGCTGAAATTCGTTTCGGAAGGAGACAATATCCCAGATGCGTTAGGTCTTGTTGAATATCTTAATGAATGGCTTCAGATAATCAAACCATGTGTAAGTTTCACTAAAGCTTAAGTCTCTGATTTCTCTGGTTATGTATTCATCAACTTGCATTTTTACATACTATATAAGTAGACCAAGTAAGTGAAAGTTTATGTTAAATTTAGACGTCTTTATATAAAATTTAAGTTAGCTGAACTTTTCAAAAGAAGACAGCTAAGCAACCTGTTGTCTGCAGTTGTTTCATTAAGGCTGATTTTCAAAAAAAAAAGGAAAATCTTAAATACTTCATTGTATTCATTCTTAGTGTTGCATTAATTATACCAGGCAGCTTTTTATAAGGATAAACAAGTCCTCTTTGGAATTCAGGTTTTTCTTTTACTTTTAAGCAAAAGGTATAGCTTTGTGAGCAGTACTTTAGCTATCAATATGCATTATAATTAAAATACTTTTCTCTATTATGAAATAAGAGCATGACACCTGGGGAAATCAGTTAGCCTTTAGGCATAACAAAAGTAACCTAAGCCTACTTTACAAGGTAGGTGACTGTCTTTTTAATTCATGCTTTTTTGAAGAACAAATTGATACAAATCACACAGCATTGATTTTTTTTTTAACCACTGTTTCTTTTGAATTTGATTTTGCTCCATGGACTCTATTTATAGCTTTTCTGGTTCGTATCTTTATGGCTTGGAAATTGAGGAAATTTATCTTCAGCTGATATAAAGACACAGAAATGTATTACTTTGTTTTTTCCTTACAATAAATCACAGCTAGAAGTGTCAAAACCAAAAGGAACAACAACAACAAAGGGAGAGTTTTATAATATGTGTTAAAAAGAGATTTAGTGATAAAGTTGAAGGATTACATATTTTGTTCTTCAGTTGCAGTGTGATGACCCCTCAGCGTCTGCCTTGCCATGGAAAATGCCGAGTTCCTGGAGGTTACTCTTTGGCAGTGGTCTTCCCCCTGCACTTTTCTGATCCGTTTTCAGTTTTATACCTTATGTCCCAAGACACTTATTACCAACACAACTGTTAAACAACTATATAAAAAGAATGTATTAGGAAATCTTTACTTTTCACAGAAAAATCGCAAAGAAAAATGAATTAACAAAAGGTTGTTTTTGCCATGCTTTTCATCATATACAACAGATGTAAATTTTGTGCAATAAAGTGTTTCCTAAGTAATTTTATCTGAATGTATTTTTTTTTTAACTCAGACTTCTATATTAGTTTCCTATGTCTGCTGTAACAAATTACCAGAAACTTAGTGGCTTAAGACAAAATAAATCTATTATCTTAGAATTCTGGAAGTCAGAATTCCAGAATAGGTCTCACTGGACTAAGTCAGGGTGCTGGCAGGGCTGCGTTTTCTCTGGAGGGTCTTGGAAGAATCCGTTTCCTACCCCTTTCCAGCTTCTAGAAGCTGCAACATTCATTGGTTCACGGCTCCTTCCTCCATCCAGAATAATTTCCCGATCTCAAAAGAGTTTAAGAGAAAAGGTTTTCATTTTTGAGTGCCTACTACATACCAGTCACTTTTTACCTGCTATTTTGTTGTGTTACGTCTGTGCCTTGGCTTTCTCATCTGTAAAACGAGGGCTTATAATATTAAGGGGTACACCCTACTCCATAGCACTCAGTAAATGATTTATTTCTGATAAATTATTCTGGGTTCTATAGCCTGATGTGTTTCCCTTTGGGAAACTATTGTCGGGTCGGGATGTCAGCCAGATGATGGGATAGGAAGTCCTAGCCCTTGACCCAACAGAGACACCACTTACAAATCAAAATACCTTTATGGGAAGCAGAAACCAGTTAAAGAGTTCCAGTTCCCCAGGCAAGTCCAGAGTTGAGAACAGCTGCACTGAAAACAGAAGAGCGGTTTCACTTTACCCCCAACTGTCCCTCCCTCAAGCAAACAGCTCAGCATGTTGGGAGAAAGTCACCAGCTCGAGGCTTCTGGGCGAATGGAGGGGTAGGGAAGAGGGGACTGCATCCAACGGGTTGGCTTTTTGCAGGGCCGCTGGAGTGGCTGGTTTCTGCCTCGACTGACTTGGAGCCCTGATGAAACTGGCAGAGTTTAGATGCAGGGGGGCCACTGAAAGCAAAGGTGGGGTTGGGGGGTGGCAGGAGTGGTGTGCTGCAGCCCCAGAGAGCCTGCAGTGCCACAGACAGGCCAGTAACATCTCTACACAGTCCAAAGGCACCCAATTGGAGCGAAAGAGAAGAATAAAGTGTGGGTCCAACAGTCCAGCTTCTCAGAGGGCTGTTGAGGGACCAGTATCTGTCTCACCTGACTCAGGATGCTGATGGGGAGACAGCATACTTTGGATGCCTGGGGACTGCTGAGGACAAAGGGGAGAGTGGCACCTTGCTGCTGCAGCACCAGAGAACAAGCCTTGGACACCACAGGGAGCAAGAGATGACAAGCACCTGAAAAAGAAACCTGCAATTCGAACTGGGAAATTACATGCACAAGCCCAGAGAAATTACGTCCTCCAAAAAGGATTTCTGAGGCCCCCAGACTCCCCAGCTAGCCCAACTGGTGAAGGTCTTCCCTGTAAGAAGACTGAGAGAGGTGGCTGTTTTATCAAATACATAAAACTCAACAACCACCACAAAATCATGAGGCACAAGAATAAACAGAAACATAGCTCAATCAAAAGAACAAAAGAAACCAATCTCCAGAAACCAATCCCAAGGACACAGAAATCTATGAATTATATGACAAAGAATTCAAATTAATTGTCTTAAAGAAGCACAGTGATCTAAAAGAGCACAGACAACCAAGTGGATTAAGAACAATGCACGAACAAAATGAGAATATCAACAAAGAGAAACTATTTTTTAAAAGAACCATACAAAAATTCTGGAGCTGAAGAATATAATAACTAAATTGAAATATTCACTAGAGGGGTTCAACAGCAGACTTGATCAGGCAGAAGAAAGAATCAGCAATTCTGATGATTGAAATTAACCAAGTCAGAGGTATAAAAAAAAAGTGATGAAAAATGGACAAAGCCTAAGGGACCTATAAAACAGCATAAAATGGACCAATATGTATTATGAGAGTCCAAGAAGGAGCAAAGAGAGACAAAGCATATTTAAAAAAATAATAATAGGGACTTCCCTGTTGGTCCAGTGATTAAGACTGTGCTTCCAATGCAGGGGGAATGGGTTTGATCCCTGGTCAGGGAACTAAGATCCCACATGCCAGGTGGCACTGCAGAAAAAAAAAAGGCTTTTCTAATCTGAGAAAGGAAATGGATTTGAGAAGCTCAAAAGACTCCAAATAGGATGAACCTAAACAGCCCCCACCTAAGACACCTTTTAATCAAAAAACTGTCAAAAATCAAAGACAGACAGAATCTTGAAAGTAGCAAGAGAAAAGCAACTCATCACAAGTGAGTTCCCGTAAGATAATAAGCAGATATCTCAGCAGAAAACTTAGAGGCCGGAAGGGAGTGGGATGATATATTGAAAATGCTGAAAGGAAAAAAAATGTGCCAGTCAAGGATATTATCCTGAGGCTTCCCTGGTGGCGCAGTGGTTAAGAATCCACCTGCCAATGCAGGGAACACGGGTTCAAGCCCTGGTTCAGGAAGATCCCACATGCCTTGGAGCAACTAAGCCCATGCACTACAACTACTGAGCCTGCGTGCCACAACTGCTAAAGCCCGTGTGCCTAGAGCCTGTGCTCTGCAACAAGAGAAGCCACTGCAATGAGAAGCCTGTGCACTGCAACAAACAGGAGCTCCCGCTCACTGCAACTAGAGAAAGCCCACGCACAGCAACGAAGACCCAACGCAACCAAAAATAAATAAAATAAATAAATTTTAAAAACTTAAAAAAAAAAAGGATGCTATCCAGCAAAACTGTCCTTCACAAATTAAGAAATAAAGACTTTCCCTGGTGAACAAAACCTGAGGGAGTTCATCACCACTAGATGTGACTTACAGGAAGTGCTAAAGCAAGTCCTGCAAGTTGAAACAAAAAGATGTTAGACAGCAACGTGAAAGCATATAAAGATATAAAGCGCTCTGGTAAAATTAAATAGACAAATACAGACTCTAGTAATGGTGTAAAGGTGGTGTGTAAAGCACTTTTAATTCTGGTATAGAATTTAAAAGATAAAAGCATAAAAATGACTATAAAACTGTTAATGGATAAATAATATATAAAGATGTAAACAAAGTGAAGGTGGAGAGATATAAAAGAATGGAGTTTTTGTAGATTCAAGTTGTTATCAAAATAGAATAGATTGTTACAAGATCTTATGTAAGCCTCACAGTAACCACAAAGTAAATATCTATAGAAGATATACAAAAGAAAATGAGGAAAAAATTAAAGCATGTCAACACACACAAAAAAATCAATGAAACACAAAGAAAGGCAGCAAGAGGAAAAGAGGGACCAAAAAAAAAAAGCCTAACAAAGTAACAAAGTGCCAATAGTAATTGCTATCATCTGAATGTTCCCATCCCCCAAAAGTCATATGTTGAAATCCTCATCCCCAAAGTAATGGTATCAGGAGGTAGGGCCTGTGGGAAGTGGTTAGGTCATGAAGATGGAGCCCTCATGAATGGGATTACTGCTCTCATAAAAGAGCCTACAGAGAGCAAGCTTGCCCTTTCCCACCACATGAGGGCACAGCAAGAAGGCACCATCTATGAGGAAGCAGGTGCTCATCAGACATCAAATCTGCCAACACCATGATCTTGGACTTCCCAGCTTATAGAACTGTGAGAAATAAATTGTTGTTTATAAGCCACTTTGTTTATGGTATTGCATAGTAGTTCAAACAGACTAAAACAGTAAGTCCTTCACTATCAGTAATTAATTGTAAATGTATTAAATTCCCCAAACAAAAGACATAGAGTGGCTGAATGGACTAAAAAAAATGCAATTATATACAGTCTACAAGAGACTCACCTTACATATAAAGACACACACAGGCTGAAAATGAAAGGATAGGAAAGGATTCCACATAAATAATAACCAGAAGAGAGCAGGGGTGGCTATACTAATATCAGACAAAACAGACTTTAAGTCAAAAACTCTCACTAGAGAAAAAGAAGGACATTTTACAAGATAAAAGTGTCAATACACAAGGATAATATAACAATTATTAATATATATGCTCCCAACATCAGAGCACCCAAATATACAAAGCAAACACTGACAAAATTGAAGAGAGAAATAGACAATAACACAATAATAGTAGGAGTTATCAATACTCCATTTTCAATAATGGATAGAACAACCAGATAGAAGACCAGTAAGGAAACAGAGGACTTGAAAAACACTATAGATTGATTGTACCTAACAGACACATGCAGAATACTCCACGCAACAGCAGCAGAATACATGCTCTTCTCAAGTACACATGGAATATTCTCCAGGATATATCACGTTAGGCCAAAAAAAAAAGTCTTAACAAATTCAAGAACATTGAAATCATACCAAGTATCTTTTCTGACTAATATAGGATGAAACTATAAATCAGTTGCTGTAAAAAAAAAAAAAAAAAAAACTGGAAAATTAACAAATAAGTGGAAATTAAACAACATATTTTTGAACAATGAATGGGTCAAAGAACAACTGACAAGTGAAACTAGGAAATATCTTCAGACAAATGAAAATGAAAGCACAACATATGCAAACTTATGGGATGCAGTACTAAGAAAGAAGTTTATAATAGTAAACACCTACATTAAAATAGAAGAAATTTCTCAAATCAACAATCTCACATTATACCTCAGGGAAGTAGAACAACTTTAACCCAAAGTTAGCAGAAAGAAGAAAACAACAAATATTAGAGAAGAAATAAAGAATAGGGAGGGGCTTCCCTGATGGTGCAGTGGTTGAGAATCCGCCTGCCAATGCAGGGGACATGGGTTCAAGCCCTAGTCCGGGAAGATCCCACATGCCGTGGAGAAACTAAGCCCGTGCACCACAACTACTGAGCCTGAGCTCTAGAGCCCGCGAGCCACAACTACTGAAGCCCGCATGCCACAACTACTGAAGCTTGCATGCCTAGAGCCTGTGCTTCTCAACAAGAGAAGCCATCGTAATGAGAAGCCTGCACAGTGCAACAAGAAGTAGCTCCTGCTCACTGCAACTAGAGAAAGCTGCATGCAGCAATGAAGACCCAATGCAGCCAATAAATAAATAAAATATATTTTAAAAAAATAAAGAATAGGGAATTCCCTGGTGGTCCAGTGGTTAGGACTCTACAGTTTCACTGCCAAGGGCCCAGTTCACTCCCTGCTTGGGGAACTAAGATCCTGCAAGCTGTGTGGTGTGGTCAAATAAATAAATAAATAAATTTAAAGATAAAATAAAATAAAGAATAGAAAAAAGTCAATGAAAGAGTTGGTTTTTTGAAAAGACAAACAAAATTGACAAAACTTTAGCTAGACTAAGAAGAAAAGAGAAGAAGACTCAAATAACTAAAATCACAAATGAAAAAGAGACTACAGCTGATGCCACAGGAATGAAACAGATTATAAGAAACTATGATGAACAATTATATGCCAACAAATTGGATAATCTAGAAGAAATGAATAAATTCCTAGAAACATACAAGCTAGTAAGACTGAACCATGAAGAAATAGAAAATTTGAAAAGCCTATTTCAAAAGAAGGTTGAATCAATCAGTTATCAAAAACCACCCAACAAAGAAAAGCTCAGGGACTTCCCTGGTGGCGCAGTGGTTGAGGGTCCGCCTGCCAATGCAGGGGACGTGGGTTTGTGCCCTGGTCTGGGAGCATCTGCGGCTGGGCCCGTGAGCCATGGCCGCTGAGCCTGCGCGTCCGGAGCCTGTGCTCTGCAACGGGAGAGGCCACAGCAGTGAGAGGCCCGCGTACCGCAAAAAAAAAAAAAAAAAAAAAAAGAATCCGCCTGCCAGTGCAGGGGACATGGGTTCAAACCCTGGTCTGGGAAGATCCCACATGTCGCAGAGCAACTAAGTCTGAGCACCGCAGCTACTGAGCCCGTGTGCTACAACTACTGAAGTCCATGTGCCTAGAGCCCATGTTCTGCGACAAGAGAAGCCACTGCAATGAGAAGCTCGTGAACCGCAATGAAAAGTAGCCCCCGCTTGCTGCAACTAGAGGAAGCCTGTGTGCAGCAACGAAGACTCAATGCAGCCAAAAATAAAAAGAAATTAAAAAAAGAAAAAAGAAAAGCCTAGGACCTGACTGCTTCATTGGAGCATTCTACCAAATATTTAAGGAAAAATTAATACCAATCCTTCTCAAGTTCTTCCCAAAACTTGAAGAGGAGAAAACACTTCCTAACACATTTTATGAATCCAGCATTACTCTGATACCAAGCCAAAGATACAAAGAAAAAAACAACAACAAAAACAACTATAAACCAATATCCCTGATGAATATAGATGCAAAAGTCCTCAACAAAATACTAGCACTTTAAAAAGATTATACACCATGAAAAAGTGGGATTTATCCCTGGAATGCAAGGATAGTTCAACTTAAGAAAATCTATACATGTTAATACAACACATTAACAAAAAATACAAAAATCACATGATCACCTCAATTGATGCAGGAAAAGGTCTCGACAAAATTCAACACCCTTTCATGATAAAAAACACTCAAGAAACTAGGAACATAAGGAAACTACCTAAATGAAGGTAATTTCATAATGAAGGTCATATATGAAAATCTCACAGCTAACATCATACCCAACAGGGGGAAAAAAAGCTTTTCCTCCACAATTAGGAACGAGGCAAGGATGCCCACTATTGCCACTTCTATTCAACATAGTCCTGAAAGTTCTAACCAGGGAAATTGGGCAACAGAAAATAATGGTATCCAAACTGGGAAGAAGAAGTAAAATTATCTGTTAGCAGATGACATGGTCTTATATGTAGAAATCCCACGTGTGTGAACACGTGTCCTTCTGTGTGAGCATGCCCACATACGCTTATGTAGAGTGTAAAGGTAAGGTGACACACTCAGTTTTGAGCATTCAGGCATGTCTGGTTCTGTGCTGAATGACCCGTTTTCACAAGCAGGTCCGGCACGTGGAGTGGCCATCCCATCCGCACTGGCCTTATTTGGTTGAAAAGCATGGGTGGCTCCCGGACGGGAGCCAGTGCTGAGGCGTCTCCCCACCCTGTTCATCCACCCGGGGGGATTCCCACTCCCTTCAGTGCAAAATGAGGCCACCCAGCATCACCGTGCCAGCACATCCCAACCAGACCATCTTCTCCTCCATCTTCTCCTCTATCACGGCCTTCTTAGAAGTCAGATGAATTTCAATAGAGAGAAATTCATTCTTATGTTTCAATATTTCACTTCTCAGTAATTGGTATTTTTGGTGTTGAGACAAGTTTGAAAATAGTAATAGTCAGTAAATATTTAGTGAGCACCTACTATGTGCCAGGCACGGTTCCAGCACTGCAGACCCCTGCCCTCTTGGGAGTTAACATGGATGAACAGGCCATGAACAGGAAGCACTGTAAAAACGTATCGCGTACTGTATGTGGAAAGGCAGGGGCACGACAGGAAAGGAAGATTGGCCCGGGGTGCAGTCAGGGCCAGCGCAGTTTTTAACGTCCCTGTCTTACTCTCACACTAAACATCTCTGGTACCTCCCTAAGTGTGTCACCCAAGCCTCTGTCCTCTCCCGGCCCACATCCCGCCTCAACCAGGCCGTCTGTGCACATGCAGGCCTGGACCCTCACTGGCTTCCCCGCCTCCCAGGCCCCAAGCCAGGCTCCAACTCCGTCTGACTCGCGGACGGTGTGCCCACCTCTCAGGGGTGGCCCGCTTCCCAAAGGCTTTGGGGACCGTCTTGTGGTCCTCTGAACTCCCTGGTGTTTGCCAACCACTGCCCATATTGAGGCCCTGGACCACGGGCCTCCCTGAGTTGCTGCTGAACCACATCAGTCCTGGAGGGTGAGCATCACCTCAGGATTTAACTCAGCTGCTTTATGGGTACATGATAGGCCCCAGAAAAACCCCTGCTGTTGAATAAGTGAAGTACAAACCACTAAGGAGAGACATGCACACAACTTCTAGATGGTACCAGACCTCCTCCCTGCTCTTAGAGGAGTGAAAGGAAGGATGGAGGCGGTTCTGTCAACCTCTCTGCCAAACACTGGTTTTCAATCTTTGAGCAATTGTTTATAAAACTGATTTGACGTAAGACATCATATTTTCAAGCCACTTATATTTTCTATTACTCTCCGGAACTGTTCTGTGAAAGATTTTTGGTTGCTTGCTTATAAAACTCTAAATTATGGCCTGCCTGGTTGGTAAGCAGTCAGAATCCCATTCAATCAACTCTCTGCCGTTGATGTCAAGTCCAGCAGATTCTGTGTACTGTGCCCAGCCATAGCCAATGCCATACAATAACTCTGAACGTGGTCACGACAATTCACATCCCAAGAAGCTCTTTTTCAAGAGGCGGGAAATGTCAGCAGGCATTTGAGAACATTTCTTCCAGGAATTGCTTTTCGGTGACTGTGTCCATGAAGGACACAGAGGACAGACTCTGCAAAAGGCCGCAGGTGTCTGGCAGAGTCCACATCTGCTCTGGGACCCCTGGACTGGCACAAGGAAAACGCAGCCCTAGCCCTAAGGTTTTATTGACAGCACCTGCTGGAAACTGCCCTGAACTTGAACACAAGCCAAATATAATTAAAGCACAAATTGATGAGGTTTTAAAAAAAGGTTAAAACCGATCATTTGGAAGCTCCTAGGAGCCAAGTGGACAAAGAATGTTGTCAAAGACCGAAGTCCACAGAGAGGTCCAGCCTCAGCCCAAACACCGTAAACTCAGGCGAAATGGGGCAAGTGAAACCCTTGAGACTTGGTTAGTAGGACTTACGCACACCGTAGCCTCGTAGGCTCTGTCTCCACCGCTGGTCTGTCCTCCTTCTTCTTCCCTGGACTCCTCATCTTCTTCACCTTCTGACCCTGACCTGCTGTCACTTATTCCAGGGGAGTTTGGAGATGGGCTTGGGGTAAACATGAAGCCTGGCTCTGGCGAGTCAGGGGAGGCCTCACGCCAACGGCCTCACTCTTCACACCTCACACCTCCTGGAGTCTGAGCCCCTGGAGCCCAGGACAGACCCCCTGTGCGTCCAGGCTGCACCGACCCACCTCCCTCTCCGCTTTGGGTCTTTCTTCCCCTCCCCAGGCCGCAGGCCACCGTCTCTCTTCCTGAGTTCCTCCCTGGGCTTCCTCTTCTCCCGCCAAGGTGGGGAGTCTGCGGGGGGAGCGGGTAGGAGAGCCCATCCCCGGGCGGGTGCGCCTGGATGCAAAGAGCCATCAATCACCAATGAAGAGGAACAACTGAAAATTCTTAGCCTGTGAAGCTTCACCTTAAGAGTGAAGCCCCAATCCACCCTCGCTCTGGTGTTTGGCCCAACACAAGGGACACCTGGTGTGAAACTAGCCAGGCCGACAGGTTCCCTAGCGGGTGGCTGCCAGGTTGTGCCCACCCACCTCGAGCTCCAGGACGCCGGAAAGCAGTCAAATAGAAACCCTCAGGCAAACACAGGGGAGGGGTCTTTAACTCGCCAGCGAGTACGACCAACCAAGGGATTTCTAGAGAATGATTGACACTGATAGGGTTTACTGTATTTTAACTTTGGCATGTGAGTATAGCAGAGTGGAGTGTAAGTGTAATGACAGAGAGCTCAAAATGGCTTAAGAGAATAAAAGAAAATTTTGAGTCAGTAACAGGAAGGCAATCTACACATTTAATGACGTCAGCTGGACTCTGTCCCGCTCCATTTTTTTTTCCTTTTTAACCAAACCGCCTTCATTTATTTCTTAACTGCTTTCTGCTGTGTTGGACTCTCGGCGCCCCCCACCCTTTCCAGTGGGGGTGGGGCAACCCAGCAAGCCCAGGCCAACACCCGCCAGGCCTCAAGTCCAGTGGAAATGCTCCCCTTCTCCACGGGGCCTAATAAAGCCCGGAAACGGGAGCCACACCCTGAACTAATGACTGTGTGTGGGGTTGGTCAGGTAACGCACTTGAGAGATGGGACTTGGCCCCATCAACCCCGCCAAGTACATATGCGAGGGCTGTGCTGTGTAGGACATTTTCTATATTTTTTCAGAATTGTATAATGAAGTATTTAGCAGCACATATATGATGTATGTAATTTATTTCACAATGTTTTACTAAAAACAGATAAAGCAAATATGGAAAAAATAATCCTTATATCTAGCTAGTTGATGGGTATATATTTATACTATTCTCTCTACTTTTCTCTGTAGTACGTAAATATTTCTTTTCGTTTCTTTTCTTTTTTTGTGAGGGTGCTGTGCCGTGAAGCTTGTGGGATCTTAGTTCCCTGACCAGGGATTGAACCTGGGCCCTCAGCAGTAAAAGCACTGAGTCCTAACAACTGGACCTCCAGGGAATTCCCTTAACTATTGCATAAGTTAAAAAAATAAATGCCCACACAATTATTTTCAAGTAAGTATTTTCAAAAATGATTTTTTAAATAAAATCATAACATTTCTACATGAAATTCTGCTAGAACTATAAGGTATCATAGTTTTTCCTTTTTTTAATATATTTATTTATTTATTTTTGGCTGTGTTGGGTCTTTGTTGCTGTACGCAGGCTTTCTCCAGTTGTGGCGAGCGGGGGCTACTCTTTGTTGCGGCGCCTGGGCTTCTCATTGCGGTGGCTTCTCTTGTTGCGGAGCACGGGCTCTAGGTGCGCGGACTTCAGTAGTTGTGGCGCACGGGCTCAGTAGTTGGGGCTCACGGGCTCTAGAGCGCAGGCTCAGTAGTTGTGGTGCACGGGCTTAGTTCCTCCGCGGCATGTGGGATCTTCCTGGACCAGGGATCAAACCCGTGTTCCCTGCATTGGCAGGTGGATTCTTAACCACTGCGCCACCAGGGAAGCCCTCTTATACAGTTTTATCAAAACTTTAAAAATTAAAAACCAGACATTATGCATTCATTTCTTAGAGCTGTGAAAACAAATTATCATAAACTGGATGGCCTAAGATCACAGACATTTTGTCTCTCACAGTTCTGGGGGCAGAAGTTGGAAACCCAGTTGTCCACAAGGCCGTGCTCTCTGAAGGCTCTGGGGAGTATGTTTCCCTGCCTCTTCCAGCCTGCGGTGGTGGCTGGCCACCCTCAGTGATCCTTGGTTTGTAGACTGGTCACTTCAGTGCCTGTGTCCATCTTCACATGGCTTCCCCTGTGTCTCTTCTCCTCTTTTCATAACAACACCAGTCTTGTTGGATTAGGGCCCACTTACTCCAGGGTGACTTCATTTTTGCTTAACTCATTACACCTGCAGTGACTCTATTTCTAATTAGGGGTCTGGGAGGGACATGAATTTGGGGGGACACTAATCAACCTCAAGAGGTTTATACATTTGCCTGTGGACCTGTTTGGCCAGATTGTGCCAGGGGGTCATTCCTAGCTGTGTTTAGAGTTCCTGAAGGGCAAAGTTGTCCCCAGAAGTACTGAAATAAGGTGCAAACCAATGGCTCAGTGTAGGACCAGAGGTGCAGGTTCCAGTTTGCATCAGGTGTAGCTGAAGGTAATCTCTGAATACACTTCTTTCCCTCTTCATATCGGTGTTCTAAGACAAGAAAGCTTAGAGGTTTTATAGTTTTTAAAATACAAAGTATTTTGGTTTCAGAATTTATTTGCTTAGCTACTTCGGAAGGACTTAATGTCATGTCATCCCCGGGACTAGGTAAGACAGAGCAGATTACACAGTGCACAAATATTTGGTTTTAGGACTGGGAAAAATGGTCCATTTGAGAAACTGAATATGAAACTGTTTGCTCTCAAGTACACAAATGTCCTCTGTGAAATATGACTGCATGGCCACAATTACTAAAATATTATTTCCCTGGATTTTGAGTTTGTCACTGAGTTTCTTGGTTATTTATTTTATATCAGATTTATAAGGTCCAGGAATTTTATTTAATGCAAAGGATTATCTCTGGTTTCATTTAGGTGAACCAAAATGGAATGATAATATGCACACACAACCAGGAGGGTATATAGCTGTCAGCAGATGTCCCCACCTCCCTGCAACTCACTCTCCCAACTGGCTCTTCTCCATGGAACCACGGCTAATCCTGTGATGTCTTTCCCTTCAGACCTTTAACATGAATATTGAAACTACTTATATGTTTCTGTAAGTGAATGTGTGTAGTTGTTTATTTATACATAAGTTGAATTAGATCACATGTATTTTGGATTTTGAGACAACTTGTTATTTTTCTTAACTAAGCTATCCACCGTGGACACACTGACACATCCCGTGTCAGTATATGGTGTTCCATTCTGCATCAATAACCATTTATTTAGTCCACGCCCCTCTCGATGGACATTTAAGTGTCTCCAATTTTGGAAAGCCTCATTTTTACAGGGAGTTTTCAGCTGACAGTACCCTTTTGTTAGCAATAGCTTTGGTTCAGCTCTTTAAAGGAATCTGGGGAAATAAAACACGTTGGGATGCAGCAACAAAGGACAGTTTCTCCATCATCAGTTTTATTGTTGCCACTAACATTAACCAAATATTAAAGAGTGAAAAGCAAAGAGGACTTCTGGTTTCCAGCCCAGCATGGAAGGTGCCTTGGAAGTGGTTACTGTCCTAACAAGTAAAAGTTGAACAAACTGAAAAATTAACAACTCTTCTTAGATGCAGTGGGGTCACAGGGAAAACGGCTGCCCCCCCCCCAAATTAGAGAGACGGCCAGGCAGATACAGAGAATCACAACTTATCGGGGCAAAAACCCATGAGCAAAAGTTCCTGGAGCAGGAAAACCTGAAGTGTGACCGACAAATTGCTGGAGGCTCGGTGTGGACAGGCCTGAAAGTGAAAAAGCCCAGGGGCCCCAGTCGGGGTAGGGGGGCCATAAATTTGTGAGTTTTATCTCCAGGAGCTCTACCAGTGAATATCAGAGAAAAAAATATCAGAGCAAAAAAATCCTCATGTTTCTGACAGGGGGAGGGGAAAACAAGCATTCTGAAGTTCACCAGAGCGTTCTGCTCTTAACAAGGTCTGTCCTCAGGAGGAACTATTTCCCCAGAGCCTAATGTGCTGGGGTTTTATCAGAGCCTACACTCTAGGCTCCTGTCTTTCCTGAGGCCATGGAGGTGGGGCACGAGGGGGGCAGGGAATGAGAATGAGAATCACGTGTGAAGGACACAGTCCCTTCTAAGACCAAGACTTAATCACAGGACTGCAGGACGCTTCCCTATCCCCTCATCTTACTGCCACATCACTAAAGGCCTATTTATACCAGTTCCTTTTACCCAGTACATCATATCCTGCTACACAGAAAAAATTAGAAGGCATACCGAAGGCAAAACACACAATTTGAAGAGATGGGGCCAGCTTTAGAATCAGACATGGCAGGAGTGTTGAAATTTTTAGACCAAGAACTTAAGACAACTATGATTAATATAAAGGCTCTAAGGGATAAAGTATACAGCATCCAAGAACAGAGGGGCAATGTAATGGAGATGGAAATCCTTAGAAAGAATCAAAAAGGAATGCTAGAGCTCAGAAACACTGACAGAAATAAAGGATGCCTTGGATGGGCTTGTTAGTAGACCGGAAACAGCTGAGGAAAGAATCTCTGAGATTGAGGCTATGTCCATAGAAACTTCCAAAACTGAAAAGTAAAGAGAAAAAAGAATGAAAAAAAAAAAAAAAAGAATAGAAAGTCCAAGGATTGGGAGAAATAAGTGAAGGGGGTTAAGAGGTACAAATTTCCAGGAAGTTGCCTGGTGGTCTAGTGGTTAGGTTTCTGGGCTCTCACTGCTGAGGGCCTGGGTTCAATCCCTGGTCGGAGAACTGAGGTCCCCCCAGGCCATGCGGTGCAGCCAAAAAAAAAAATCGTATGGAGGGAAAAGAGGTACAAACTTCCAGTTATAAAATAAATAAGTCACAGGGATGTAATGTATAGCACAGGGAATACAGTCAATAATATTACAATAATGCTGTATGGCGACTGATGGTTTTTAGACTTACCATTTCGATAAATTTGTAACGTATATAAATGTCAAATCACTATGAAACTAATATAATATTGTATGTCAACTACACTTCAGTGAAAAAAGTTTTTTCAAGAAAATCCAAGAAATGTGAGACAACTACAAAAGGTATAATATATGCATAGTGGGAATACCAGAAAGTGAAGAAAGAGAAAAAAGGAAAAGAAGAAATATTTGAAGCAATAATGATTACAAATTTCCCCCAAATTAATATCAGACAGGGGGATATCTGACAGGGGGAGGGGAAAACAACCATTCTGAAGTTCACCAGAGCGTTCCAAACCACAGGTCCAGGAAGCTCAGAGAACACAAAGTATGGGAAATGCCAAAAAACTACACCTGGGCATATCATTTTCAAACTACAAAAAATCAATGATAAATAAAAAGTTTTAAAAGAAGTCAGGAGGAAAAGTATTTTATCTATAAAAGAGGAAAGATAAAAATTACATCCAGGGCTTCCCTGATGGCAGTGGTTAAGAATCTGCCTGCCAATGCAGGAGACACAGGTTCGAGCCCTGGTCCGGGAAGATCCCACATGCCATGGAGGAACTACTAAGCCCCTGTGCCACAACTACTGAGCCTGCACTCTAGAGCCTGCAAGCCACAACTACTGAGCCCACGTGCCACAACTACTGAAGCCCATGCTCCTACACCCTGTGCTCTGCAACAAGAGAAGCCACCACAATGAGGAGCCCGCGCACCGCAATGAAGAGTAGCCCCTGCTCACCGCAACTAGAGAAAAGCCTGCGCGCAGCAACAAAGACCCAACACAGCCAAAAATAAATAAATTTATATTAAAAAAATTACATCCAAATTCTCAAAAAGCATGCAAGAAAAGCGTTGAATAAAATATTTAAAGTGTTGAGAGAAAAAACACCAATTTAGAATTCTGTTTCCTGTTAAACTATTCTTCAAAAGTGAAGAAGAGGACTCTGGGAAGATCGTAGAACAGGGAGCACCAGGAATCTGTCTCCCCACCCAGACAGCGCTGCACTGGCAGAACCTGCCTGATGTAACTAGTCTGGAACTTGAGTCCATTGAAGGCTTCCAACTTCACCCCACACCCCCAGTTCCCCTGCCCAGAAGTGGCCATGCTTTTTGAGTTTTCCTTTTTGGTGAATCCACCAAAGACACAATCCGCTATCAGATATTAACTGAAGTTCCCTCAGATCCTCCTGCAAGTTACACAGTGACCCTGACGACCCCTTGGGTCAGACACATCCAGTGCTCTGAGAGGAAGGGAACAAGGAAGACCCAAGCTTACTGTGAGACTTAAAAGCCAGGTTTCCGAGACCCACAGCATCATCGCGAAAGCAAACATTTTTTGCTAGTAATGGTTGGGTTGTTTTTATTAAAAAAAAAAAAAATTGAGTAATAACATACAGATAGTAAAGTGCACAAATCTTAAATTTACAGCTTGATTTTTACTTATTTATTTATTTAAATTTATTTATTATATTTATTTTTGGCTGTGTTGGGTCTTTGTTGCTGTGCTGTGCATGGGCTTTTCTCTAGTTGTGGTGAGTGGGGGCTACTCTTCATTGCGGTGCGTGGGCTTCTCATTGCGGTGGCTTCTCTTGTTGTGGAGCACAGGCTCTAAGTGCGCGGGCCTCAGCAGTCGTGGCACTTAGGCTCAGTAGTTGTGGCTCACGGGCTTATCTGCTCCACGGCATGTGGGATCTCCCCAGATTAGGGCTCGAACCCGTGTCCCCTGCATTGGCAGGCAGATTCTCAACCACTGTGCCACCAGGGAAGCCCCTACAGCTTGATTTTTAAATATGTGAAAACCCATGGAACCCATCCCCAGACATCCAGAAAGGAGTCAGGCTTTTGAGAAAAAAATGGCATTTTTGAATTCCAAAAGGCTAAGAACCCAAAGGAATTAAAGCACAGAGTTTATACATTAAAATGTCTTCAAAAAGAGATAAAATGTTATTACCTAGGAGAAAAAAAATTGTTTCTCAGAAGACATCCTGCTTCCCACTGAGGCCAAGAATGGGGTTGGTAGGTGTTATGGACCGAATTGTGTCCCCAGATTCATATGTTGAAGCCCTAACCTCCAACATGACTGTTTGAGGAGACAGGGCTTTTCGGGAGGCACTTAGGTTAAATGAGGTCACTAGGGTGGCCCTGGTCTGATAGGGCTGGTTATGTGTTTTGGGGAGGAAGACCACAGAGGAAAAGTGCCCTTCTCATCATATGGTGCTAAGAGTATATACTATCAACACGACTTATCTCTGCTGACTTTGACCTTGATCATCTGGCTGAAGGCCTAATGCATTTTTTATTGCGGTATAAGCAACACATCCTTTAGGTAACAGTAACGTTGATATTAGTGAATATTTAAGAGCTGGCAACTGCGCTAAGCATTTTAGATTCCTTTACGCCTCTCAACAACCCTGAAGTACAGATACTATTATTCCCACTTCACAGACGAATAATTAGGGAGAACATTCCCACAACACACACACACACATAATTGTGCTAAAAATACATAAAATTTACCATTTTCATCTGCACAATTGTGACATTAAGCACATTCACATTGTTATGCAGCCACTACCACCACCATCTCCAGAACTTTCCAACTTCCCAATATTATACATTTCTTACCCTTGTTGAGCATCACCAGTCTTTTGGTCTTTCAAAGGTTCAAACGTCTCCAGTTTATCAGGCCCACCTTGAACATTCCTGTGGGTGGAGAGTAGCTCATGTTGGTGCTTCCAACTTGACTTCATCTTTACCTTTTTTTTGTAGCTTTACTGAGCTATAACTGACAAATAAAATTGTAAGATATTTAGGGCTTCCCTGGTGGCGCAGTGGTTGAGAGTCTGCCTGCTGATGCAGGGGACACGGGTTCATGCCCCGGTCCAGGAAGATCCCACATGCCGCGGAGCGGCTGGGCCCGTGAGCCATGGCTGCTGAGCCTGCGCGTCCAGAGCCCGTGCTCCGCAACGGGAGAGGCCACAACAGTGAGAGGCCCGCGTACCGCAAAAAAAAAAAAAAAAAAAAAGTAAGATATTTAAAGTGTATGCCGTGATTATCTGATGCATGTCTATGTTGAGATCTTTACTTCTTTTGCTCTGAAACGCGAGCATGCTGGACTTGGTGGCATCATGGACATCAGCCACGCATGCTGTGCTCGGCTGCCTGCTGTGATGTGGCACCACCACCGCTCCCCTCTGAAGCCGAGAACACATTTCCCAGGACCTTCATCCCTGGGTAGTTCCGGTTTAGAGGCTGCAAAGGAGAGAAACACGCACCGAATTTTGTTGTCTCAGCTTCCTTCCTGTGCACCAGACCCTCAGAAGCACTGGGATGTGGGAGTGAGGGGTCCCTCAACTACCCCGTGTCTCAGGCCACACACTGTCCTGGCTCCATCCGGGAGGAGTCAGCTCACTCCTTGGTTTCCCAATTCTCTGTCCCAAGTCTGATCCCAGTGGAGGGGTTTTCACATCCATCCTATTTTAGAGTAGCTGCAGCATTTCAGGTGGGCTAAGAATTGTCAGGAAGAGACCCATCCAAAGACTCACAGGTTACATTAAATTCCTGATTCAACTAAGATAAACTTTTATCAAAAGTAGGTGATCACAAAGGACAGTGGCAGATACAGCTTATTTCAGAGGAGCTTCCCTTGGCCTCCGGAAACCTCGGAGTGATGTGCCCCTGACTGTCAGAGACCACCGGGTAGGGTCTCACCAGATCTGGAAACTTTGATCCTTGCTTTGATGCTGCCCTTTCCAAACGGGCTCACATCAGCATTCGGAAAGAACACAGGCTAGCAATCTACGCACTGCGCTTTAACCCAACACCTTCAAACACTGGACTCTTCGTATCTTGAGCCAAACTTCTTGTAAGGCCACATCCTTATCCAAGTAGAGCAGCAGAGTGAGGACCCAGAGCTCCTGAACGATGTCTCTGCTTCTGCTTTCCCAAAGCCCGTTTCTTCACATCTAACCCGGTACCTTTTCACTTCCACCATAGTGCTTACCGCTAGTTTTAACAGCATGTGTATTTGCTTATTTACATGTGTGCTGTTTGACCTTCCCACAAGACTGCAGCAGACCACAACCACGTTCCCCTCGTCACTGAATATGCAATGCCTAGTACAGCGCCTAGCACGTGTTCAATAAACATTCATCCAACAAATGAATGAACAAGGAATATTCCACTAATTCCAAATGTTTTGGCACAGTTGCAACTTGTGTGCCCATTAAGGAAGACAGGGCGTCACACCTAAAGCACAAGCAACAAAATAAAAAATAAACAAGTGGGACATCAAACTAAAAAACTTCTGCACAGCAAAAAAAGCCATCAACAAAGTAAAAAGACAACCTACTGAATGGGAGGAAATATTTGCAAACCATATGTCTGATAAGGGGTTAATATCCAAAAATATATAGAGAATTTATACAACAGCAAAATACCAAATAACCCAGTTAAAAAGATGGGCAAAGAACCTGTACAGACATTTTTCCAAAGAAGACATACAGATGGCCAAGAGGTACATGAAAAGATGCTCAATATTGCTAGTCATTAGGGAAATGCAAATCAAAACCACGAGATATCACCTCACACCTGTCAGAATGGCTATTATCCAAAGGACAAGAAATAACATGTTGACAAGGAGGTGGAGAAAAGGGGACACTTGTGCACTGTTGGTGGGAATGTAAGTTGGTGTAGCTACTATGGAAAACAGCACAGAGGTTCCTCAAAAAATTAAAAGTAGAACTACCATATGACCCAGCAATTCCACTTCTGGGTATTTATTTGAAGAAAATGAAAACTCTTAATTCAAAAAGATATCTGCATCCCCATGTTTACAATAGCCAAGATACAAAAATAACCTAAGTGTTATCAATTGATAAATGGATAATGAAAATGTGCTATGCATACAATGGAATATTATTCACCCCCAAAAATGAACAAAATCTTGCCATTTGCAACAATATGGATGGATAGTGAGAGCATGATGCTGAGTGAAATAAATCAAAGAAAAAGAACATATACTGTGTGATTTCGCAAATATGTGGAATCTAAAATATCAAAACTCCAAACTCAGAGAAAGAGAGATTAGATTTGTAGATACCGGGGTGGGTGGGTGGGTGCAGTGGGGCAGGGGAGGGACTGGAGGAAGGTTGTCAAAAGGTCCAGTTCCAGTAAGTCCTAGGGATGTGATGTGATGTACAGCACAGTGACTGCAGCAAACACCGCCGTATGATACGCAGGAATGTTAAGACAGCAGATCCCAAGAGTTCTCATCACAAGGACGAATTTCCTTTTTTTATTGTATCTGTGTAAGATGATGGATGTTAACCATACTTACTGTGCTAATCATTTCACAATATGGTTGACCCTTGAACAACACAGGGCTTATTGGTGCCCACCCTCCAAATAGCAGAAAATCCTTGTATAACTTAGTTGGCCCTCTGTATCCACGGTTCCACATCCATGGATTCAACCAACCGTGTCATGTAGAACTGTAGTATTTACTACTGAAAAAATTCTGTGCCTAAGTGCACCTGCACGGTTCAAGGGTCAACCGTATCAGAAAATCAAACCATCGTGTTGTACAACTTATACAGTGATGTATGTCAATTATTTCTCAATAAAACTGGGGAAAAAGAAATATATAAATGGACACACAGCAGCCAAAAAGATGAAATGGTGCAAACAGCATGCTGGGGGCTTTGGGGTTTAAAATGGAGGCAAATTTTTCTAAGGTGGCATCAGAGAATTTTAAGGAGGGTAAAACCAGATCTTTACTTTAAATCACTTGTGAGGCAGAGTGGAATGGCAGGAAAGCCTGCTGCCATCCCCCCCACATGCAATGAAGGTGTAAGCTAAAGCGAGGCAGTGGGAGAGATTTGGTGAGCTGACTGGATGTGGAGCCTAAGTGGAGGAACTGAGAATGAACTTCAGGTTTCTGGCACATGCTACCGAATAACCAGGTAAACACGGGAGGAAGATGAGATGGGGATGAGAGAGACCACACTCAGGTTTGGAGCTGAAGGAATTAATGCAATGACCATTCATGGATCTAGATGTATGGGTACAACTCAGCGGTGATGTCTGGCCTGGAGTCGAAGAAGTTGCATGTAGTCAGCTCAGAGGTTTTAGATAAAGACTTGGGCAAAGATGAGATCCTCCAATGCTGAAATCAAAGGCCCAAAGACGAGACCTTGGGAATTCCAATATACGAGTCAGGCAGGAGAGAAACAGAGTGAAAAGGCAACCTACTGAATGGGAGAAAATATGTGTAAGCCATATATCTGATATTAGTCTCCAAATATATAAGGAACTCCTACAACTCAACAGCAAAAAAACTAACCCAGTCAAAGAGTAAAGGACTTACTTAAATAGATACTTCTCCAAAGAGTACATACAGATGGCCAACAGGTATATGAAAAAATGTTCAACATCACTAATCATCAGGGAAATGCAAATGAATATCACAATGAGATATCACCTTATAACAGTAAGGATGCTATTATAAAAAAAAAAACAAAAGACAACAAGTGATGGGGAGGATAAGGTGAAATTGGAGCCCTCATGTACTGTTGGTGGCAGTGCAAAATGGTACAGCTGCTGTGGAAAACAGTATGGAAGTTCCTCAAGAAATTAAAAATACAACCACCACATGATCCAGCAATCCAACTTCTGGGTATCTATCCAAAAGAACTGAAGTCAGGATCTTAAAGACATATTAGCACTCCCAGGTTCACTACAGCACTATTCACAATAGTCAATATGTGGAAACAACCTAAAGGTCCATTGACAGAGGAATGGATTAAAAAGTGTAGTATATACAGACAATGGAATACTGCTCAGCCTTAAAAAACACGCATGAGCCTTGAGAACGTTACGCTAAGTGAAACAAGCTAGTCAGTCACAGAAAGCCAAACACTGGATATTCCTCTACATAAAAGTATCTAAAAGAGTCTAATTCGTAGAGTCAAAGACTGGAATGGTGGTTGCCAGGGGCTGGTGGGAGGGGGAGTGGGTAGATACTAATCAACAGGCATAAAGTTTCGGTTAAGCAAGATGAGAACAGTCTAATGTCTGCTGGACAGCACTGTAGCTACAGTCAACAGTACCATAAACGTGTCGTATACTTAAAAAGTTAAGAGGGTAGGTCTCGTGTGGTATTCTTGCCACAATAAAAAATAAAATTAAAATTAAAAAAAAAGAAAAGAGGAAGAGGAGGAGTCAGGCAGGACTGAGAAAACCCAGAGAGAAGTCTTACTTGAGTCTACGGAGAAGCTTCAAAGGAGTTCATTCTGCCGTCGAGAAGTCATTCGAGGGAAGAATTGAAGAGTGTCAACTGCATTTGGTACAGCATGAGCTAAGACAACCTTTACGGGCCATTTCTGGAGTGATGCAAGAGAAAGTCATAATCTTCGGGGACAGTATCGGGAAGTCAGGAAATAGAGGTAACTGAGTGCAGAGAACGCTTTCAAGAAGCTTTGTCGACACACTGGAGGATTATCTTGCTGTACTTTGTGGTACAACAAACTTTCCATGCATGCTTTAGGAAAGATTTAATAAGGATTAATAACGTTTGCTTACTCCTAAAATAGACTAAAACCCCATGGACAACAAGGCAAAAAGGAAAAGGGGAGTCATTAAATTTGTTAAAGATGATATAGATTATTCAATGAACCGTGTTACAAAACTTTCACAGTTGTCAAAACAAAAACAACAGTGAGTTGTCACACATTACGGTGATGCTACATGACGTAGACGTGAGTGTCTCTGGATGAGTATCACCAGGACTGAGGACTGAGTGGATTCAGAGCCCAAATCAAGCACATGGTCGGGAAATTAGACAGTCAAGAGGCCAAATGCCGCCGCAGGAAGGAACCTTTGGTCTCTTTACAACAGGCGGTGTTTGGGGAAAGCACAACCTCCAAGGACAGAGTAACACTGTGATTTAAAAACTGCACTGAGGGGGCTTCCCTGGTGGCGCAGTGGTTGAGAGTCCGCCTGCCGATGCAGGCGACACGGGTTCATGCCCTGGTCTGGGAAGATCCCACATGCCGCGGAGCTGGCCGCTGAGCCTGCGCGTCCGGAGCCTGTGCTCCGCAACGGGAGAGGCCACAACAGTGAGAGGCCCGTGTACCACTAAAAAAAAAAAAAAAAAAACGCACTGAATTGCTGTCCTTATCTAAAATTGATTTAATACCATTATCCATATTAATATTTTTCCAGGTAACAAAAGGGATATTATAACTTTTCTTTTGTTGCATTCACCTAACCTATATTGATAGGGTAACTAAATAAACATCTTAAAAAACCAAGGGGCCAATGTTTTGAATCAATTTCAATTGAAATGTCAGTTGCTAGTTATAAAAACTTGAGAGCAAACCCTTAGGAAAACATTCATTATTTGAAGCAGAGCTGTCCTAAGATAATGCACACAAACCAACACAGTCTATTTAAGAAAAATATTTAATGCTGCCAAAAAGTATAAAAATACAGTAGGAATGGCAGTACAATACAAAGTAGTCTTTCCTAATTTATTTCTTTTACATCTCTCTACATTTCACACACGCATTAAAAAACTTAACAATGCATCAAATGAAAGGGCTCTGCAAAGTCTTCTGCTGGTGGTGCTCTTCGTTCCCTGGATGTAAGGTTTACTTTGTAAACAGACAAATGTGAGGCAATCTACAGGCTTATCAAGCCTCACTTAGTTTCCGGAGTGGGCTCCAGGTCTTGCTTTGCACATCAATGGTTCAAAATTTATAGCTGCAGAATATTCTCAAGTCATGAATATTTAGGTGTCTGTCAATCTTGGCCTAAAATATAAAATAAGAAGTCATCTATTCAATTCATATTTACCAAACACACAGACATACACAGATACACACAAACATAAAAGGACTAACAATGAACTAAAAAGGCAACCAAAAAACATTCCAACACATCACACTCAATCACACTGAGTGCTTTGCTGTTACCTTGGTAAAACTGCTTATGTGCTTGATTTTCAAACAGAATTGGTGGTGTGAGGTAGACTCATGTTAAAGCACCGTAACTCTCACTCTTTTACAAGAATTAACAACTATGAATTTTTTTAGGTCATCCTGTATTACTCAAGAAATGACCTCCATGTGAGCTATACTGACAGATAGACAGTTAAAAAAAAAAAAGTACCCACAACAGTTTAGCAAGATTTTATGGTATGTGCTAGACTTACCAATACTTTGGAATTCAATGCAAAAGTCTAATCCAATTTGGACCTCCACTGTATCATACTGCTAAAAATATTATGAATGTAATGTATGAACATAAAGTTGGCTTATATCCTTAACTCATGGACTGTTAGCAGCATGCTTTTTGTCCTGAAGGGTAATACTAATGATCACAGAAATACAGAACTGAAGTGACATGATTTAAGTATTAAAAGAAAACACAGACATAAAATAATTGATAGATTTATTGTACTTTAATGCCAAAAAGTAAAGATAAATGAGAGTTTAAACAAGTGATAGAGAGATGAAATAACAACTAATTTAAGGGCAGGTGAGTTTTTAATGTTATTTCACAATATTTGCAAATAGTTGAACTTCTGAGGTGGTAACTGGTATTTCCCCTCAACTTCCCTTGCTCTGACAAAAAAAAAAAAACCCAGATCTAAATACTTGTCATTATTGTGCCTCCACGTGTATAAATAGGAGATATAAACCACACCCACACATTTATCCAAAACATTTAGTCAAAACCCCCAATACTACGAGTTGGCTTCTTCCTGACTGCTGGCTCCTTGGTGTCTCATTTCCAGCACTGACAGAGAAATGTCCAGACACCAAGGAAGCATTCTTGTTAGGTGCCTGTGGTCACAGAAACTGCCACAGGTGCTTCTTGCAGGGACCTGAGAAGCCTGAACCAAAGTGGCTGATGTGAGGAAAGGAGCTTCTGACTGACCCTGAGTGCTGCAAAATATGCATGTGTTTCCCACACCTTCAGAAGTCCCCTTGTTAAAACCAAGGAACTGATCCAGTCAGAGTGAATGAAATAATGTTTTGGTTTAGAGAGTGCTCTGATGTTCCAGTATTACTCTGGCTCAGTGGTAGTTCAAACTGTTCCACAAAATTTTTTGGAGGGGAAAACTTTGATTTGTTTCACTTAAAAAATAAAAAGAGGGTTATTTTGGATTTTAATGGGTAACAGTAGCTGTCTAATGCTTTTCCATTTAAATATTCCATAAAAACAGGTTGCGTGTGACATAATGGGAAAGCGCGAGGCCTGGAGTTACTGGGATTCTACAGACTGGAGTTCAAATCTCAGCTCTGTCATGATCTAGATGTACAACCTTGGGCAAGTTACTTATTCTTTGACTCAGTTTTCTCGTCTGAAAATCGGGTAACAGGATGCACCTTGGAGAGGTGTATCTACTGACTGGCAGAACCGGCAGGTGTTGCCTCCCCAGCAGTGTGTTAAAGACACACTCAGCAAGGATGAACTACCCCTTAGAACAACTAAAAGGTCTTGACAGGGGCTGGCTCCACACCGAAGTAGTTCCTGCCACCGGACACTCATCCTTGCTTTACTGAAAAGAGTCCCACACACTTCTCTGCGGTGAGCAAGGCACTCACTGCCTTACAGACAACATCAATTTACCCAGTGGGAAAATGCCGAATTCACCAAACTCAAAATAACTTCAGGTTTTTTATAGTAGTAATCTGAAATATCAACATCATCATATGTCTAAAAAATCTATGCCAAATTAGAGCAACAATAAAGAATTGATGCTTTTCTTTAAAAAATGGTCTCCATAAAGAAAAAAATTCCCATTCCATTCTCCTTATAGCTCCCCCAATATACCATGTGATGGAAAACCAGACAATAGTATTAAAGTAGACTCTGCAAGTAATATCCTCCCTAAATCCTAAAATTCCCGTATTCCACTCTAAATTATAAAACCCAAACAGAAAGAGTACCAATGATTGGATTTTTCATTCTGCCACTGGACTGCACAGAGACGGTCACGGCGTTTGAGAATTCTCACTGTCAGGTTGTTACTGATAAAGACAATCGCTCGACCCAACTAAAAGCCCCTCGGGCTGAGTCACTGCTTAGCCGGGGCAGTACTCTGCAACATGACATCACTCATCCACATTCAGCAGAACAAGAGGACACCTGGCATTTCTAACTTATCTGCTGTTGTAGGGGCTGTGGGTGCTGCTGTCCCAGAAACAGTGCTTTGAAGACAGATACAAGGAAAGATGGAATCAAATCCAAACCAATGAACTAGGGAAAAGATGAAAGACACAGGTCAACTCCAGAATAAATCATCCAGGGGACGACTAAGACCTGTATTTTAAGTCAAAAGAACTTAATTTTATTATGTGAAAAAATACTGAATTTCTGTTTTTCAAAACTTTATTTATAAGATGACTACCATCTAGATAAGTCAACGCCAAACAAGGGTTTCCTGAAGTAAGAGAGACTTGAATAGCTGTGATGTAGAAATGGGAGCCCAGAACACGCCATCCCTGCCAGGCACTCAGCTCCAGCAGGGGATGGACATGGGAGTCCTAACCTCAGCCACCCCGCCCTTGTCCACGCTTTCTACCCCACTAACAAACCCACAGGGACCTGCTGGAACCAGAAATAAGTCAGTGCTGACGGAAGGTGTGATTCTTAGAATCTTGCCTGGGAGAAACGGATGATAGACATAATGGCATTAGGCTTACAATATACTGCATTTTAAAAGTCTCTGTAAGACTCGTGTCTGAAAGTAAAAATCAAGGCAGACTAGATTTTAAAATCTGTACAATAACCAGGCAGTCACTCTGGAAATGTACTCACTAAAAGAGAGTATACAACGGTCAATAAAATATTTCTAACATAATCAGGTTCTAGCCTGTGTCTGTTCACACAGAATCTAGTCAGAGATATTTTTCTAAGAGGGGAACGACTTTCAGAAGTTAAATCTTTCTTTGAGAATTTAATTCTAAAATACACTCTACATGAGAGTCAACAAGAGAGAAGGTAGAAAGGTCAAGTCTCAGGCTGACTCTGGCTCAGCAACACCACCACCTGCTGCATGGGCTTGTTGTGAGGTTACCAGGAGAACACGTGGGAAGCCCCAGCACAATGCCCGGCACCACGGAAATGACCTCTAAGTGGGAACAACCATCAGTGTCAAGGACGCTGAAAGCAAAGACGGAATTGATACAGAAGCTGGAGGACTGCTCCATGCCAGAAACTACTTTTTAAACCAGTATGTATTTTTTTTATTCAAACCATCAATTCTAGTTTATTTGAAACAAAGGGGACACACACAAGTGTACATAAAATTAACTTAAGGTCACAATTCCTTCCTCTGATGCACCTGTTATTTAAAAAAAAATCAACTTTTTAACTTCCTTTCTCTTTTTTTTTTCATTCCTTGGTAGAAATACTAATACATAATGAAATGGACCAAAAATATAGAAGAGGATAAGGACTGAGCAAATATATAAAACATCTAAACATGGAAGTGGTCTGTACATTACCAAAGTTCTCTATGCACTTTTACAACATTTTTATGCTACATATGGATAAACTAAATATGGAGGCACTAAATATGTATTTGTAGATATTCTACACATGCAAGCATAGATAAAAATCAGTAGTAGGATGGCATAAAATGCTTCGCTGCACGTGGAAATGAGTACGGAGCCCATTGGTACAGCCAGAAAAGACGGTGCTGAATCAGGGGTGCTGTCCGTTTATCGGCAGGAGCACATATAAACACAAATGAACTAGGTATTAATCCAGATAGTCTTTCTTAAAAATAATAAACCTTCTGGCTTTTTTATTAAGAAAATACCAGCACCTCATCGAAGTCAAACCGTACAACTGATTTTCAGCATCTGTTCTAATTAGAAAACATCACGAAGACCTACAGACACAAGTTCTGGGAAGATGCACACCCACCGTGGTTGCCGACTCCTCTGCTGTTCCCTGAGGGCAGGACCCCGCCTGGCCTGCCCCTCTGACTAGATGCCTTCTTTAATAAAGGTCAGGCACGTGGCCACGCATTTTCAGTAATTAGTATAGGGCACCCACCAAAAACACAATCCCTGGTAAAAATTAACATGCTCTCCTCAGGGATGTGCTTGGAAGAGGAAAGATGACTAACGTTTGCAGCAGCAGAAGTTTATCAACAAGTGTCTGCTACACCGGACACTTAAAAATCACCGGATGTGATTTTAAAAATACATTATGGCAAAAAAAAAATAATAATAAAATACATTATGGCAAACACCTCCAGAAGGACGGGAAGCAAAGAGCAAAGCTGAAGCACTGAGCCCCACGAAGCACGTCCACCCTGCCCGGGGACAAGGGTATCATTATCAGCTTGTGTTTCCCATAAAGTCTTTGCCTTTTATTGAAAGCAAGGTGACCCACGGTTGGTACTGAATAGGTCTACCTGTATTTGACTTGCAGAGTAATATACTGTATTTTAGCAAAGATAAACCACAGCAAATTGGAAAGAAAGATTTTAAACCAATAACGACCTAAAATGTAAGGGTCATGGTGCCTGAACACAGGGGTGATGCAGGCAGACACAGCAACATCCTTCTTACCTCCTTCCATATAAAGGTTACACGACACAGTGGTGCTGAGCAGGGCGTGGGCACATGTGACACAAACTGTCCTCTACACACAGCACCACCTGTGTCCTGCTCTCATACTCTCAGCATAACTCAACCCACTCGAGAAGGCTATTCGAACCAATTAAAAAGTCTATCTATACCGAAGGTTTTCAAACTGTTGTTTAAATGATCACTGCCTGCTGAAAATAATTAAACCTCGTGCAGCAATAGTACCTAGTATGTAAAGTGGATAAAGCAGAGACAGCCTACTTTATCTGCTGGAAGTAAAGGTTGGCAGCTTGGGGTCCTTCCTACCACCTCCTGGTGACCCCTTAGAAATCCAACAAGCAAAGTTTGAAAACCACTGAAATAATGTGATTTCATTATTTCAGCAGATAAATTTATAACAACTATTTAAAGTAAAACAAGTTAAACACTGAAAGGAATGTTACAATCTGAAGAAAGCTAGCACTCAAATGAGCAGTTAGATCCATTAAACAATATGCTCTAAAAATACCCATTAAGAAGTTAAAGGGACAGTGTAGGTTTGAACATCATTATACTATTTATTGAAGTAGAAAGAACTTAAAAAAGTTTTTACTGCAAAACTTCAGTCTAATAAACTGAAATCATGGATGATAAAATGCTGCTTGTTATTTTTATTTCCTAAATTATGGTTTACCCCAATTATAAATTAGGGTAATTACATTGAAATTTTCCTGAAAAATAAACAGTATTAATAATGGGCTTTACAGAAACCAGTTTCTTTACAAAGTCTTGACCAACTGTTACCTGACTACGCCAGTAAGGAGAATTTTCCTTCAAAGATACTTTTAGAGAAAATTTTTGTTTCTTTTTCTTTTTAAAATTGGGAAAACTGTAAAACATAAAAGAAATGCAAATATATAGTAAAAATTGCTTATTCAGAGTTCTACCTGCTCATATCAAACTTTTCTTTAGGAAAATGTATCCAGTACAATTGAATCAACATACACTTTATTATTTTTTTGTGGTAACAGATTTTTTTTCAAATTGAGCTTTTAAAAAGTACATTTAACTACAAAAGTAAGATTAAATAGGTACTTATAAAATATATTTACCCTGCAATGGTTAAGAATATAAAATGTTGATGCCCATGTGAACAAGTACATTTATACATTACACACATTACTTAAAGGTCATTTTCTTTCCAGTAATAATGTCCATAAAACCACAATATTTATTGCTTATATCAAGTGCAGGTTAAAATCCAGACAGCCTCCAAAAACGAATCCTCATGATAAAGGACTTCTCAGTCTGGTCAGGTGAAACACTTAACATGTATGAATACAGTTGAAAATGTACCAGTTCTTAAGAAGCATTCAAGTCTTTATTTTAGGGAGCGGGTACAGTGTGGGCAGCGCCTTGGGGGTGCTGAGGTGACTGCACACCCCAATTCTCTGTGGGTGTCTAGTCAACTGCACCGTCTGGTGTCTGAGGAGTTTGCTAACAGATGAACCCCTGTGATTCACGCAACACTGTCAGCTACCAGTGCTGAAGCTTGCGGGGCAAAATTATTTATAGGGCATTTTGTTGAAAAAACAGTGTCCAGCCAACAAAAGCGCCAACCAAAATGACGGACACAAACCCCATCTTAGTGAGAATAGGTTGCCAATATAACCACCTTTTCCTTTTTCGTTCGGTCTCGTTCAGCCTCTGCTTCATCTGCTGCACCTTCTGAGCTGTGCTGGCTTTCCTGTCCTCCCGAAGGCGCTTCCGCAGAGCACTGTCAACAAACAAGAGCACATCAGCAGGGCTGGGCTCAACCACGCAGGCAGAGCACAGCCCCCCCGCCCCCCGCCCACTCCACCCCACTTCTCAACTCATTCAGACTCTGGAACAAAAAGGGGAAAAGCTTCAATACTCTAAATGGTCCAGAGATGCACTCAGGTAATTCAATGACAATTGCTCGTACAGTTTTATGTAAATGAATATTTTTAGTAGGACCTGAAAAGAAGCATGGTATCAGTATTTTTTCTTTCTTTGCTAGCCAGCCAGCAGGAGAGGGAAGACAGAGGGTCCCCAGGTATCTGATCCCTTTTGGAGCTCATATTTGATTTTTCACAAAGGCCCCTATACTCAACATTTCCTTGAATATTCTGCTGTGCGAGTGCCTACTGCTGTCTGCCCATCCCTTTTCTAGCTCCCATTTTCCTATTCAATACAGAATTTTTGTTCCAAAGGAAGCTCTTTGACTCTGGGACCATGGTCCCGGAACAACACAAAGAATGGCTGAAGGCAACATGAAAACTACTATTTTTTTCCCTTGAAAAAAATCTCACAAGCCTAAGATGGCGGCCACCATGAAGAAGACAGCAGCAGAAGATGTCAATGTTACTTTTGCAAATCAACAAAAGACATACAGATTTGCATGGAATACAAGCAGAATCACAGAGCTGAAGGAAGAAACAGAAGTAAAAAAGAAACAACTCCCAAACTTAGAAGATGCTTGTTAGGACATCATGCTTGCAGACGAGGACCGCTTAATGACACCTCATCAGACTGGTGATGTTTTCATTAGCCATTCTCAAGAAGAAACATGAGAAATGCTAGAAGAAGGAAAGAAAAACTTGCAAGAAGAAACTGACGCCTTACCATCCAGAGTGGAATCAATTCAGTGGGTGCTAGCAGATTTGAGAGTTCAGTTATATGAAAAATTGGGGAGCAACACAAACCCTGAAGCTGATGAAAGCTAAACATTTTATAACACCAAATGATATGGAAAGCAAAACTTTAAAATTTTTTTCACTTATTTAATGGAAACTTGCCTATTTTCACATCTTGCTTATTTATGTTTTTAAAAGAAGACCGTATTCATCTATGTATTTTGCATAACAATTATATAAAGTGTAGGGGTTTTATGTCATGTTATTAAAATCAGTTAATAAAAAAAAAAATCTCACAAAATCCATCTCCTCTTTTCACTTACTGCTTATATTACAGCAAAAGCCTAACCAGTTTCCATGCCTTCAGAGTAAATACACCCCAGTAATTATTCTGAAGCACAGCTCTGATGGTATGGCTTGATTAAAAATCTTGAGTGCCTTTTCAGCATCTACTACATTAAGAGGCAGCTTTTTTCCTGGCCCAAATGTTTAACCTATATCTAATAGTGAAAAACAATCAGAGGAATCCAGATTGTGAGGCATCCTAAAAGGCAACTCATCTATAAGCTGCAATGTCCAGCAACGGGGGAAAACTAAAGGTGGTGGACAGTCCCAGGTTAAAGGAGACTAAAGAACCACATCAACCAAATACAATGCATGATCCTGGATCAGATCTTGAATTATTTTTTTAAATAGTTATAGACTGGGATCATAAAAATGTTCCAAAATTACATTATGGCGATGGCCACAAAACTCTGTACATATACTCAATCCAGTAAACTGTACGCTCTAAATTTTGTGAACTCTATGGTATGTAAATTATATCTCAGTACAGTTATTTTCTGTAAAGCTTTAAGGTGGATTTTTTTTTATAATTAGAGAACTCTGAATATGGACTACATATCAGATTATTTTATCAACGTTAAATTACGTGGGAATATTGGCACCTTCAGACATCGCTAGTGGGAAGGTGAAGTGATGCAGCCGCTTGGAAAACTGGCCAAAAAATGCTCAACACGGAGTGGCCACGTGTGGCCCAGCAATCCCACTCCTAGTTACACACCCAAGAGACAAGAGCACGTGTTCTCCTGCCATGTACAACCTCGTTCTTGCCCAAATGTTTTTCTTTTTTGCTGTTCTCCAAGTTTGTTTCCTTCTAAACTAAGAAACCTCTTCTCTCTGGTTCTCTCACCCTCTAGAGCCCTTCTATTCTCATCCTACGGCATTTCATTTATAGTAAATAATTTATGTTGCTCGTCTGGGTTCTCGTTTTGTCCCTTAAGTGTATTAGCAACCTGGGGACTATATTTTGCTCATATCCATATGCTTTGCAGTCTTCCTAATGTCTTTTTCACTTTAACTTATCACACACACAGGTATCTCTGGCTGTGTGAACTCTACCTGAATACTTCCTACAATGACTTGCAAAAATTATTACTCAGAATTCACTCTCTAGACTGAAAATTCACTATAACAAGTATGTGTGTACCTTCCAATAAAACAAATTACACTGTAGTCAAGATCAGGCAAAACATATATAAAATATATAAAAGGATACAGAGCTCCCAGTATTATTTCCTGACTTAAAACTAGTAAATCTAACGTAGAAGAAGAAACAACTTTATGCTTTAACTTGTAGTCTAAACCACTGAAGCCACACACAAGGAGTAGCACTGCTAAGTCATAATAAACTCTTCAATATGATATATAGCAACTTACTATGTACTGTAATACGCTACCTTTTATAAAATTTCAGGCAATTTTTATATTGGGGAAATACAGAACTGAAGCTATAATGTATAGGAGACCTTAACGATTTTCACAGCACATCCCAAGATCCCACTGTAACAAATATGACTACAGCATAAAATTTTCCACAAGAAAAAGCATATCTGACAAAAAGAAAAGAAAAAAAGTCTTTCAGAGATATTGAAGAGAGGGAGTAAAAGAGCTCATTCACTTTTCTGAGAGACTCACACCTCAGGACACCAGCTTCGTAATGTGTGAGATATTTGGAGCCTGAGAAACGTAATTTTTCAAATTTAAAAACTTGAAGAGTTTACACATTCATATGGATTCAAAACTCAAAAAGTATAGGGCATTTTATGTGATTTTTTTTTGAAAAATAATTTTTTCTTCCAATAACAGAATTAAGTTGAAATATTCACTTAATTATTTCATAATGGTATTAAAGGCATATTATCAATTACATTGTAACAGTAGCGTGAACGCTATATAACTGTACAAATGGCAGGTATTCATACTCTGTTTTCTGCATCATACTACACATTTTAGCATCTAATTATACTAACTCTTACACTCAATAAGTGTTGTGTTAAACCATTTTCCAACAGGTTTCCGTCTTTAAGTATTAGCTTCTTTGAGATCAATGATGTCATTACATACTACTTAAATGCCCTTAAGTAATAAATAAATAGTTACATTAATTCAATACACTAAGGGTCTATATATTAGTTCCCATCCACAGAACTTATTAAAATAAAAGTCTCTCTTTTCAAGCATTGTTATTGCAGTAACCTTACCTCTCGCTGTTTTCCTCCAGAGTATCTTGCATTTTAGAGGACAGTCCTGTATACCTGTCACTTGTCAGTTTTTCTTCTTCTAGGCCTATCCTGTTTCCGTTGTGTTTTTCAGTCATTATTTTGGTTGGTGAATGATCAAAAACAGGACATACATCTTCCTTAGAAAGTTCTTTCCACCGTTTCTAAGTAGGGAAATGAGAAACAAATGCAAACACTAAAGTTTTGACTTTTCTTAAATAAAATTTATGAAACTGAAATTCTATATTTAACTTAAGAAAACCCTGTGATGCTAACATATGAATGAAAAAGAAAAACGTGTTTTGTCATACCACTTCTAGCTACGTCTATTTTAAGTTGAATATTTAATAATAATAAAGCATTTTTAATAAATCTATCTATCTTAGTTGCGTTGGGTCTTCATTGCTGCACGTGGGCTTTCTCTAGTTGCGGTGAGTGGGGGCTACTCTTCGTTGTGGTGCATGGGCTTCTCAACGCAGTGGTTTCTCTTGTTGTGGAGCACAGGCTCTAGGCACACGGGTTTCAGTAGTTGTGGCACGTGGGCTCAGAAGTTGTGACTCGTGGGCTCTAGAGCACAGGCTCAGTAGTTGTGGCGCACGGGCTTAGCTGCTCTGCGGCACGTGGGATCCTCCCAGACCAGGGCTTGAACCCGTGTCCCCTGCTTTAGCAGGAGGATTCTGAACCACTGCACCACCAGGGAAGTCCCAATAATAAAGCATTTAATATTGATGCACATCAGTATGTAGTTGAATACAATAATCTTAATAAAATGTAGTGACTTTGACCTCACCAAAATATTGGTCTTAGTAAGAAGATCTTCGCCAAAGTCAGATTGTGCCGTCTCCTAATCCAGAGGCATGTGCCTCTGGAAAAGTGACCAAGATGGCCCTTGAACGTGACCCAGTGTGCCCTGCTCATTGCCACTGTCCAGTTTAGCAGAGAACCAATGGTGAGACCTCCCAGCAGGTTCCTGCAGTGCCAGAGGCCTTCAAGTTGACTGTCCCCACCAGGTACACCAGCAGCCCAGGCAGTTGGCTGGACACTGGGTTGGGAAGACTCCTCAGCACGCCTGGACTTCAGATCAGGCAGGATTCAGACCAAGATGAAGAGACAGCCTATCTTCCTCCAATGAAACAGGACTGTCACCTGCCTTGGGACTTGTTGTTACTAATGAGATGACAGCTAACGAGTAGCAGAGTCGGAATTTGAACCCCTCACAAGGCTCTGTATCTCGGAAATAATCATCAGTGTCAGACACCAGATAGTTTAAGTATCCAACAAAAATGTTAACTGTCTCCAGAATGCATGCTGGTCAATTCTTCATTGAGATCTAGTTACAGCAACTTGGCCTTATACTTGGACAAAACTCAACAATGTCAATAAACAAGATGATGCCAAAAACCAAGTCTTACTGGACCACTTCCCAGAATATGCAACAAATCCAGAATCTGTCAACAAGAAGAGTCAGCAGGAGGGTGGGGGAGAAAGAGAGATTTAATGCTAGTGAATTTTAAAAAGAAAAAACAAAGGGCAATGTCATTTTGCCAGGTCTCTGGGCAGCAAACTCACTCAACTTTGCCTCCCCTGTGACACACCCGGCAAGCAGGCTCCAGGCTCACCTGCCTCGGCGGTGCTGCCGGTGCTGCCGACCGCGAGGCCGGGGACCCAGCACTGCCCCCGGCTCCCATTTGGAGCAGACGGGGCTGCTCACCTCCCCCGACTGCACACTCAGCTGAACCGCACTCACAGACCAATGCCCCCACACCATCCGCACCCCCACCCCCATTTCTCACTGAAGAAAGCCCCTCGAAGGAGCTGTAAAGTGATGTATTTAAACTCGAAACCCACTGTAATTTGTTAAAAGTATATATTTACTTATAACTTTATTAGTTGTGTATTATATGTGATTATCATCACAAACACAGTTACTGGTTTCAGATAACAGTCACTTTATTTTTTATTTGTGGTACGCAGGCCTCTCACTGTTGTGGCCTCTCCTGTTGCGGAGCACAGGCTCCGGACGTGCAGGCTCAGCGGCCATGGCTCATGGGCCCAGCCACTCCGCAGCATGTGGGATCTTCCCGGACCGGGGCACGAACCCGTGTCCCCTGTATCATCGGCAGGCGGACTCTCAACCACTGCGCCACCAGGGAAGCCCAACAGTCACTTTAGATGTGAATATTAACAGCTCTTCTTTGTCCTGGCAGGTTCTAAATCATTTTAAATCCACATATGCCAGAAATCTTCACAGGAAAACTAACATGAAACTGTAGCCAATAATGAAAACACCACTTGTATCCCGTAAATCTAGATTAAGACTGAAGGTGAAGACAGAGGCCCCCTTTAGGAAAAAGAACCAGAGATGAAGCTTACACAGCATGGGTGCTTCTGGAAAGATGGCATCCCTCACCCCACTGCCATCAACTCACACTCGAAAAGCTTCCTTCTTTCTTCTTACAAATATTAATTTTCCCCAAAAATCAGAGGCAAAGGGGAGGAGGCAGATGTATGGAGAGAAAGACAAGTCCATAAACTGCCTATCACATCCTTGTATGTCCTATGAGACACTTTTTGGGACATGGGACAGAGTCATGCAGTTTGGGGTATCCACATTAACAAAGTAACTCTAGATCTTTGTAACAATAAAGTTTTATGATTTAAGATTTCAGGGAAATTTATTTCTCTGAGACTTCTGGTCTAAGCTAAGGTTCTAGTATAGCACTGTCCAATGAAATGTAATGCGAGCCACATATATAACTTTAAAAATGTCTAACAGCCACGTTTTAAAAAAAGATGAATTTTGACAAGATGTTTTATTTAATTCAACATTTAAAAATATTGTTATTTGAACATATAATCAACATTTTTTTAATTATTGAGATATTTTATACTTTTTCTCCCTATATTTGTACATCTTATACTTTAAGCAGAACTTGATTCAGACTGGCTACATCTCAACACTCAACAGAACACGTGGCTCCAGCATTAGACAGCAGGGTTCCAGAAGGAGAAAATATCTACATAAAATAAACAAGCCCATATGCATAAACACGCAGTCCTGGAAGAATACACACAGGCCTCAATGGTTACATATTTGGGGGGTGAGTTAGCGAGGACTTCTACTTTGTAAATGATATACTTTCACATTCTCTGAATTCTTTTATACTCAATATGTACTAATCAATTATCTAAAATTTTAAAAATTTCACAGCACCATATAAATTATTAGAGCCTTGCTAAGATCATTTCTGTGGAAACTGAGCCCTCCGAAAGGGTAACAGGCTTTCTGATCCTGAGCACTTGAAAAATACAGACATTTCCAACATCCCATCTGGACGGAGGCAGAGGACGCCTGGGTCTGTCTGAATGAGGGATAAAGGTGCTGAGTCAGAGATCTGATGGCCACACCGCACCAGATAAACTGGGGGAGAAAAAGTTCTTCCGAGCCACAAACTGCACTGTCACAACAATAGGGACCACACAAAAGCCCGTCCATAAAACTCACCTCTGTGGGGAAAACGATCTGCACAGGAAGCACATATATATTCTAAAACTAAAGGAACAAAACTTGAAAAAACATTAAGGTGGAGCAAGGGATAGTATCCAAAGGACAGCACACATTCCATAGAGTTAGTCTGTAAGAACAGCCAGGAAATTAGCAAGGAAGCAACAGAAGTGTGTGGGGAAAACCTCTGCATGTAAACTGGCAGACACAAGCCGAGATTAAAGAGAGACCTGTTCCTAATCCTGAACATCTGAGGTAACGTCGGAAGAGGGTCTCGTGCTTCATGGGCTTAATCTTCACATACCAAGCACTTCACAGACTGACGTTTCTCTTCATTAAAAATTATTCTTTAGAGGGCTTCCTTGGTGGCGCAGTGGTTAAAAATCCACCTGCCAATGCAGGGGACACGGGTTCAAGCCCTGGTCTGGGAAGATCCCACATGCCTCGGAGCAACTAAGCCCGTGAGCCACAACTACTGAACCTACGTGCCACAACTACTGAAGCCCGTGCGCCTAGAGCCCGTGCTCTGCAACAGAGAAGCCACCGCAATGAAAAGCCCAAAGAAGAGTAGCCCCGGCTTGCCGCAACTAGAGAAAGCCCAGGCGCAGCAACGAAGACCCAACGCAGCCAAAAATAAATAAATAAATAATCTAATTAATTAAAAAAAAATATTCTATAATGCTAAAGATTTGGGGGGGAACCTTTTAAATAAAACTTAAAATTTTTATTGATAAATACAATAGATTGTCTTGAATAGTTAAAATAACACCAATGATCAGAACAAAAAAGTCAGCTGATAAATAAAATTTCTTAAGAATATTTAAATGTCTGTGTAATCCATACAACACTTAACTACTTATATCTCATTCCATCTTGACAGATGGTGTGATCTCAGTTATAAAGGAGAGCTTATTCAGAATATTCCTGCTTTGGCTAGTAATCACAGAAGCTGAAGAGGAAGCAAATGGTTCATGTAAGAGAAAAATAAAGAATTCCACCTGCTTATGTCCAATTCCATATGATCAGTTCAGACAAGAAACGGGTGTCTGTTGTTACTTCTGTTTCTATTTCACATGTTACGTTAGTACATAAACACAGATTTCTGATAATCAGTCTTTTAACTTAGCTTTTACAAATGTGGAATAAAAATACCTTCATGAGAATACAGCCACCAACCAGAGAAAAATAACATTCTCCTGAAATTTCATTACGTTTGCTGCAAGTACTCAAGTTGCTTGCTCATTGTTATAAAAGATGAAATACCTATGATATAAACTAAGTGTTCTTGTATAACTCCAGATCAGGTTTTTAATGGGGCAAAAGTAGCTAAATTTTCTGGTTATTTTAATGATGAAATGCTTAAACCCTCCTTTACAAGGAACCTTACTTTCTTTAATGAAATTGTGTCCCCACTCGGGCTTCTGAGTAACAGGCAGGATTTAACATGAGGCTGAGGTACACAGGAGGAGGGGGGCATACATTTTACAATCTTAGGGGCCAGCTGGATTCACCACATTAATGTAAACATGCTTTTTTGGAAGGAAGGGAGAAGACACATGCATAAACAGAGTGCAGCTATGTGATGCAAATCGTATTTGATACACAGTTTACCTGTATACTTGAATCTCCCTTTATAAACTTTGCTCCTTCTATTATAGTCATGTATGAAAATCTGAGTTGATCTGGTGTCTGAATCAGCCCCATTCGGTATTTTCTCATATTCAGTAACAGTTGTTTAATATTAATATTGTCTCCTTTTTCCATCTGCAAGAAAGGTAAACATTATTCAAGCCTTTTGTTGTTAGGAGTCCAGGAAAGAGAAGCAGTACAGGAAAACCGCTAAGAGCAAGTTAGGACAGGTTGCCCGTCTGCCCCATCCAGGCAGCAGAGGGAGGACTCCTGGCCCTTCAGCTAACTCACAGCTGGCTCCAACCAACAGGAATCTCATTCACTCTGGCTAGTGGTTGGTCGAAGGGAGGATTTATGGCCCATTCTGGCTTAATGTAAGGATAAATACATCGAGATTAGTGCCTTTCTTTTTTAAGAACGTCTTGGCAGGAGTAAATCTTTTCGTTCGGCGCCTTCACGTCTGTGTGTGGCAGCCACTTGAGGGTGCTGGAGCAGAAAGGCGGAAACAGCCAGACCCACAAGGACACCGTGGGGCCGCTGCACCAGCTGGGGCTGGATCCACACACCCCCACCCCAACCAGAAAAGAGAACAGCTGTTGAAGTTAAATTTGGCAGGGAACAGGGAAACACACGATCCAGTTTTAGTATTTACCATTAACAGAACAGATGCTTAGAGTTCTTAAACACGTCAAAGTTAACATAACAAGCCGCTTTTGACTGAAGTATAGGATATTAGGCAGAGTGGTAACACAGTAGACGTGCTAAGATACCCTCCCATCAACCTAAAGGGAGGAAAGGCACAGGCCGGTACCCAGGCTGGGGCTGGGAAGGCTGGTGGAGAAAGAACACAGCCCTCAGGCACAACAGGAACCTCAGCGAATGATATTAAAACCCACACTCACCGAGGGCTTAGAAAGTGTTCTAAATGCACTCATCCACTTAATTCTTATGACAGTCCTGGGAGGAGACTCTCACTCTCTGCAGTTTGTAAATAAGGAAACTAAGGCAAGAAAGAATTCAATATTATCTACCAACTGATGTTTGAAAAATAAGAAGGGCGGGGGAGAGGACCCATCATTTAGGTAACAAAAGCTACCAGGAAAAGTCTCCTTCGAGAGCTCTAGAATTATCTTGGATGCAGCCCCACCAGTCACAGCAAGAGGCAGCTGAAAAGATGTGAATGAGAGTTTTTGGTTTTTCTAAAAGAAGGCAGAAGTTCAAGTTTGAAAAACACAGTTCTGGGATCCTGACAGTCGAGCTTACTTCTGCCAGTGGAAACAATAAAAAGGTACAGAAGACTGAAACGAGGTCACTTACCAGAACAAGACAAGTGTCCACCAGAGAAAAGGTGCCTGACCGCCCGATGCCGGCACTACAGTGGATCACCGCAGGCCCGTGTTCAGGATTCAAAGAGCCAGACTCTCGCACTTTAAATAAGAAATTGAGAAATGAAGCTGGTGATTCAGGGACTCCGAAATCTGGCCAGGTAGTATAATGAAAGTGAGATATTGTTCTGGTTTCACCACTCTAAAAAGTGAAAATCAAGGGGGGAAATGTTAGTTCTGAGTTTTTTCTTTTAACAGTCTACTGAAGAAAGATGTGTTTTGTGTAATGTACCATGATTTTTCATTTGGTTTTTGATAATCACATACACAAGTATGGGAAGATTTTCTTTAGGAGAATTTGGAATATATTAATAATAACTAACACTTCTGTAACACTTATTATTTTATAAGCATGTTCTAGGCTTTTTATGTATTAACTCAACCCATACAACAATCCTATTAAAACCTATTTTCCAGATGAGAAAACTGAGGCGAAGGGTTAAGTAATGCACCCAAGGTCACACATCAGAAAATGGCAGAGGCAGGATTAGAGCAGCACTTGGGTTCCCAACCACTGACCTGCACCATACATGCTGCCAGGATTTTCTTTAATTCATACATCATGATGAGTGGATTCTGTTCTATTTTTTTAAATCTCTACCAGTTTAATTTTACATTCTTTAATGGTTTCTTTTTTAAGAATTTCAAAGTTTTAAAAAATATAATGTTCCCCATTATATGAGTTATCTTTTAGATTCTGCTATCCAGGCACAGAGGAACAACTCAAGAATTAATTTAAAGAAACAATCTTTACATTTTTAACTGAAATTGCTCTCCTAATTGCTGCTTTTCCCCATGGTAACAATTTCCAATCTAGAACTGCTGACACGGCTTTGCTGATGTGCGAACATGATTTACCAACATGCTAAGTGTTTCCTGTCTCGTAAAGCCTGCCTGGCACTCACCACCACTTCCTGGACATTCTCAACGACTTTTATTTCTGACTAACTCATTATGAAAACGTTCCTTGGCTTTTGCCAAAGGCCCTCTGCCCCCAGAAGCACTTCTCTGCCTTCTGCTCTTCATTCACAGAGGGAGCGGCAACCGCTAACACATCTTTGCACAATGTTTCAGCTTTAATTACAGGACTATTTTGGAAGAAGGAGCCACAGAAGCAGCATAAAAAACCCTGATTTTTTTAACGGTTACTTTTACAGCATCTACCTTTCAATACAAATTTACAAAATTAAACTTAGCTTTCTTTTTTTAAAAACAATATTTCCCTTTTTTCAGTACAGATTAAGACTCCTAAGTCCCAGACTCAGTTATATGAGGTACAGCACTGATAAAGTACAGTGCAGAAGTTAAAAAAAATTTTTAATTATACGCATTTAGTGACTAATTTTTCTTGACATCCAGCTTTCATAATTCCAAGTACACTGTGATCCATAGGTTCTCAGTACACTGAAGGCACTAGAAGATTTCCTATTACTAATTAAAATGCTCATTGCGATTATTAAAATTCAAAACATTTCCTTTTAAATTCCAAATTAATTATGCTAAGTGAAAGCAACAGACTCTAAAGGCTGTATACTGTACGATTCCATTTACATGACAGCATGGAAAAGACAAAATTATAGGAATTGAAACCAGCCCAGTGGTAGCCAGGAGCTGAGAGTGGGGCCGGGCTGACTGTACACAGGCAGCATGAGGAACGTGCGCATGCGCATGCATGCGTGTGTGTATCTAGGGGATGGTGACAGAACTGTTCTTTATCTTGACTGGGCAGGTGGTGACACGAATGCACTGTCAAAACTCAGACCTATACATCAAAAAGATTGTATCTTACTGTATGTAAAAACAGTGCTTAAAACATTCCAAATTAAGGAGGCTAAACTGTAGCTTCCTTCTAGAAAACCGTAAATGGCAGCCATCTGATACCCACACAGGACTGGGGTCCTAAGTCCTTTCCTCCATCAGCCCAGGCACACGGTTAGCTCAACCGCATCTTCCTTTAAATGGGGCCTCAGATTCCAGTGGGTGTCTTTAACCCTCTCCCCCGACAGCAGCCCTGCTGCAGTCCTCAGTCACCACGCTGTGCTGACCATGCACAGAGGCCCAGCCCTGGTCCACATGGGCCTCAGCCAGGTCCAGGTGGACCTGCTGGAGGTCCCAGGCCTAGGAGGGGTGGTGCCAGGGCCCTGCTCCCAGGGAAGTGTTCCCTAGGGTGTGGCCTATACAGTGTAGGTTCAACTATGCATCACCTCCTGGCCCAAAACCTACAGTTACCCCACAATCCTGGGCAACTACTTGCTTATATGGTTTTGGCTCAAGACTAGTGGCCTCTTTATTTCTTTCAAATTCAGGTCACACTGTCTGGGATGCTCAAAGCCAGTTTCCAGAAATGCTCACCACTGTATAATACAGTCTTTCTCATGAATAGATTTTTGAAAATCCATCTTTTTCTTCCGTGTAGGACCAGACTAAAGAACTTCTTAGAGGTTAATTTTGTATTAATTCACTCCTACTGAAACAAGATTCAAAAAACTTAGCTCACAAAAATCACATAATTCCCAAAGGGCCACAGAAGTAATAAGATCCATATGTTTACTATTCTGGTATAAAAAAAAGTTTATATGGGGCTTCCCTGGTGGCGCAGTGGTTGAGAGTTCATCTGCTGATGCAGGGGACACGGGTTCGTGCCCCGGTCCGGGAAGATCCCACGTGCCGCGGAGCGGCTAGGCCCATGAGCCATGGCCGCTGAGCCTGCGCGTCCGGAGTCTGTGCTCCACAGCGGGAGAGGCCCGCGTACCGCAAGAAAAAAAAAAGTTTATATGAACGATTGGATACCTTTTCCCTCTTTTTCATGCTGGAAAAAAAACGAGAATGGGGGGAAAGGGTTCCAAAGCATAGAGAGCTAAAACAAAATTCATCTTTATTCCAAACAGTCTCTACATTTAGACTCTACAGTTTCTGACAAACTCCTAGTTTCAAACAGCAGACTCACCCTTCCCTCCTGCTCGGTCACCAAGCCCCTCAGTCCTGCTGTGACAACCAGTCAGCTCCGTCCCTTCTCACTGCCACCCCTCACACCCCACTCCAGCCAGTCTGCACACACCTGCCCAGTTTTCTCCATAAGGCACTACATCATGGACACCACCCTCTGCACAAAGATGTCAGCAGTTCACCATTCTTCTTAGGGCAAAATCTCATTTACATTTATTTGAAGAATTTTAAATGTAACGTCTTTGAATCAGATGACAAGCTCATGGTCCATGGAGGCCAGGAAGCTAAACTATGAGCTGAGTAGGTACAAGAGCTGAGAGCCTGGGGGTAATTTAAGTGTGCGCTGTCTAGAGCCATTCAAATACAAGTTAACTATAATTGTTATCAATATGAGTAAGACTATAAATGTTCTAATTATTACTTAAAAATCTATACAGCTCTACAGCCCCAGGCCCAATTTTCACACTTTAGGCACAGAAAGAAGGTAGCAAGATTGTTTCCAAGAATTTCACAAGCCCCAGTTCCGTCACCTGTAAATGGGGTTTAAGAAAGTACTGATCTCACAAGGCTGCTGTGAAGGGTAAACAAGGCAACACCTGCACGTGGTGGCATGTGAAGAGATGCGGTGATCTCTGACAAAATGACACACTCGCTGCTGCCTTTACCGCGGCCCCTGATCCGCTCCCATCAACTGTAACCTCTCCACATTTCCAACCTCCTCACCTGTGTTTCCGCTCCACCTGGAGAGAAGCAAGCTTGTCGACCCCGCCTCCCTTGAGGTCACTGCCCTAGTCCAGTCCCTCACCAGCTCCTGCAGGATCCCGTACCGGCCGTGTTAAATACGTGGTCACCATAACTCACTCTGGAAGATGACCGGAACTCCCAGGTGGGGAGGGGAGGAGAGCACCAGGGCAGGGGGCAAGGGGCTTGGGTTCTAAGCAGGGGGCAGGGCAACGCCCAAGGCATGGTCGGGAGAGGCAAGGCGCGGGCCGGCCGGGGACTCCTGTACTGGCCACGGAAGGGCTTCCCAGACCCCGGTGGAAGGACCAAGCCGTGTTTCAGGACAAGCACTCAGGTGTGGGGTGGTGAACAGGGTACTTGGTGCAAATGCAGAGGGGGTACAAGGGCAACAGGTAAGGACCCTGCCCATGGGGAGCTGAAAACCTTGTTATGGTGTCAAAATGTACACATGCGCAAGTGCTGCACAAGCTGGGAAATGGTAAAATTTAAATTATGAAGAGAAGCGTAAGAAGATCCTAGCTGTTAGGAGTGAATGCATCACAGGTACATTAAGTGACCGAAGTGAGAAATGGGCACAAGCTGGACAGAAGAGTGCACAGGACATAAACAGACAGGAGAGGAGGACACCCGGGTGGCATCTAACCCTGCTCTGGGCAAATCTAGAGGCAGAGAAACAGAACTCAGCATGAAAACAGCCTTCCTGGAACTTGATACACATAAAGCTGGTCGAGGACACTACTGAAAATGGTGAAGGCCAACTAAACAGAAAAGCCCAAAAGACAAGTTCTCCAGATGACCTGGGATTTTAAAAGCCCCTCAAAACTATCTTCATAGCTTAAGCCACAAGGCCCCTTTTAAAAGCAGACATGGAATCTCTTCACGTGGGGCCAGAAGTTCAAACTCTGAGCTCTCATCACGACGCTGGAAAGGGCAGCTGGTGCTTTACTGCCCACCAGACATGAAGTCTCTATGGAGCAGGGCCTGACAGGAGGCAGCTCTGGCCCCAGATCTGTTAAAAGGCACAGCCAGACTCCTTTAGAAGCAACCTGGTCCTCTGAAACTCAGGAACCTCCACCCAGACCTGCAGGTGAGGCCGGCTGTCCCTCCCCTACTTCATCATCACCTTCTCTCCTGCAGCGCGTCCTCCACTGCCCTGGCTCCTGCAGCCCTTCCCAACTCCAAGGGAGCCGCTGACAACAGGAGACCCCACACTGAGTCTGAGGCACTGTCAGAGCATTAATTCACTCGATCATCGTAACAACCCTACAAGGCAGGTGCATCATCATCCTCGTTTTGCAGATGAGAAAACGGAGGCACAGAGGTTAAATAATGGGACCAGTCACACAGCCAGGAGTGGTAGAGCTCGGATTTAAACTCAGGCCACGTGGTTCCTGAGTCTAAATACTTAACCAAATGCAATTCTGTGTCTCCTACTGAAACGCTACTTTATTCTTCTAACACTCCTAGCTTTTACTAAAGATTGTAAAATAGAACATAAACTGTTGCTATTTAATTATGGTGTACTCTGAACCCAGGTCAGTAAGAAATCACACAATTGCCAGCAATTAAAACGTAGGGGTTGGCCTGCTCCCAGGGCGGCCTCAACTTCAGAAACTTTAGAACCAAGGATCTTCCTTTACAACAATCAGCATCTTTTTCAAAAGACTTGGTCCCATCTCATTAGAAGTTAGGAGATCTGGATTTGAGTTCTGGTTTATCACTTATTAACTGAGTAATCTATTTATGGAAAAAAATCCATTAACCTCATGGATTTTCAGGTTATTTTTTTTTAAGTATGAAAACCAGGGATATTAAGAATATTTACTCTGTCCACATTTTAGGAAGACTGTAGGACAAATGATACATATGTGAAAATACTTTGCAAAGTGATAAAGAAAATACAAAAGTTATTCTATCTTATTATTTGAGGTGTAATCAATGCTCAGGACAGAGAAAAACACCTATGCCCACCTCCTTCTAAATCAATTTTAATGCCACAAGCAGAGGAGGTACCTGGGATCAGTAAACACCATGAGAAGATGATTCCAAGACCCATGAGAACTTTATGGAAACGCAGCTCTGTTTCTGGGAATTAGCACTGGACAACCCAGAACCAAGTAGTAGCTGATGTATTTCAATGCAGCTTAAGATACATGCAAATGTATGTATGTTTGTATGTATGTTTGGAATCACTGGTGCAAAATAAATACAGTGAGGAGATTCATAAAGAAGCCTCCTCCCTGGATGACCTAAGAGATCCCATAATAAGCTTAGCTATGAAAGTCATGGAAGCTGGACCTGGCCCGAAGCACTCGGCACACATCTGTACTTATAGTACGTAATAAAAAACAGAGAGGTGTTTCAGGAGATCAACCATAAAAGGTACTTCTGCATATCTAAAAAGTGTATATATCTCCCTTCACTACAAAGCTTTTTTTTTTTTGGTTAATGATCACATGTTAATCACTCAATTCACTTAATAGTTAACTAAAACAGTATCTCACTTTAGACTAGATACATTCCTGAAGCCATTTTTGGGCAAACATTTTCCTATTTTGTAGTTTTTCTAGTTTCTGAGAGCATCTCAGAATCACTCTTATTTCATATTTTCTAGTTATTCTAATTACGAACCAAAGAAGGCAAAGAGGTAAGTGGGAAGAGGGGAGAAGTATCTCAATCTTCAGCCTGACAACAGCAGGCTCACAACCCACCCTGTACCTGTATCTCAACCAAGTACCAGGAACGAGTCTTATATTTCTGGAAAAAAATCCAAGTAAATGTTCTTGAGACCATATGGTAAATTTACTTCACCATTTTCACCAGTTCAATAAAGACAAATTTCCGTGTGACTAATCCCTTGAATTAACAACACTCTCAACAGTAGTAAGTATCAGAGCTGGCGTTTACAGGGTACCTGGTCTGTGTTAGTGCCTCTGCACACACACCCTCACCCGACCCCACAACGGCCCTGAGAGGGAGGCACCACCATCTCCATCCCACAGAAGAGGACAGACTTCAGGAGGTCTGGGAGCAGATACACTAAGTAGCAGAGCTGGATGTGAATCCAGGTTGGCCTGATTCTAAAGCCCTCTCTCTTAATCCCCGACTAATTTTAGTAAGTTATTCTGAATCCTCAAATATTTACCTGAACTTTAAAATTCTTAGTTTCTAAGGTTTCTTGAGAGTCCTCAGAGAGCTACCACATATAGGAACAAAATCTATAAGGAAAAGGTTATGGCTGTACACTATTATAGGTTATTATTGAAATGAATGGACTGCCGCAAACTTCATATCTAAGAACAAGGAATAATCCTTAAAATCATCATATAAAGCCCCATAGTTTGGGCATGAAAAGTCTTACATTGGTGTTTCCTAACTGCAGCAGATGGACTGTATAATAGGACTTCACGTCTTCCGACAGGAACTTCACACTGAAGCCTGTTTCCTTAAACAGCATCTCTCGGTCATCCTTTGTTGGCCAGTACTGTGCACATTTAACCTAAATTTAAGAATTTAGGTTAATGCATATGACTTTTTTTAGTTTATAGACATAATGAAACCATAAAAAGCTGGAAAGGAAAACAAACCACACACACGCTATATATTTTTCAAGTACCCAAATCTAAGAACAGTCACACTACATTTGATGTTTAATGTATTTTAATAAGATTGACATCTTACAAAAGCAGGTTTGTAAAATGTTCCTCTAACTTATACACTAAAAAAAAACCCATAAACAGATATCATGTTCATAAAATGAAAATCAATTAGTCATTTCTAAAGCAGGGTAACGTATATTTTATCATCATACTGGCATTCACACTATTTTTCTATAAATATCAAACTCTTACAAGAATCTTACCTTCCAACAGTATTGAAAAGGCTTTATTTTACAAGTATTTTCCATAAATACCCGTTAATCTGCTACTAAATACTACTACATATCTAGAAATAACATTACATACCTATTTACTAAAATTAAGTCGGGGAAAGAATTAGAAGATAAGCTCCCTTTACCTAGAGTTGTTACCTTTTGGCAGAACTATTGACATGGAATTTGTATTTGTGACAATAAAAACATCTTCCCAAAAGCCAAATTATGAGGCCAGCAGGCTGAGGTAAGGTGAGCTAGAGTCATTTCATTAGGAAAAAACACCAGAAAAACATCCTTGTAAAATATGGCCATTTCTCCTTTTCGAAATCACAAATAGCTACAAATAACAAACAATAAAAATGCTTCCAAAACAAATGAATACTATGAGCTGACACTTCAAAAGGTCAGCTTAAAGACATTTAAAAAATGGCACAAGAAGTGAAAGAGCATAAATTAGAATTTGAACAACTCAGAAATGAGGTGACAGAAAAGAAAAAAGATTCAGAAATAACAGAACACATTTCATCAACAAAGACTAATTAATTAAACTAGGGAAAAGAGATGTGACTAAACACAACAGATGATGCCTTAAGAGAAAAAGGAGGACATTTTTAAAATAAAAAAAGAAATGAAGAGAGAGACAAATAGGATTAGAGAAAATGTGACAACCATAAAAAATAAGCAAGAAAATCTAACACATGCATAATAGGAGGACCCAAGAAAAGAACACCAAAGCAAGCAAGGGAACAGAATAAATGTCAACAAGTATAATTCAATAAATTTTTCTTTAAAGAAAGAAAAAATGTCTGAAATCACATACTGAAAAAGTACTCTATGCCCCTGGACAAACTGACCCAGAATGACCAACACAGAAATATTTTGGTAAAATTATTGGGATTTGAAGGAAAAAAATCCTTTGGGTAACATAGGTAAAAAGAATAAGTGATTAATAAAGGAAATGCAGATGTCCATTTGACTTTGACAGTAATTTGTAATGCCAGAAGAAAATGGAGTAATACATTTAAGTTGTTCAAAGAAAAGCAAATATGAGCCAAAGATTTTATATTCTGCCAAACTGACTGTTAAGCACTGAGCCAGCAGATGAACTGTCATTGGCACGTAAGACATCAGGGACTATGGTGCCCATGAGTCCTTCCTCAGGATCCTCTGGAGTATAACCTACAGACAAAATGACTGGAGAGACACCTCAACATATACAGACTTAACACAAAAGGGGCATAAGGGACAGAGTATAATGTGCTATAAACTCTGACAATGTACATAAAGTACAACTTTAAAAAAAACAGAATGGGAAAAACAAAACATTTTAAACTTTTTTTCAGTAGTTATTTTGGTGATGGAGTTGATTTTGTTATTATGACTATTTTCTGTGTGCAATATCAGACAAAGTAAAAGAGTCACTATAAGATATTTGATATCACTAGTGTCTTTGAGAACCAGAATTCATGGTATGGAAAACACTGTAACAGATATAAAGGATAGAAAGGCTTGGGCCAACCCCTATAGGCCTAAATTTGAATCAGAAATATCAGTATGAACACTAGCGCTGTGTTATCTTAACACAGAAACATATTTTTCCTTAGCTCTGTTCACTGAAAAGACCAACCCAGTGGCAACAAACACCCCTATTTTTGTTGTGACCCTGAAATACCACTGACCACTGAAAGAAATTAAGGCCCCTTAAAGAAATGGCTGATTCTTACACAAGAGTTTAAGATGAGCCTGCAATAATGGAGTCATTCCAGACAGCAAGTAGCTATGAAGACTCTTGGGTCTGTGTAAAAGAACTCAGGGCCCAACTTGAAGAGCTTCCTGCTGGCCAGTGAAGGGGCAATCTGACTACAAATAAGGATAATAACTGCCATGGAGTGAAATGAATCAAAGATGTTTGAATCCGTGACTTCACAGTACCTGATGCCCTCCCGCCCTGCCCCCACACCAAGAAAACCTAAGTGGTCACATGTTGAGGACACTAGGGAATCAACTCCTTTTGAAAACTGCTTTTCCTATTTGAAAGTGGCCAAGGGGCTTCCCCGGTGGCACAGTGGCTGGGAGTCTGCCTGCCAACACAGGGGATGCGAGTTCGAGCCCTGGTTCGGGAGGATTCCACATGCCGTGGAGCAACTAGGCCTGTGCGCCACAGCTGCTGAGCCTGCGCTCTGGAGCCTGTGAGCTACAACTAGTGAGCCTGTGTGCCACAACTGCTGAAGCCCGCGTGCCTGGAGCCCGTGCTCTGCAACGGGAGAAGCCACTGCAGTGAGAATCCTGCACACCGCAAAGAAGCATAGCCCCCGCTCGCTGCAACTAAAGCCTGTGAACAGCAATGAAGACCCAACGCATCCATAAATAAATAAATAAACAAATTAATTAATTAATTAAAAAAATAATAAATAAAAGTGGCCAAGTAACAAGAGTGGGAGGTTGTGTTTTTTTTTTTAATAGAAGTATTCCAACAAGAGATCCTGGAATGTCACTATTTTATATCCCCTAATTAAGGAGCTAAACACCGACCAGCAACAGCTGCCACCATCATTACGCTGACAAACATTATGCCCCCACCCACAAGGTGACCTTCCCCCAGACAATTAAATCTGACTCTAGATCCAACCACCGTAAATATGATTTCTGGTGGAAGTCTTTTTTTTTTTTTTTTTTTTTTGCAGTATGTGGGCCTCTCACTGTTGCGGCCTCTCCCACTGCGGAGCACAGGCTCCGGACGCGCAGGCTCAGCGGCCATGGCTCATGGGCCTAGCCGCTCCACGGCATGTGGGATCTTCCCGGACCGGGGCACGAACCCATGTCCCCTGCATTGGCAGGCGGACTCTCAACCACTGCGCCACCAGGGAAGCCCTGTCTTATCTTTTTATTATACTAATTATACTGCAGAATGAGGGATGACACTTATAATCCTCTAGTTGGCAACGCTGCTCAAAATGTCCCAACTGATAGAGCCCCCATCACTTGAAGCACGAAAACCAGTGTAAACGACTACGCTGACATTGCTGGATACTCTGGTATGTTAACGCCACTTCAGATCTGAAACAGACTAGAAAAACCTTCACCACCATTGAAAACTGGCAACTATTAATTTAGAAAAAAGGAAGAGGGATTTCCCTGGTGGTGCAGTGGATAGGAATCCGCCTGCCAATGCAGGGGACACGGGTTCGATCCCTGGTCTGGGAAGATCCTGCATGCTGCGGAGTAACTAGGCCCATGTGCCACAACTACTGAGCCTGCGTTCTAGAGCCCATGTGCCACAACTACTGAGCTCATGTGCCACAACTACTGAGCTCACAGGGCTAGAGCCCATGCTCCACAACAAGAGAAGCCCCCACTCGACTAGAGAAAGCTCGTGCGCAGCAACGAAGACTCAATGCAGCCAAAAATAAATAAAATTAAATCTTTTTTTTTTTTAAAAAAGGAAGAATCAGGAACCTGAAAAGCAGAGTAGTCTAAGACCTCAGGGCTGAAAGAGACCTGACAGACAATACTTTCCAATTTGCATGTTTGACAGAAGAGGACCCTAAAGCCACAGAAGCTGAAAGACTTACCCAACGTCACACCACTAATTAGCACTGGGTTTAGACTGCACTTCAAATGTCAATGAATTTATACATTTCCATACTTACTGCCTTGTGACCTAAGAGCCAATGGTAATTTATAAAGGTTTTAGAAACCTGTCACTTTAATCTTTCATAAAATTTCCAGGATTTTGATAATAATAAATTGTCAAGATTGTGATAAAGCCTACAGATTCCAAAGATCTAAATACCACTACTAGCCAATACTGGCTCCATTATACTTATATTTTGGAGGGTAGTGGTCCGCAATTGTTATTTAAATATTTAAGGTAAAAAAGGAAAAGGATACATTAGCTCTTCTGGTCAGAATCACCCTGACCACTAGCCTTTAGCAATTAAAGGCCAAAACTAATGAATGAATATCCCAAAAGAAATAAGAAAATATTTATAAGTTAACAATTACAGGCAGTACACTAAGTTGTAAATATCAAGTATTACTCACCGATTCTTTCTCCACAATTCGGTTTAGCATGACAACTGCTTTGGTCTTTTGCTGCCAAACCATGAGCCAGAAATGACAACCTGTATTAGGAAGTGGACCCTGTAAGAACAGAGAAGGAAAAGTGGGTAAGAGAAAGGGGACAGAGTAAGGCTCCAAGGAAACTCCTTCAGGGAAGCTTCTCGTCTGAGAACAGTGTATCGGATCATAAAGAGTAAATCGAGACTTTAAATCCACTTGAACTAAAAACAGGTCTGTGCTAGTTAGGATTACTGATTATCAACGATCAAAACTGACTTTTATTTACTTAGGCAGAAAAGAAAAATTTTCAGGCTCTCAGGTGACTTTCAGAGTTGAGGGCTGGAGAACCAGGCTTGGGTAGGAACAAACGTCAAGACAAGATTTTGTCCAAAGAGGAGTGGGCTTGGGACAGTACTCCCAACCTGTCACTAACATCACCTGCTTTGCTGGTACTGCCATCCTAAGGTGGCTGTACTACTCATGCACAACCTGTAAGCAAACCAGGGTCAAAATCGCAGGCGCCAAGTTCTATGGGTTGTATTCTAGCTGTAAAGGAGGCAGGCAAAGGCGATTTCTGTCCCCTCCAGTCTCTGCCGCAGAAAGAGAGGCCCTGCCTTCCATGATGAGGGCAGCCCTGCAAAGGAGGAAGTCTGTGCCAGCACTGGCCTGCAACCAACCCAAGTTAGTTACAAAGAGAATTCCAGAAAAAGCGGAAATTTCAAAGCACCTGAACCACTATGAAACTGTTAATCTACAAAACCAGAGAATGTGTAACCTCAAGAGCAGAGTTAAAAGGGGTAACGGTGCATATCACAATACTGCCATGGGGAAAAAAAATCAAATCATATTATGAATTTCCAATTACCTTCACATTTTGATTAATGGGTAGCACAGGGCAGAATAAAGGGCAAACAAGAGATGAGAAGGCCATGCCCAAACTTTAACTATTTTAAGTGAGTAAAGATTAACATGAACAAGGTTTGACTGTACCTCCAGTAACTCAACAAGCATTCCCCTCGCAGGACACTGGGAGGCCAGGTCTGACTAGAGCTTCAGCTCCACATGGAAAATAAGGCAATTCAAGTGGTGCTACACTGAAAGCAGCTTTAGGGCAGTTGTATCCCTGGTGTGTAGTGGGTGTTGGGTAAATATTATTTGAACTAATAAACTCTAAGCTCTAAGTTATACAAACGCTAGAAAGGGATTGGGAATCCTGAGGAGCTGCACCCTCAGGTTTGAGGGACTGTTCCCCTCCTTTGGTGCATGTTATCCAATGCTTGAGTTACTTCCAAAACCAAACAGTGTGAAGGTAAAAACAGCAATGAGAAGAACCCCAGTAAAATGAATGCTGTTTCTTTTGTCTAAAAAAATGGACAGATCAGTTCACCAACGAAGTTGCTCCTTAGTGTGTTCACGCACATGCACGCGTGCGCGCACACAGACACACACACAGACACACACACAGACACACACACACGCACATTCTGTTAGTGGTTCTGAAATGGGAGAGGGTTTCTCAGCCCTTCCACTTACCAGCAATACTACCTATTTTTCTTGTGCAAAATGGAGATCTATACCAAGGGACTGATATATACGTTTTTAGTTTTCATAAAACTCAGAGGGAAAAGATGACAAAAATAATAAGCAACAAAGGAAAACGAGAACAACTGCAGTTTTAATAAACACTTGGCATCTCTGGTTTTCTCTATCTTTTGAAATATTTTCTGTGCGTGTTCTCTGTTCCAACGTACTAGATACAAAGGCAAAAGCAGTCTCAGATGTCAAAGATCTTACGACAGAGGCAAGGAACGGAAACACATCAAGCACCACAACAGTAAGGGGTAAACCATCAGGTCTGCAGGAGTAGGAAGGATACTGGCGCAGAGCCTTAAAAATGAGGAGGGCACTGACATGGGGGAAGGAAGGGTAGGGAATCAGGATCCATTCCCAGCATAAGGCAAGGCATGTGCAAGTTTAGGAGACATCTGGGAAAAGACAGTTAGATTGCTGAGGGCAACATGGAGGTACATGGTAGGAAACTGCACCTGCAGAACGGGAGGGTCTCGAATCCAAGAAATAGTCACCGAACTCTTCTTTAAGGAGTAAAGGGATACGACCAGATCCGTATGTCACAAAAAGTAATTCTGGTGGAACTGTTAAAGATGGATTAGGGAGGACGGACTGGTGACAAGGAAATAAGTTAAGAAGCTACCACTTTGGTGCAGATAAAATTCAAGAGAGCTCTGAAGAAGGGCAGGACAGCAGAACAAAGGAAAGCAGAACAAAGGACACATGAGGAGGACAGCTTTAACCCATATGAGAAAAATAGGAAGGCGGCTGGCATGGTTTAAAAAAAAAAGAAAGAGTTTGACATAGAAAATGCAGAATTTGTGACGTCAATTGGTCACGTGGGTAAAAACACCCATATGGATGTTGAAAAATATAAGGCAGGGGGTGGAGGCAGGGGTGGGACTCTGTCAGGACACAAAGAAGCTCTCCAACATGGACAGGAGGTTTAAATGAGATCACTAGGGTATGAGTCAGGCATTTTCTTTTACGTGATGAGATTTATAATGTTTTATAAAAGGGTTATTACTATCATTACTACTACCAATAAAAAGCAGTAACAAATGCCACAATAAATACTCCATGGACTACTCACCATAGTATCAGGCATTATATGAGTTTTTATCAGCATTGTTCTATAGATAATAGAGATATATATCAATAATATAGGTACACAATTGACTCTTGACGGGTTTGAACTGCGGGGGTCCACATATAGGCAGATTTTTTTCAATAAATATACAGTTGGCCCTCTTATCCATGGGTTCCGCATCTGCAGAATCAACCAACCTCAGATGGCAAACTTAATACATGATCCGTGATTGGTGGAATCTGTATATGTGGAATCCCAAGGACAGAGAAGGACAACTATGCACTTGAGCACCCATGGGTTGTGGCATCTGCAGAGGATCCTGGAGGCAAACCCCCCACAGATACCAAGGGACGACAGTACAGGCTTGGGGAATAAGTAATATGTCCAAGGTCACACAGTAGTTTCAAGGCAGCAGATCTGAATAATTAAGAGCAGAACCATGCAGTCTATGGAGACCGTGTAGCTTCACATCCTGGCCTCATCCCACTTGTTGCATGGCCTTGGTAAAGTTATTTGAAGTTCCTTTGTCTTTTTAGGTGATTCCTCGTGTTAACATAAGGATAACAATAGTATTTACCACAGAGGGTTATCCTGAGGCTTAAATTATACAAAACATAAAATATAGAACAGTGTTAAAAACTGCTAGCTGTTACTATTTACAACAGCCAAGACATGGAAGACATCTAAGTGACCATCTACAGATGAACGGATAAAGATGTGGTACATATATACAATGGAATACTGCTCAGCCATAAAAAATAATGAAATAATTCCATTTGCAGCAACATGGATGGACCTAGAGATTATCATTCTAAGTAATTCAGACAAAGACAATTACTATATGATATCACTTACATGTGGAATCTAAAGAAATACAAAATACAAAAGAAATTATTAAAACAGAAACAGACTCACAGACAGAAAACATACTTACGGTTACAAAAGGGGAAAGGGGAGAAGGGATAAATTAGGAGTTTGGGATTCACAAATACACACTACCATCTATAAAATAACAGGATTTACTGTGTAGCTCAGGGAACTATATTCAGTAACTTGTAATAACCTACAACAGCAAAGAGTCTGAAAAAGAAGAGATATAGATGTATGTGTGTGTATATAACTGAATCACTTTTTGTACACCTGAAACTAACACAGTACGGTAAATCAACTATAGTTCAATAAAATAATAAATAAAAGATTGCTAGGTCGGGGACTTCCCTGGTGGCACAGTAATTAAGAATCCGCCTGCCAATGAAGGGAACACGGGTTCGAGCCCTGGTCTGGGAAGATCCCACATGCCATGAAGCAACTAAGCTCGTGCGCCACAACTACTGAGCCTGCGCTCTAGAGCCCGTGAGCCACAACTACTGAGCCCATGTGCCAAAACTACTGAAGCCCGCATGCCTAGAGCCCATGCTCAACAACAAGAGAAGCCACCACAATGAGAAGCCTGCGCACTGCAACAAAGAGTAGCCCCCGCTCCCTGCAACTAGAGAAAGCCCACGTGCAGCAACAAAGACCCAACACAGCCAAAAATAAATATATATATATAAATTAATTAATTAAAAAAAGATTGCTAGCTGCTAGCTGTTAATTTTACTTCCCACTAGGATGTGAAGTTCATAATGGCACTTTTTTTTTTTTTTCTTTTTTGCAGTACGCGGGCCTCTCACTCTTGTGGCTTCTCCCATTGCGGAGCACAGGCTCCGGACGCGCAGGCTCAGTGGCCATGGCTCACGGGCCCAGCTGCTCCACAGCATGTGGGATCTTCCTGGACCGGGACACAAACCCACATCCCCTGCATCGGCAGGCGGACTCTCAACCACTGCGCCACCAGGGAAGCCCCCATAATGGCAGTTTTATGAATGGCTGTTTTATTCAAACGATGCTGCCACAAAGTAGGTACTCAAAGCTTTGCTGGATGAATGAACATCCAACGAAGCAGCCAGACTGGGATTCAAATACAGATACCATGAATCCAGAGTTTACCCTCTTTCTTAAGATACAAAGGTTCAAAATGTGGTCCCAGGGAGTTGAAGTGATGAGTGTAGACTGGATGGAGGAAAAAACCTAAGTCAGAATCTTGAGAAACAACTGCATTTTTAGAGACTAAAGATGAGAAAGAGGAATGGATAAAAAAAGACTTGAAAAAAAGAGAGAAAGAAAGGGTGTGATAAGGAATCTAGGTTAATTATTCTTTTCTGTTTTTTTATCATTATGGCTTTTCCAAATAGAAAGTAAATGTTTTTAACTCTAAAAATGAATTTATTAAAAACATGAATGCACATAATACTTCAAATATTACAGAAAATGGGAAATTAAAGTCTCTCTTTTTTCCTAATTTCCAGAAATAATCAGTAAGAAGAGCACATGTATAATTTATTTAGCCAGCCCCTTGCAGGCTGCTTCAATTCTACTATTTCTGGCCCTATGCTATTAAAATGAAGTTGTAACAAACATCCTCACATGTATCTTTCTGTCTTTACGTATTAGACCCCTGAGTATTATAAACTTTTAAATCTCTGCTGATCTGACAGGAGAAAAGTGGTAACCGATTGCTGGTTTAAATTTATATTCCCTAATTACTAGAAAAGTTGAGCATCTCTTCATATGTATATTGTCTATCTTTATTTCTTTTCTTTGAACTGTGAATTTATGTTCTTTGCCAGTTTTTTTCATGGACTGTTTCTCTTTTTCTTTTTGATTTACAGGAGCTGCTTTACTTCAAGTAAAAAAGAGTGATTAGGGCTTCCCTGGTGGCGCAGTGGTTGAGAGTCCGCCTGCCGATGCAGGGGACACGGGTTTGTGCACTGGTCCGGGAGGATCCCACATGCCGTGGAGCGGCTGGGCCCGTGAGCCATGGCCGCTGAGCCTGCGCGTCTGGAGCCTGTGCTCCGCAACGGGAGAGGCCACAACAGTGAGAGGCCCACGTACCGCAAAAAAAAAAAAAAAAAAAGAGTAATTAATTCTTGTTTCCTGTGAATTAGAAATAGTCTAACAGTTCATAGTTACATTAATTTGAATATCTTCTTACCATTTTCAATGGTTTTCACTTTCAGTAACAGGTTATTCTGATCTGAAATGGGTTCTTTAAAAATCTCAAACATTATAAATATACAGCTTATCTTTTTTAAAATTTAAGTATAGCTGATTTACAATACTGTGTTAGTTACAGGTGTACAGCAAAGTGATTCAGTTACATACATATATTTTTTCAGATTATGCTCCATTATAGGTGACTGCAAGATACTGAATAATACAGCTTATCTTTTGAATATTTAAAATTCATTAACTGAGGGAAATGAGAGCACTGTTAATTAAATCTATTATTAGATAAACAAAAGGTAGCTGGTGTGGATAAACCAAAATCATTTCTGCTATCTCAGAGTGGAAGAAAAGTGCTCCTGGAACATGGGTGTGGCTGGTGTGCTGAGACGCAATCGGGCAGGAGGCCAAAGGGGCAGCAGGCTCTTGGGCCGCCCTGTTGGTTGTCTGGGCACCTGGCTCACACCCTCACCTGCCCTGACATCCAAGGGCTGTCCACACTCTGAAAATACACGCCAGGGCGGGGCAGAGAAGAGCTTTCAAAGGGCCTCTCGTTCTGATTCAAGTGACGTAAAGAGAAGCAGAAGGTAACAAAGCATCAACAAACCAAGGCTTTGTACCAAATATTCAATATAAAGCAAGGAGGACAACTGGCCAGAAGAGAACCGGCCTAGCCAAATTTCATGAACAACTTTCTTTCAGAGAACGTGTAACATTGAAGATTACTTTTATCTGAAATATACACAGCTGCAAAACATTATAACACCATTCATTACATAACAACAGAAAAAACTGAAATAGCGTTTCATCTCCAAAAGAAGTCAGGACACACTTTTTGCTGGTGTTTTAAAGAAGGCCAATCACAAGAATGGCGGTCAGGCATCGGCTGCACATCACACCACTTGCCTGTGTTAAGATGTAACTCCTCTGCGCCTCTTCTATGTCAACTAAGCTGGCATTAATATAATCATTTTCAGCATTTTGCAGTTTAACACGACTGTGATCATCTGAAACAGAGCATGACAAATCATACCGTCATTTCAAACTTGCATTTCTTTTTTATTTTAATATTAATTTTCTGGATATTTATAAAATGATAGAAGAGACAAAGAAAAATAAATTGGCACCCCAGTAGAGTCAAATCCCAAATTACTCCCCTTTTTACTATTTTTTAAAAAGATTATTTATTATTTTTGGCTGCATCAGGTCTTAGTTGCGGCACGCGGGATCTTTGTTGAGGCATGCAGAATCTTTCATTGCAGTGCACGGGCTTCTCTCTAGTTGTGGCACGCAGGCTCCAGGGTACATGGGCTCTGTAGTTTGCGGCACACAGGCTCTCTAGTTGACGCACGCGAGCTCAGTAGTTGTGGTACATGGGCTTAGTTGCCCCACAGCATGTAGGATCTTAGTTGCTTGACCAGGGATCGAACCTGCGTGCCCTGCATTGTAAAGTGGATTCTTTACCACGGGACCCCCAGGGAAGTCCCCCAAATTACTCCCTTTTTTAAAAGAAAGTACAAAGATGAAATCCTTTTGTTTGTTACTGTGTGTTAGAAGGAAGTGCTTCTGTTAGTGGTAGTTTAGCTGTTGTTTAACTAGAAAAATTGACCAAAGAGTAAAACATAGTAAAAGAAATAAAGCACCTATCTTCCTAAAAGTAAAAGGATGGTTAAGCTTCTTGATGCCTAAGAACTAATAAGTCTACCTACAAAAAACAATGGCCTTGGGCTTCCCTGGCGGTGCAGTGGTTGAAAGTCCGCCTGACGATGCACAGGACGTGGGTTCGTGCCCCAGTCCAGGAAGATCCCACATGCCGCAGAGCGGCTAGGCCCATGAGCCATGGCCGCTGAGCCTGCGCGTCCAGAGCCTGTGCTCCGCAATGGGAGAGGCCACAACAGTGAGAGGCCAGCGTATCGCAAAAAAAACAACAACAATGGCCTCAAATAAATAAGACCAGATCCCCACAGTAACTACATTTCATTTTCTTCATTCAACAGATGTGCATTCAACTATATATAAATAATTTTTAGCACTTAATTATATAATTAGATCAAGTGCTAAACTATATTTAACACACTTGGAATATTCCAATTCTTTAAAAGACAACTAAAGATACTTCATTAATTAGATTGTGTTATAACATTTTAGATATACTAGTTTTTTAAAGTGAAAATCTCACAGATTTAGAATTGATGCTAATTTAAATACGTGGAGCACAAAACTTTACCTATATCATTTTGGAGGGAAGGGAAGAGAAGACACTGCGAGAGGAAGCACACGTATAATAACAGAACTAGTGTTAACTCAGAATTCTAAATATATGACAGGCAGAGGCATATGACTGAATTATAACCTACATGCATGTTTGATGTCTAACTAGAGAAAACGTTCTATTGTAAACTGCTCCCCTCAAGGCAATACCAAACAACCATTCTCTCCCCCACTTTTAAAGTAAAAAAACTGTTCACATTACCTCCATGTGAAAGAAAATGTTAAATGGCTTTAGTTCCACACATCAATTTATGTGAGATGTTTCTGCTGGATTGAACCCAAGACCTCTGTAAATATTACACATCATGTGCAAACAGGAAAAGCGAAGGTCTTGTTATAGTAAATCACTTATACTAGTGTTCTCGGAAAGATGATGTCAACAGTCATAACAGTCATTTTTTTTTAACAGTTTGATCACTCTTTAACTGTTACGTGAGAGAGTAAAAAAGTCAGCTACACAATTAACAAAATAAAGACCATACACCTCCTAGATAACACTTATCAGAAGAATAATGCATGCTTTCAGAATGCTACACAATCCCTAAAATTCAAGTTCCGCCAAAATATAATACTAAAGGAACGTATTTCCTCATGCTGTAATCACAGAAAGAACAGAAACCCCGGAGACTAATCATATCTATCTCACAAGTGAAAAAAGCAATTTGGCAAAAGAAGCAAGAATCCATAGGCACTGGGAAGGTTCCCCTACAGGGTGCTGGGAATTCAGTTATCCGGCAAGTCATCCAGACCCTTCCATAAGCCTGGAGAAAGACCTCAGGGGTGTTTTAAAGGTATCTGACACCCTGCCTTCAGGACTTTGAACTGGGTTCACTGTTATTTTCTCTCCAGTGTTAACATCTATACCTGGTGTCACTCCAGCTCATTAAAAACATGAATCACACACCCCCAGACCCGTTCCCTGGAGCCCGAGTGCTGACCACTAGGGGAGCAGGGTGTTACCTGAAAGGCACCCCCCAAAAGGAAGGTAATCCTTGGGAAAAGTCTATCTATTTAGAACTGGCTACAAGTGTTGGCTGAACCTATGTTTTCTCCTCAGGACTGATATTTTTAAACTTTCAGCTACATCTAACATCATTTTAATTCTTCTGTTCCATTAAGAAGATTAATAAAAAATGCAAAGCATGTAACTTTTTGATTCAGAAGAGAATCTGTGTAGAGTAAAAAACGTAAGAGTTTCTTGTGTTAAATAAAACATATCACTTTAACACTATCTACCAAGTTAAGTATAAACATTTCAGGAAGTGAAACTATCAAAGCCTTTTTATGAGTAATTGTGACTTAATGATTTATATTCTCTGGCAATGATAACAAAGAGAGACAAAGCCTCTTTTCCCACGAAGAACCACTTACTGTCTGGTCTGAAATATCTGTGAGGGTGACATGGGTCCCCTTAACACTTGAGGTCAAGTGTCTCCTCTCCCTGCCCGTCACGACTGGTCAGCCCCAAACCTGTGAACGGTTCACTCCAAACCAAACTTCTGACTTCTGAGTTAGAAAAAAACCCAGGAAGTTACAAGCTTTCTCCTCTCCCCAAAGCAGTTGATCCTGCCTAAGAATCTCTGAAAATGAGACTACCAGATCAGAGTCATCTGATCGGGGCCATCAGCACTTTATCATCATTCTAAGTGTATGGTTATCCCCCTCTTCCTTATCTTTTAAAGGATGCAGCAAAGGGAGAAAATGAAGATGATTCAAACTGCATTGCAGGAGAGGCCAAAAAAGCAACCAAACCACACCTCACAGGAAATCTGATTTCTCAACATCTAATACCACCACCAGCAGGACGATCAAGAATGCATACTTTTCTCCACAGTGGCATCATCGGGGTGAGGGAAGAAACGCACACCCCACAGACTGTGGCAATGAGCTGGATTAGGCAAACTTCCAACCATGAGTCCCCGCACCTCCCACCCGCAAACAGCCTGTTTTCTGAGAAATGGCTTCATCTGTCAAGAAATGACTGGCTCTAGCTGTGGCCTGAGTTGACAACACAGATTAGCTTCCTCTTTCAATACTGTCACAATGAGCTTTTTTCCCCCATCCCACCCCCCCACCCCCCCAGTTTCACGTTTTTTCATTATTGTAAAGACATCTCCTTATGGAAAGTCTTCCAGGTCAAACAGGAAGGGCTCACATTTATGCCGAGGCAGAGATCAAGAACAATGAACAGAAACTGGGCAGAAGACTGACTATCAGCACAGCTTTAACAGACTTCCTGCTTCAGGCTCCATTCTCAATGGGGGACAGTAAGCGTTCAGCACTGATTTCCACACCATGTGGCGCTTCCCAGCCAAGAATGTAAGCATCTGACAGATGTGTCAACTCTCTTTAATTCTACAAGTAGATACTGGAGGCACAAATAACACGAATTTTCTCTCATAAATCAAGCAATGAGCCAAAAGCAAAGCTAGGGCTAAACCCCCGTCAGCATTGGCGTGGCCATGACAGTGGAGAAGAAACAAGCCATCGTGCAGAGGGTCAGCATCTCAGCTGTCTCCTCAGCAAAGTAAAACCATACGAGCTGAACGGTTCCTTTTCTGACGACATAACCAACCACAACGGCTGTGCAGGACTTTTCACTCCTGGGACGTGTCAGGTGCTCACTGATCTCCATCCTCACCCCTCATACCCTGAGTCGTGTTGTGCACGTTTTGCTGACACTCGGGCCAGTCAAGTCATCAGCCTCGATCACACCCTAGAGAAGCAGCAGCAGAGGCCCAGAGACGCCCCAGATCCTCCCCAGCATCGCCGCCCACCCTGCTCTTTGCCTCAGGGATGACTTCCGCCTCCATCTCTTCACACACACCTCACCTCTTGAAGGCCTGGCCCAGGACTTCCCTTCTCTGATGGAAGCCCCCCTCCTGCACATCCCGCCCACCAGACGATGTGCTCTTTAAACTGACCACCTTCCACATTTGGTCAACACATACATGCCAGGAGCCAGGCAACCAGGACAGAGAGATAAGACATTATTTGTTTCAAGCTTTTTAAAAGAAAAAAAATCCTATCGGGAAATAAGTCCTAGTGCCGTACCGTGCTGCGCTGAGTATGGTGGGAGCAGGCCAGGGTAAGAGGAGGGGAGGGGGCTTCCAGCAGGAGGAGCAGCAGGAAGAGGAGCACAGGGGCTGCTGAGAAGGACCAGGAGGAGGAGAGGCCCTGGCAACTCCGCACGAGCACCTGAGCTTCGAGGAAAGAACGAGCAGCGGACAGAGGATGGGCTGGAATGAGGAGGACGGCCTGACACTCAGGCAGTCCCATCCATCGGGGCCCGTGGCACAGCCGCATGGACCGGCCACCAACAATGCTGTGTGGAGCGCACAAGTGGGCTCAGCCTCCTCCAAACGAGGGGCCAGCTGCCTGCACATGTCCACCTCTCTGAATCCATCATGATTCCAAGTTCCTAAACTTGAAAGGACAGTGTTAACTGTCCTTAAATTCTGCCTCCACACATCCCCAAACTGAAAAGGGCACCTTGAACCCACCCCAGAGTCTCTGAGATGGAAAGACTGGGTGGTGTCCTTACAAAACGGGTAAAAGTCACCACTGTCGTTTGAACACGGACACATTTCCTCTTCGACAACATCTATAAAACAAGACATGGGACTTCCCTGGTGGCGCAGTCGTTAAGAATCTGCCTGCCAATGCAGGGGACACAGGTTCGAGCCCTGGTCCGGAAAGATCCCACATGCCGTGGAGCAACTAAGCCGGTGCACCACAACTACTGAGCCTGTGCACTAGAGCCCGCAAGCCACAACTACTGAGCCCGCGAGCCACAACCACTGAGCCCGTGCTCTAGAGCCCACGAGCCACAACTACTGAAGGCCGTGCACCTAGAGCCTGTGCTCTGCAATAAGAGAAGCCACCACAATGAGAAGCCCATGCACCACAATAAAGAGTAGCCCCTGCTCGCCGCCAACTAGAGAAAGCCCACTTGCAGCAATGAAGACCCAATGCAGCCAAAAATAAATAAATTAATTAATTAAAAAACAAGACACACCACGCTTTGGTCTCACACAATCAGTGAGCAGCTCACCACTTTCCTTGAAGCTCAGATCTCTCCTTCTAGGAGAAAGGAAGGGAGAGACGGTTGGGGGACGAATGGTATTTCCCTTTCATCCACAAACCCAGGCCCCTGGAACCCATCCACACTCCTGGGGAGCTTACCTTCTCGCAAGGGAGACAGCAATAAGCAAAATAATTAAGTATTTTTATCACGTTATACAGTAATAAACCCTATGGGAAAAAAGAGCAGAGTAAAGGGCAGCTGTGCTGGGAAGGGGGGCAGGTTGCAATTCTAAACAGGTGGTCAGGTTGGGCCTCACTGTGACAGTGACACTGAAGCAAAGACTTAGAGGAGGTCAGCCACATGAATATTTCGGTCAAGAGTGTGCCACGCACAGAGAAGAGTGAAGGCTTTGTGATGGGTAGGTGCCTCACGTCTGGGGATGGCGACTGCGGCACAAGCCCCGTGAACAAAGGAAAGAGAAGCGCCTGAAACTTAGGTTCAGAGTTGAGAGATCCTGTACTGATTCATTAGTCTAAACTCCTAAATCCAACTATCAGAGAATAGAGGCTTCTACTTCTGTTTTCTCGTAGCACCTACCAGCACGGTGTCATAACAATTTAGGCTAGCAAGTGGTCAAGAATTGTTTATACAATGAATTCCAGAAAATGTTCATATTCAAACTGTTAAGCTGTGGTAGAATTTTTTTAGAATGACATGTCACTATTAAAACACTCTAAACGTCAACAGGAGATGAAACTACAACTGACTTGAGGAGTAAAGTAATTCAGCAAAAAACAAGAGCTCAGAAAGCTTCAGGACTTTTTAGTAGAGGCAACTGGAATCATGTGGCCAGATGAGAGAGAACAGTGAGGGAGGCGAAGGGGCATGGGTGTGGCCCTGGGGTCTGCTCTGGCTCCATTGGTCCCCATGGCCGAAGAAGCCGCTGTGACCTGCACGGAGCAGGGCGGCCCCCGGAGGTGCGGGCCCAGGACCCGAAACCCAGCACTGGTCTCCTGGGCCTCTTTCTCATCCGTTAAGAGGAAACAGCCAGACTACACTCGTCCTTCACCACTATTTCTACTGACTGACCCTCATTTATACCCTAAACGTGTCAAGTACAGAACTCCTCAAAAAGTCCTATTTTATCTTAAAAATTTACAGAAACTTAAAAATTCTACTTTGCTATGTATCTGTATTTTAATATATCAACCACTCCTTCCCCCAATGCCCGTTTTGAGTACAATGGATGGTCCTGGAGGATGTGCCCGGCTTCCTCACTGACTTAAGGGCTCTCCCTGCAGCCCCGGCGCAGCTCCAACACCAGAGCTGTCCACATGACGCGGTGGCTACAGGTGGGGCCTGCCGTGACGAGGCTCCAGCCCGCTCAGCGCCCAGGCCTCAGCCATCGGCATGGCCAGGGACCCTGACAAGTTCACTGCATCCCACCCCCACCTTGCACAGTGCCCTACCCAGGACCCGATTCAGGAAGGCTGTGAAATCCAGAAACCTGGAAAAACACTGGAATAACCCTCAGACCTGATCCCCGTCTCTTCTTTTGCAGGCATCACTCGTGTGGAGCCGTTTTATCGCGTGTGCAAACTCATGCACCCACCACCACAAGCTCCTCTGTGCCCCCTTCAGAGTCTCTCTTCCCTGGCCCCGTCCTGACCCAGTGATCTGCCCTCTCCCGTAACGGCGGCACCATTCCCAGAACGCTGTATAAATGGAATCACGCAGGAGGTAACCTTGAGACTGGACTCTGCTCAGTGGGAGTCCTCTGGGGCCCACCCAAGCTGCTGCAGGGCACGGGGAGCTTCCCACGGCAGGAACAAAAGAATCACGGTGTGTTGACCACTTACCCACTGATGGACACTTGGGTCGTTTCCAATTTGGAGCTCTTACAAACAAAGCTGCTCTGAACACCCATGTTCACATTTCTGTGTGGACATAAGATCGCAATTCTCGGAGATAAATGTCCAGTAGTGCAGCGGCTGCATCATATAAGGTAATCAAGAAGCTGCCACACCATGTTCCAGAGCAGCCGCACCATCCACCGTCCTCTGTTCTCCCCGCTGCGTAGGAGATCCAGCTTCTCCATGTCCTTGGAGTCTGCAGCCCTGTCATTTCAACTCCTCTAGTATGTGTGTCACAATCACTCACCACCATGGTTTTAATTTGCTTTTCCCTAATGGTTAGTGAGGTTTTTCGTGTGCTTATGTGCCATCTACGTTCATCATCTTCTGCCCATTTCTGAACTGGACTGTTTGGGGTTTTTACTGCTGTATTTTCAAAGTTCTGTATATATTCTAGATATGAGTTCTTTGTGGTTTATAAATATTTTCTCCCACTCTGTCCTCGTCTCTCCATCCTACTAACGGGGTCTTTCACAAAGCAAAAGTTTTAAATTTTGGTTTAGTCCAATTTGTTGATATTTTTTCTTTTATGGATTGTGCTTTTGATATCATGTTAAGAACTCTTCACCAAAAACTAAAAACGGAGATAGAACCAAAGGTCAAAATCCTAACAGTTAATGAGAAAACTTTTAAGTAAAAGAGCTGTCTACACAATGGATTTTGAGAATAAGTGCATTTAGTCTTTATTTTTTAATGACTTTTTAAAAATTAATTAATTAATTAATCAGTTTATTTATTTACGGCTGCGTTGGGTCTTCATTGCTATGCGAGGACCTTCTCTAGTTGTGGTGAGCGGAGGCTATTCTTCCTTGCAATGCATGGGCTTCTCATTGCAGTGGCTTCTCTTGTTGCGGAGCATGGGCTCTAGGCACACGGGCTCCAGGAGTTGTGGCACTCAGGCTCCAGTAGTCGTGGCACACGGGCTCAGTAGCTGTGGCGCATGAACTCAGCTGCTCTGTGGCATGTGGGATCTTCCTGAACCAGGGCTCGAACCCATGTCCCCTGCACTGGCAGGCACCAGGGAAGTCCCACTCTTTATTTTTAAACTTTAGATGTGATGAGGAAGAATGTTAGCAAATATTTACAGAACAGTTACCATAACATTTAAGTTATATCTATACTTATTCTGATTACTATTATACAATAGTTTTTATCTAAGTGTGCTTAGCAAGAAAGATGACAAACACATTCTTGTCATGTATAAAAATCTGTTTTCATAAATTGAAAGTCTATTGTCTTGTAATTCTGAGACTATCAAAATGTTTATTAATTATTTGTCTGTGAATTTTCTGGATTATCTATGAAGAAAAAAACCATATAATTCATAACTGTAGTGGTTTTGAAACTTGCCCACAGTTCTTTGTGACAACTCTCCCCTCTTGAACCCGGATGACGTGGTACCTCGCCCTAATGAACAGAATGTGGTGCAGGTGATGTGTGACTTCAAAGGAGAGGTGACACAGGCAGTGCAGCTCCGGGCTAGACTCCAAGGATGCTCACTCCTGCAACTCAGGGGCTACCGGTGAGGAAGTCCAGGTCACATGGAGATGCCATGTGCAGGTGTTGCAGCTGACGGTTTACCACTGGGTGAGGGTCCAGGCAACCCAGCCCGGCCACCACCTGAGCTATGCTGCCTGGGAGACGGTGAGCAAGACCCGCCTGCATCCAGTCAGCCTCCCGATTCCAGACGTGGCGAGTGACTGTTAGGGTCTGAGGGGGTTAGTTAGACAGCAGCAGTTTCCAATCCTTATGCCTTCGTTTCTTATTCTTCTCTTACTGTAGTGTCTGGGACCCAAAGTACAATGTCAAGTGGAAGTGGTACTTGTGGGCACCCTTGCCTTCTCCTCGAGTTTTAAGAATGTTTGTAACACATTATCATTAAGAGTGATGTGACTGTAGGTGTCCTCTCATGTTAGTTACAGAAGTTTCCTTCTGTTTCTAGTTTGATACGTTATTTGTTTTTAATCAGGAGCAAGAACTGACTTTAAATAATCTTTTTGCATCTATCGAGATATTCATAAGGCTTTTTCTCCTTTGCCTTGTTACTAAGGTTAATTACATTTATAAGACTGTCTAATTCTAAGCCACCCTTACATTGCTAAAATAAACTTAATACAGACACTACTGTATTCAGTTTTCTAACCTTTCTTTAGGATTTTTACATCTACATTCATGACGTAGATACGCCTGTAACTTTTATTCCTCTCACTAAACTTTTCTGGTTTGGACATCCAAATTATCTAATGGCCTCACAAAAGGAATTGAGGAGTATTCTCTTTTTCTGTTCTCGGGAAGAGTTTTTATTATTATTAAGACACGCCTGTTGGGACTTCCCTGATGGTGCAGTGGTTAAGAATCCGCCTGCCAGTGCAGGGGACACGGGTTCGAGCCCTGGTCCAGGAAGATCCCACACACTGCGGAGCAACTAAGCCCGTGGACCACAACTACTGAAGCCTGCGTGCCTAAGAGCCTGTGCTCTGCAACAAGAGAAGCCACTGCAATGAGAAGCCCGCGCACCGCAATGGAGAGCAGCCCCCGCTTGCCGCAACGCAACTTACAGAAAGTGCCGCGCAGCAACAAAGACCCAACGCAGTCAAAAATAAATAAAATAAATAAATAAATTTATTTTAAAAAGACACACCTGTTAAAGTATCTAGTCCCAGTGTTTTCTTAGTGGAAACATTTTTTTAATTAATTTAATTTATTTAGCTGTCACAGGTCTACTTAGACTCTACTTCTCCTTTAATCTGTGTTGGTAAATTCTATTTTTCCAAGAGTCTGTTCCATTTCTTCTAACTGATCACATTTATTGCCATAATTGTTTGCAGTACTCTAGCTTTTTAATTCCTTTTACATCTGTATTGATGTTTCCCTTTTTTCTCCTAATGCTGTTTATATGCACCTGTCTCTGTCTTTCTGGGGTTTCTGTTTTGTTTTTAAATATTTACTGTATGTATGTATGTATGTATGTGTTTGTTTATTTATTTATTTAGCTGCGCTGGGTCTTAGTTGTGGCATGCAGGATCTTTGTTGTGGAATGTGGGATTTTTTTAGTTGAGGCATGTGGAATCTTTTTAGTTGAGGCATGCGGGATCTAGTTCTCTGACCAGGGATTGAACCCGGGCCACCTGCATTGGGAGCATGGAGTCTTAGCCACTGGACCACCAGGGAAGTCCCTGTCTCTCTGGTTTCTATGTTTGTTTTATTTTTCTTGCCCAATCATGCCAGTTTATTAGTCTTATCAAGGAACTAATAATTTGGTTTTGTTTGGCCCTTTGATTTCTATTCTTCTTTTATTTTTGTATTATTTCCTTTCTGTTTTTTTTGGGGGGAGGCGGTTTTATTCTGTTACTTTTACTCTAAATTGGGTTAGACACTTAGCACTTTAATTTTCAGCCTTTTGTTTTAATACAAACATTTAAGACAGCATATTTTTTTGCAGTACTCTTTTTGCTGCTTTATGCAAGTTCTGGTAAGTAGAATTTTACCTATTGTTCACTTTTAAGTTTCTATTATGATTTCTTCTTAACCCATGAATCATTTAGAAATCTTTAAATCTCCAAATTTATAGGAATTTTTATCTTTTTATTAATAATCTATAATTTAATTGCATTACGGTCAAAGAACATGGCCTGTAAGACAGTAATTCTTAAACTGTTTTAAGAGTTACTTCCACAGCCTAGTCAATTACAAATATTCCATGTAAGTCCTAGAAGAATGTGAATTCTCTAATTGTTGGAGAATAGGTTCTATATATAACGTCTTATATATTTTTCTTATTAAATAAAGCTTAACTGTGTGGTCCAAATCTTCTACTTCTTTACTAATATTTTGCCTTAAGAAGTCTGTGAACGGGCTTCCCTGGTGGCCCAGTGGTTAAGAAACCGCCTGCCAATGTAGGGGACTCAGGTTCAAGCCCTGGTCCAGGAAGATCCCACATGCCGCGGAGAAACTAAGCCCGTGCGCCCCAACTACTGAACCTGCGCTCTAGAGTCCGCGAGTCACAACTACTGAGCCCACGCACCACAACTACTGAAGCCTGCGCGCCTAGAGCCTGTGCTCCGCAACAAGAGAAGCCACCACATTAAGAAGCCTGCACACTGCAACGAAGAGCAGCCCCCGCTCGCCGCATCTAGAGAAAGCCCACGCACAGCAACGAAGACACAACACAGCCAAAAATAAAAATAAATTAACCAAATAAATGAAAAAAAGTCTGTGAATATAGAATTGTCAATTTATTTCTGTAATTCTATTCATTTTTGCCTTATATACCTTGAGACTATTTTATTAGGTGAATACAAATGTCACAGCTGATACTGCCATGTGTATTCAGAGTAGCTCTGCCATTTGCTGAAATCTTTTTTTAGGAGGTGGGGAGCACAGAAAGCCTGGATGTCTTCCTTACTTCCTCCCCACCTAGCAATTTATTTAAAAAGTGTGTTTATTGAGAATCTTCTTGTTTTGTGGCAGTAAGAAACTATGGACTATCTAACCTGCCACATTACTGGAATCAGAAGTCCATGTGTTACTTTAAACACTGATGGATGAACCTTGAGGGCATTATGCTATGTGAAAGAAGCCAATCACAAAAGAAACACTATATGATTCCATTTCTATGAGGCACCCGAAGTGATCAGACTCTGAGAAAGAGAAAGTAGAATGGTGACTGCCAGGGGCTAGGGGAGGGGGTAGGGTTTCAGTCACACAAGATGACAAGAGCTGTCATACAACAATTGTGCATACAGCCAACAACACCGTGATGGACACCTAAAAACTGTTAAAAGGGTAAATTTATGGTATGTGTTTTTACCACAAAAACAAAACAAAAAACTACTCTTTCACCTCCTTTTAGATCAAATAGTAAACTGGGATTTCTACGTGCAAAGCAAATATAGTAAGGAATATTTCAAACTCTGGCAGCTGTCTCTAACAGTACAAATACAATTCTCCAAGTGATGACTACAACCTTTCTTTTCTCAACCAACCACCTTCTGGCCAATCTCTTCTACAATTACCTCATGGTTAAGTGAGACAAATAAGGCATCTTTTCAGTCATGGCAATTATACAAAGACCGTAGACTTCTTAAAATTCTTTCTATTTCAAAATACCCCTCTTTGGGACCTGCCTGGCTATCCAGAGAGTTAAGACTCTTGAGCTCCCAATGCAGGGGGCCTGGGTTCAATCCCTGGTCAGGGAACTAGATCCTGCATGCATGCCACAGCTAAGAAGCCCACACACCACAACGAAGAGCCTGTGAGCGGCAACTAAGACCCGGCACAGCCTAAATAAATAAATAAATAAATATTAGAGGAAAAAAAACACCCCACAAAATACCCCTCTTTGAATATGTACCTCATATTCATACCTTCAAATGTAGTTTCAAGCTGGGCATATAAGAATCACATAAGGAGTTTGTTTAAAAATACATTTCCAGACTTGATGAATCAAAATCTAGAAAGATCTGTGATTCTAAATTAAAAACAAACAAACGAAAAACAATTCCTTTTGATTGCTTGCAAACATGTCATTGTCTGCTTTGCACTCAGTATTATCTATGTTTATTTCCTGTATGGATGTTTAGAAATTCTTTATATGAAAAATAACTGCTGGTTTAAAAGACTATTTTAATAAAGTAAAAAAAAAAAAAAATTATCTTAAAAGCCGCCCCTAACTCCTTAAGCAGAGCTGAGTGCCTCTTCTCGGCTCCACCAGCACTGTGCCATCTCCTGACACACAAAGCACAGCAGGCACGTACACACACACACACCCCGCCCCACACTGCACGTATGTTGTTGGCAGGCAGGGCGTGTGGACTCACGGTCCTCTCAGGCACAGCACAATGGCGGACATGCAGCTGGTTTTCAATACACGTTTTCTGAACCAAGCCAACAACTGTACAGGACTCTGTATGGAAATGATCTAACAACTCTCAATCAAGAAAGGTATACCAGCATCACCTCAGGAACTTTGAAAAAATACCTATTCCCAGGTTCACTTGGATTTAGTGGAAGTCACCAGCTCCATGACCTCCTCTCCTGTATGAGGATAACACCCCGGGAAGTGGTTGTTTAGATGGTATTTGGGGGAAGAGGACTTTGAGTGAAGTCGGTCAAAGAGAGAGGAAGCCTGTTCCAAACGGGAATGACATTCGAAAACTGTTAAAAACAGGGCATGTTGGTGCCAAGTGAGTCACCAAAACAAACAATTTGTAGGAAAATGGCTACAAAAGGCCTTGTGTGGTAACGCTAAAGCACTTTAACTTTTCATAAAACTGAGGAGCACGACTGAAGACAGGAGTGGAGGACAGACTTGCATCACACACAGATTGCTCTGGATACCGTGTGGGGTTCGGACTGAGGTGGGAACAGAATAGAGACCAGTTAAGAGGCTGCTGTAATAACCCAGGCCTGAACCAAGCCACTATGAACAGAGAACAGATTTGAAATATACTGTGGAAATGGAATTATAATTACTTAGTCACCAACCAGATGTGGGAGCTGAATGAGGGAAGAGAGGTCTGAGTTTCTAGCTGCAGCAAGTGTGCGGCTAGTGGTAGCCCTTATGAACATGGGGATAAAGCAGAAAGAACAGATTAGGGCTGGGACTGAGGGACTGTGGGGAAGGAATTCTGAGCCTGAGGTGGCTACAGCACATCAAGACAGAGAAGTGCGTAAGTGGGTCTGTAGCCGAGAATAGAGACATAGGCTGCAGATGAGATCTGGGGTCAGAAGCAGAGAGATGGCAACTGAACTCACAGAAAATGAGGCCATTCACACAAGTAGAAGAGCGGGAGACATAGGCAGAGACAGAGCCCTGAAGACAAAGACAACTGAGGAAGAGAAGTTCTGAAAAGGCGTGATCAGCCAGAGAAGTAACAGCAAAATCAAGAAAAATATGGACTTAGGGAAGGAAGGCACGGTTGACAATGTCGGAAGTCACAGAGGGCTAAGAAAAAACACCGATGGAAAGTCCCTCATTGCATTAGAAAACTAGAAAGCGCACAGTACTTTAGAATAAAAGTTTCAGTGGGGAGGCTGGGGTAGAACCACGGCTGAAGAACGCGTGGGTGATGAGAGTGGAGAGAGACAGGGTGGTGCACGCTTCTAAGATTCTGTGTGTGTGTGTGTGTGCGCGTGCACATGCCTGTGTCTGTGTAGGTGACAAAGCAATAGCTGGAGTGCGATATGGGTGTTGGGGTCGGAAGAGATTGGAGCACATCTGAATAATAAGGGAAGAGAGTTATTAGAAAGAGGTTGAAGCTATGAAGAAGAGAGGTGATAGTGGAGCGTGAGGTCCATGAGGAAGCACCTGGCATCGAACACAAATGCAGCACACCAGCAGCCCTAAAGAGGATGCCTACGCTCACCCACTGAAACCAAACATGCAAATCCTCTGAGCAGTAAGGCAGCCTAATTCAATATCTGAAGGTGGGATCGATCAGAACAAAAATAAAATCACTTGATGAACACATTTTTAAAGCCCTGGTGTTATAACTGTTCACAAAACCCTGTGTGTGTGTGTGTGTGCGCGCGCGCGCGCATGCACATACATGCACACGCACAGCAGAATCTAAGTCCAACCACAGGGAACTGTTACATAAAGATTGACCTGCCCAAAGCCACTGTGGAAGCCACTAAAAGACTGTTCAGGACAGGAAACGTCTACGACATGCAACCACACGGGAGAAAAGCTGCAGGTCAGTGCGTGCAGGATTCCAGCTGAATTTAAAAGAATGTACATACACATTTACACAGACAAATACCAAAAGAATATAAACCCAATAGTATTTGCTTGTTTTTAAATGATGAGAGAGTTTTTTCTTTACACATTTCTATGTTTTAAAACTTTTAAAACTTTTCAAGTAGTAGTGAATACACACTACTTTTGTAATTCGGGGGAAAAGAATTACACCAATAAATATTTTAAGTAATACTTATAAAAGCTATGGAATAATATGAAAAGAAGTAGATATATATGACTACACATATATGATTACAATTATTTTGAAAAGAGAAAAATCATGTGTAAGAAAAAAGGCTGGTAAGAAATACATCAATTAATGTGTTGGAGGAGGAAATAATTATGGGCAATTTTCCTTCCTTCTACTATTTTATGCCTTGAAAATTTTCTTTAAAGAACATACATTACATTAGTATGAAAAAAAAATCACCATACTTACCAACCCCGACCCCAACCTTTTCCACCATGTCCCGCCTCCTACGACACACACACCCACACCCCCCGCAAGTACTTACATGGGCTTACATCTCTGTATCTGTTTCGATTTCTGTTTTCTGGAAACTTGGCCACTCTATGAGGATAGTCATGGGACTCACTGCGAATTTCCTTAAAATAACAAAAATATATTTTAATATTTCTCTTAAATTTTATATAGCAAAACAGATACTTTCCCAGCCAGTATAAAATAACTTTCGGGCTTCCCTGGTGGCGCAGTGGTTGAGAGTCCACCTGCTGATGCAGGGGACACAGGTTCGTGCCCTGGTCCGGGAGGATCCCGCATGCCACGGAGTTGCTGGGGCTGTGAGCCATGGCCACCGAGCCTGCGCATCCGGAGCCTGTGCTCCGCAGCGGAGAGGCCACAGCAGTGAGAGGCCCGGTACCGCAAAAATAAATAAATAAATAAATAAATAAATAAATAACTTTCACTGAGCACTTAGTATAGGTCAAGTACTATGCAAAGCACATCATCGACGTGACCTCATTCAATTCTCATAACACCAGTGGGAAAGATTATCTTCCCCATTTTGTATGTCAGGGGTGACAGGCTTTCAGGAGTTAAATGATCTACCAAAGGTCCCACAGCTAGTGAGTGTGAGACCCCAGGACTGAACCAAGGTCCTTCAAGCAGAAGGCTCTGCTCTCATACACGTTCACTGCCCTGCCATGTTCAACACCTACAGCAACGTTAACAGTTCATGTGACAACTGATGCAAAGGAGGAAGCTAAGGTTACCACATCATACTCAAATTTCCAACTAAACTCTCTGAATATTATCTACCTATACTTCAGAGCTTCTATCTTAAAATTTTAATCTATTTCTTTATCTTCATGCCATATAACTGTTACTTTATTCTGAGCCCCGGTATTCTCAAATTTTATTTCTAGAGCTACAAATGCTCATTTTAGGACCCTTATGGTTCTTGGTATTCCACTACAGAAGAACTTCTGTGCCAGTATGCCTGCACTAGGCACTCAGCTACTTGCTGTATCCATCATGACCAGCTTTTTCTCCCAAATGGAACATTATTCTAAGAATTCAGATAAAAACAGAAACAGGGGCTTCCCTGGTGGCGCAGTGGTTGAGAGTCTGCCTGCCGATGCAGGGGACACAGGTTCGTGCCCCGGTCCGGGAGGATCCCACATGTGGAGCGGCTGGGCTGCTGAGCCTGCGCGTCCGGAGCCTGTGCTCCACAATGGGAGAGGCCACAACAGTGAGAGGCCCGCATAACGCAAAAACAAAAACAAAAACATAAACATACCAAAAAAAACCCCAAATAGTATGCATTAACAGCAAAAATTAATTTGGGCTTTTGCTCACACTACCATGTCTGGAGAAACAGTATTTTAAAAGTTAGGCACCAAGACTTCCCTGGTGGTGCAGTGGTTAAGAATCCGTCTGCCAATGCAGGGGACACAGGTTCAAGCCCTGGGTCCAGGAAGATCCCACATGCCGCAGAGCAATGAAACCTGTGTGCCACAACTACTGAGCCTGCGCTCTAGAGCCCGTGAGCCACAACTACTGAGCCCACGTGCTACAACTACTGAAGCCTGCGTGCCTAGAGCCCGTGCTCCGCAACAGGAGAAGCCACCGCAATGAGAAGCCCGCGCACTGCAATGAAGAGTAGCCCCTGCTCGCTGCAACTAGAGAAAGCCCGTGCACAGCAACAAAGAGCCAACTCAGCCCAAAATAAAATAAAATAAATAAATAAACCCATTAAAAAAAAAGTTAGGCACCAGGTAATTTTATAAATTAAGCATAAATAAGTTATTCAGGTAATTTTCCTACAGTCCTGCCTGCCACCACCCAACAGCCCTAGGACAGGTAACTTTCTAGCTCATATTTTTACCCAATGGGCCTTCCAATACCCAAGAGTAGGGAACAGAGACCACCTCTCGGCGCAAGAAATCACAGCCTCTTTGTGCAAAGAGCATGGGGGTTCAACATATGTTGGTGCAGTCCTTTTGGAAAATGCAATCTGCCACACACACAGGAACAGAAACACACACATACACATGTTACAATTGTTGCTACTGACTTTTTAATGCTACTCTCACACCCAGCAATCTTGCTAAGCTCTCTAACATTTGGTAGCTGGTTCTGAATCTCTCGATACCAGCAAACAGTGATAATTCTGTCTCCCTTATACTTCGTATTTCTCATTCATACCTCTTATTTCTTTTTCTTATCTAATTGCATTGGCTAGGACCTCTTATTCAATGTCAAATAGAAATATTTTTTCCCTGATTTTGAAAGAACTGCTTCTAAGGTTTAACCACTAAGTGTAATATTTGCTTTAGGTTTCTGGTGGATACCCTTTTCAGGTTAAGAAGGTTCCCCTCAGTAACTTCTAGTTTACTAAATGTTTCTTTCATGAATGGGTGTTGAATTTTACTCAATGTTTACCCTGCATTCATGGATATTTAACTTTTCTCCTTTAATCTGGTAATGTATTGAATTACAGTAATAGATTTTCATTTAGATATGCATTTAAGGTTCCTCCATGTCTTTTCACGGCTTGATAGCTCATTTCTTTTTAGTGCTGAATGATATTCTATTGTTTGGGTGTACCACCATTATTTTAAGATGTATGTATCTACATTTTTAAGTTGAATTGACCTCTAATTTTCTTGTCCCATGCAATTTATTCAGTTTTAGTATCAAAGCTCTACTAGCCTCATACAATAAGTTGGACAGAAATATTACCTTTTAGCTTCAAATACTTTTCCATGAAAGCATATCATAACAAATTACTGTGACTGGATGAAAAAATAAATAAAGCTTCATTTCCACTGATTAATTATAGAAGTTTTTAAGTGTCCAATAATAAGTTTTATAGGTAAAGTTAAACACATTCAGGTCTTGGCTTTTATCTGTATAATCTCAAACACTTCAGAGTCGAAACACTACAGAGTTCAAGTAATTTTATATTCCAAGTTAATAATTGATATAAAAGAAAAACATTAATTTAAAACAATACTAAAACATGCATGTTGAGAGATCTTCTGCATCAAATGCAGAGAAAATAATTGACAAGAATAAGAAATTCTAAGAACATCAGGCAGGTGAGGAGAGTGAAGAAGTGCTCCAACACTTTGCTGCAGAGCGCATACTGCTGTAATGTTTCTGTGAGAACAATTTGATAAGGTTATAAGTTTGAGCCACCAATTTTGCCTCCAGGAATTTATATCGCATACAGCCATATACCTGTGTGTACCAGGATGTTCACTGTACGTAACAGTGGAAAACTGGCAGCAACCTCAGTGCCCTGCAGGAGTAAAGCAGAGGTGAGGGGAAGCTAGGGGGACAGGAGGGAACCAGGAAAGGGACACAAGTGCTGCAAACACTTGTGTGGGCTGGTCTCAAGGACACACTGTGAAAAAGGTATGAAAGACGTTGAGTAGCTCCCAACTCCATCCACTCAAACATAACTATGCCTGAGAACACAATGAATAATTCTAGAAGGAGTCAAAATACTAGTAACTTGTGGGGCAGAAGACTGGGGGACTGAACATCTAGGGGAGGGTAGAAATTTATATAACTAAAAATTTGCTTTAATTATAAAATATTTCAAACAAAAAAATATAGATAATAGGACACCCCATGTTCCCACCAGTGAGATTAAACATGTTACCACTTTTGCCATATTTGTTTCAAATTTCTTCTCTTAGAAAAGGTATAAAGTACATCAGACACAGCTTTTCTCTACCCTGCTCCTCTCTGCTTTCCAAAGTAACCTTCTGTCATTCTAACTGCTTTTTATTGGAAACCTTTTGTGCCATTTAAATTTTAAACCATACATTCACATATTCTTTAGTTTATATACTACTTAAAAATAAACTAGCTAAAATAGTAATAAATACTAGTGTAATATCAGTCTTAATGCTAATAAGTAGTTTTAAAATCACATCAAAAAGTTGTTGCAACACACAGATTGTGAGAAAACAGTTGCAAATCATATATCTGATAAGGGATTAATATCCAGAATATACTTTTTTTTAAAAACTCCTACAACTAAAATATAAAACAATTTTTAAAAGGGCATTAAACAAGCCCTTCTTCAGTACTCCTGTTATGCTTATACACCCATTTTCCACAGTTAAGTCCAACTGTTGGTTGCTGTTTCCAATTTTTAGCCTAAAAAACATTTTTTTAAATGTACAATATAACTAATCATTACTGATATTGCAGAAAAAGAATAGGGCAGGGCCCCAAGTATTGGGGTAGGGAAAAGATCTTAATTTACAACACCATAAAACAGATACATTTTCTCAGTTACTTTTTTTTTTAAAAGAGAGAATTCTTACAGAGTTCATTTTCTCAAATTTCTAATGTTATCATTATTATTTGTTCTCCTTTACCTTTCTTTAATTTCAGTGCAATTAGGAAGAACCCCAGTACTTTAGAAAGTGGCTCCAGAGCTACGTACTAGTTGCCTATTCCAACATCGATTCTTTCTTACTAAAGGTTTCTGAATGTATTTTCTGACTTACAAAGAGCCCAACTAAGAGCCTGTATTTCCCAGCCTCTTGTACAACTAAGAACAGTCATGGGACACAGTTCTGGCCAATCAATGGGAATAAGCAGAAATCACTAGGTTGGGATGCAGGAGAGCTTTGATCAAAAGGGCTGGCTCAGTTGAATACAGGCTCTGATGTGGGGGGCGAGGGGTGGGAAAGGGCAGGAGCTGTCTGGTGACCCCAATGTAAAAGCACATCCTGAGGAAGGCCAAGCAGAAATAGAGTAGACTGGGTCATCTATGACTTGATGGAGCCACAGTAACAGCTCTGGACTCCTATCTCCAGAATTCTCATCACATGAGAAATGGAAGTCCCTATTTGTTGTTGCCTGATTTTCTTTCCAAGCAGCTAAATGCAGGTCTCTAATACACACAGTAGAGCCAAATCTCAACAATAACTAGATCTGACACTGATGAGGCATTTTCAGGACCACCCAAGACACAAAAATAAACAATTTTATAAGCACTTTATGTGAGCAATAAAATACAAGGTGTTTCTCAAAATGGGGATGGGAAAGGCAAGCGTTGAACTATTCCCTAGGTCTATCATATTCGGCAAAGTAAGGCTCTACTGATGTTCTGATGCTGAAATGTTCCCCTCCTATAGCAGAGAGAACCCATAAACACTGGCCCTAAATACACAAAGGATGTCTCTGTTAGCAGTAAAACCTGTCAACCTCAGCAATGCTGACATTTGGGCTAGATAACTAACATTGTTGCGGGCCCTCTTGTGCCTGGCAGGATGTTTAAGAGCAGCGCCAGGTCTCTACTTGTTAGATTGGCAGTAGCACCCCCTCTCCCAGATGTCACCACCAAAATTCTCTTCTGGCATGTCCCCGGACAGCAAAATCTACCACCAATACACCCCACCAACACCCAGCTGAGAACCACTGTTCTAATCTAGTGCCCACTCCCACCTTTAATTAAAGCTAAATTTAAATGGGGAAGATCTTTGTTTTAAAAAATAATTTAACCAAAATAAAAATTTTAATCCTATTGATTTTTATATGATTTTTGCTCAAAAAAGCTAGGAATAATTGACTCACTAGTTATTTCTTTCTTAGTGGCAATGATCCAAAATGTAGCTAACTCATGCACAAGTGTCTTTCATGGAGTTATTTATGACACTGAAAGGCTAGAAATAACCTAAATGTTCAATGTCAGGGAAAAGACTGGTTGTACAAATCATGGTGCATCCAAATGAATACTGTACAGTCATTTAAATGAAAGGCACTCATGCCAGTGGTCGCATAAACTCATACAGTCTCCTGGAATGGTAATATATGACATAAACAAAGGCATTAACAAACCAATAAATGGAACTGAGCTGCTATTTGGGAGAATAATTCATTCAGCTCCTCAGCTGTATTTGAAATTTACATACATGTGTGAGGTGACTATATTATGATTGCCCAACACCTTCTTTTCCTAAGGATCTGGAAAGGAACTCATGCAAATCTGACTTGTTCTTCCCTAAAGATAACTTCTCTTGCTTTTTCTTTACCCTGAATACTTAGAAAACTCATCAGAACGCATCCTGGTTTTTATGCTTTTCAAATATATTCCTGGTGGAGACTCTGACCTTGAGACTCAAGGTGTTCCTCAGCTCAGAGATGTTCTTCCACTATTACTTCAGTTATTGCTTCATCTGCCTCTGCTCTCTCTTCCAGGAACTCCGATCACAGATTTGAGACCTTCCTGCGTTTTTTGTTTTTTTTTTGCGGTACGCGGGCCTCTCACTGTTGTGGCCTCTCCCGTTGTGGAGCACAGGCTCCGGATGCGCAGGCTCAGCGGCCACAGCTCACGGGCCTAGCCGCTCTGCGGCATGTGGGACCTTCCCAGACCGGGGCACGAACCCATGTCCCCTGCATCGCCAGGCGGACTCTCAACCACTGCGCCACCAGGGAAGCCCCCTTCCTGTGTTTTAAATGCTCTCTTACTATTCATTTAAAGTACCTTTTTCCTAAATTCTGCAAGGTTTTTTCCCAAGCTAACTTGGTATTGTGCACTATCTATTCTGATAGTGAGTCCTGAATTTTTTGACAGTCACATTCTATAACTTCAAGAACTCTTTCCTGTTCTCAGCTTATTTTATTTTTACAATCTGCACTTGTCATATTGGGAATCTGAATTCCACTTTTCTCTCTTTTTTTATACTATTTGGCATACTCTAAATGATACAGTCTCATTTTCTTCAAGTGCTGAGTTTTTCGTATGTCTAGCATTTGTTTGTTCATCTTTACAGAAAGGATCAGGCCTTACCCAAGGTTTTGTGGACGCTCATACTGTTTACTATCAAAATCCTCTGAGTCTCAAATATGTGGGTGGGACCCTTCTCTAGTGTCAAATAATAATGTGGATTTTTTCTTATTACTGTGTTTTGGGCATTTCAGTGATCAATAAGAACAACAAAAAAGCTTCTACTGCATGGAATTAAAGACCTAGAAAATTATATCTTTTTCTCATTTTCTATTACTTTTCTTGCTGCCAATTTTTACTACTATTTGCACAACTGTCTCTGACAATTTTCTCTTCAAAATCAGACCTCAGAATTTTCCTTGGAACTATCAAGGAGCCAGTCTAATAAGTGGCATAAGAAAAACATGCTCACATTTAAAGTAAACACAGGAAGAGAATTTATTTTTGCCTGAGGGCATAACAGTGCATGAACAGACCTGAAGGATGAGCAAGCAGATGTCAGGTCAACAAGCTGGGAAAGATGGGTCCAAGCAGAAAAAGAGCTGTGCAAAGCCAGAAAGATGTGAATGTATGTAACAAATGAATGAAAGAATGATTAACTGATGTCTTGCAAGAAGTATATAAGCAACACAAGACTTGTGGTACATGAGAGACGGAAATGCAAGACATGAGGATGAACAGGTGGAGAGAAATCAGATTAGGCAGGCATTTGTTCATGCTTCACTCACCCAACACACATACAGGGATTCTGCAAATTATGAAGATGGTGTTGCAAATGGAGGGGCAGGGGGAAGGAAAGATGGATTATTCTACAAACAGTATGATAAAAGCAAGCAGTTATTTAGGAAAAAAAATTAACTGATCAGGAACAAGACAAGGATTCCCACTTTCACCACTTCTATTCAACATAGTACTGGAAGTTCTACCTGAGCAATCAGGCCAAAAAAACCCAGTAGGCATCCAAGTTGGAAAGAAAGTTGTTAAACTATTTCTATTTACAAATGAAGTGATCTCATGTGTAGAAAACCCTAAAGAATCCACAAAACGACTGTTACAGCTAATAAACAAATTCAGCAAAGTTGCAAAACACAAAATCAACACACAAAAATCAGTTGTGTTTCTATACACTAGCAATGAGCAATTCAAAAAAAAATGAGATTAAGAAAGCAATCCCATTTACAATAGAATCAAGAATACTTAAAAATAAACTTAACCAAAAAGGTGAAAGACTTGTACTCTAAAAACTATAAAACGTGGCTGAAAGAAATTAAAGACAACCTAAATAAATAGAAAGGTATCTCATGTTCGTGGATTGGAAGACTTAATATTAAGATGACAGAGCTACCCAAAGTGTTATACTGATTCAATGTAATTCCTATCAAAATTCCAATGACAATTTTACAGTAATGGAAAAACTCATCCCAAAATTCATATGAAAAGTCAAGGGACCCTGAAAAGCCAAACAATATTGAAAAAGAATAACAAAGTTGGAGGAATCACACTTCCTGATTACAAAACTTACAGAGCTAGAGTAATCAAACGCATATGGTATGGCATAAAGATAGACACAGATCGATGGAATACAACAGAGTTCAGAAATAAACCCTCAGAGGGACTTCCCTGGTGGTGCAGTGGTTGAGACTCCATGCTACCAATACAGGGGGCCCAGGTTCGATCCCTGGTCAGGAAACCAGATCCCACATGCGTGCTGCAACCAAGAGTTCGCATGCCACAACACAGGAACCGGCGAGCCACAATTAAAGAGCCTACGAGCTACAACTAAGGAACCCGCCTGCCACAACTAAGACCAGGTGCAACCAAATAAATAAATAAATATTTTTTTAAAAAATAAAGAAAGAAACCCTCAGATCTATGGTCAACTGATTTTCAACAAGGGGGCCAAGACCATCCAATGTGGAAAGGACAGTCTTTTCAACAAATGGTGTTGGGAAAACGAGACATCCACATGCAAAATAATGAAGTTGCACTATTACAATACACCTTACACAAAAATTAACTAAACATGGATCAAAGACCTAAATGTAAGAGTTAAACTATAAGAAACTCTTAGAAGAAAACATAGGGATTGAAAATCTTCATGATCTTGAATTTGGCAATGGTTTCTTAAATTATGATACCAAAAGCACAGGCAACAAAAGAAAAATAGATAAATTGGACTTCATCCAAATTAAAGACTTACATGCATAAAATGACACTATCTAAAGAGTGAAAAGAAAACTCACAGATTGGGAGAAAATATTTATATACCGTGTATCTGACAAGATATTAATAACCAGGATATCTAAAGAACTGCTACAATTCAACAACAAAAGGACAATTAAAAAATAGGCAAAGACACTTGGGACTTCCCTGGTGGTCCAGTGGTTAAGATTCCATGCTCCCAGTGCAGGGGGCCTGGATTCAATCCCTGGTCAGAATCCGCATGCCACAACTAAGAGCCCGCATGCTGCAACTAAGACCCGGTACAGCCAAAGAAATAAATATTTTTTAAAAAAAGATAGGCAAAGACACTTATTAGAATGGCCAAAATCTAAAACACTGACAACATCAAATGATAACAAGGATGTAGAGCAACAGTAACTCTCATTCTCTGCTGGTGGGAATACAAAATGGTTCAGCCATTCTGGAAGACAGTTTGGTGCTTTCTTACAAAACTGCACATACAATCCAGCAATCATGCTCCTTGGTGTTTACCCAAAGGAGCTGAAGACTTATGTCCACATAAAAATCTACACATGGATGTTTATATCAGCTTTATTCATAATTGCCAAAACTTGGAAGCAACAAATGTGTCCTTCAAGGGTTGAATGGATACATAAATTGTGACACATCCAGACAATGGAATATTAATCAGTGTGAAAAAGAAATGAGCTATCAAGCCATGAAAAGACATGGAAGAACTTTAAATGCATATTACTAAGTTAAAGAAGCCAGTCTGAAAAGGCTACATACTGTATGATTCCAACTATATATCATTCTGGAAAAAAAAAAACTACTGAAACAGTAAAAGATCAGTGGTTGTCAGGGGTTGGAGGGATGACAAGGTGGAGCATAGAGGATTTGTAAAAATACTCTGTATTATGCCATAGTGATGGATACATATCATATAATACATCAGTCCAAACCCACTGAATATACAACACCAAGAGTGAAACTTAATGTAAACTACGGATTTTGGTGATTATTATCTGTCAGTGTAGGTTCATGGGTTGAAACAAATGTGTCACTCTGGTGTGGGGTCAGGGGGTATATAAGAAATCTGCCTCTCAATTGTGCTGTGAATGTGAAACCACTCTAGAAAAGTAAAGTCTTAATTAAACACAAACCAAGAAAAGGCAAAGGACTTGAATAGTTATTTCTCCAAAGATTCAGAAATGGTCAATAGTACATGAAAAAGATGCTCAACATTCTTAGTCATTAGGGAAATGCAAATCTAAACCACAGTGACATACCTACTACGCAGGACCATAAATTTTTTTTTTTTTTTTTTTTTTTCAGTACGTGGGCCTCTCACTGTTGTGGCCTCTCCCGTTGCGGAGCACAGGCTCCAGATGCGCAAGCTCAGCAGCCATGGCTCACGGGCCCAGCCGCTCCGCGGCATGTGGGATCTTCCTGGACCGGGGCACGAACCCGTGTTCCCTGCATCGGCAGCCGGACTCTCAACCACTGCGCCACCAGGGAAGCCCGACCATAATTTTAAAAATGGTAAATAACAAGTGTTAGAATGTGAGAAAAGCAGTAACCTCAAACACTGCTGGCGGTAATGTAAGATGTTGCAGCCACTGTGGAAAACAGTTTAGCAGTTCCTCCAATGCTAAACACAGAACTACCATATTATCCAGCAATTCCACTTCTAGGTCCAAACCAAAAGAATTAAAACCAGGGACTCCAATGAACACTTGCACAGCAATGTTCATAGCAGTATTATTCACAATAGCCAAAAGGTGGAAACAATCCAAACGTTCATTACCAGAGAAAAAAAATATGGCATACCCATACAAAAAAAATATTAGTCAGCCATAAAAAAGGAATAAGGTTGTTACAGACGACAACATGGTTCAACGTTAAAAACATTATGTTAGGTGAAATTATCCAGACACAAAGGAACAAATATTGTATGTTTCCACTTGTATGAGGTACCTAGAAGAGGCAAATTCATAGAGCTAGAAAGTAAAGCACAGGTTACCAGGGGCTGGGGGAGGAGGGAATAGGGAGTTATTGCTTAATGGGTACAGAGTTTCTATTTGGGGTGCTGAAGGGGTTTGGGAAATGGTGGTGATGGTTGCACAACACTGTAAATGGAATAAATGACACTGCAGAGAGGGCAGACAGCAGAAGCAGGAAGAACTACAATTCTGCAGCCTGTGGAATGAAAACCACATTCACAGAAAGAAAGACAAAAGGAAAAGGTAGAAAACTATGTACCAGATGAAGGAACAAGATAAAACCCCAGAAAAACAACTAAATGAAGTGGAGATGGGCAACCTTCCAGAAAAAGAATTCAGAATAATGATAGTGAAGATGATACAGGATCTCAGAAAAACAATACAGGCAAAGATCAAGAAAATGCAAGAAATGTTTAACAAAGACCTAGAAGAATTAAAGAACAAACACCTAGAAGACTTAAATAACAAACAAAAAGAGATGAACAATACAATAACTGAAATGAAAAATACACCAGAAGGAATCAACAGCAGAATAATTGAGGCAGAAGAACAGGTAAGTGACCTGAAAGACAGAATGGTGGAATTCACTGCTGTGGAACAAAGAAAAAAGAATGAAAAGAAATGCAGACAGCCTAGGACAACATTAAACACACCAACATTTGCATTATAGGGCGTCCCAGAAGGAGAAGAGAGACAGAAAGAACCCAAGGAAATAGTTGAAGAGATTATAGTCAAAAACTTCCTTAACATGGGAAAGGAAATAGACACCCAAGTCCAGGAAGTACAGAGAGTCCCAGTCAGGATAAACCTAGTGAGAAACACACTGAGACACACAGTAATCAAATTGACAACAATTAAAGACAAAGAAAAAAATTTTAAAGCAACAAGGAATAAATGACAAATAACATACAAGGGAACTCCCATAAGGTTAACAGCTGATTTCTCAGCAGAAACTCTACATGCCAGAAGGAAGTTGCATGATATACTGAAAGTGATGAAAGGGAAGAACCTACAACCAAGATTACTCTACCCGGCAAGTACCTCATTCAGAATCGATTGAGAAATCAAAAGCTTTACAGACAAGCAGAAGCTAAGAGAATTCAGCACCACCAAACCAGCTCTACAACAAATGCTAAAGGAACTTCTATAAGTGGGAAACACAGATAAGAAAAGGACCTACAAAAACAAACCCAAACCAATTAAGAAAATGGTAATAGAAACATACATATTGATAATTACCTTCAATGTGAATGGATTAAAATGCTCCAACCAAAAGACACAGGCTCGCTGAATGGAAACAAAAACAAGACCCATATATATGCTGTCTACAAGAGACCCACTTCAGACCTAGGGACACATACAGACTGAAAGTGAGGGGATAGAAAAAGATATTCCATGCAAGTGGAAATCAAAAGAAAGCTGGAGTACCAATACTCATATCAGATAAAACAGACTTTACAGAATGTTACAAGAAACAAGAAAGGACACTACGTAATGATCAAGGGATCAATCCAAGAAGAAGAGATAACAATTATAAATATATATGCACCCAACACAGAAGCACCCCAATACATAAAGCAAATGCTAACAGCTATAAAAGAAGAAATTGACAGTAACATAATAACAGAGGGGGACTTCAACACCTCACTTACACCAATGGACAGATCATCCAAAATGAAAATTAATAAGGAAACAAAACCTTTAAATGACACCATAGACCAGAGAGATTTAATTGATATTTATAGGATGTTCCATCCGAAAACAGCAGATTACACTTTCTTCTCAAGTGCACACGGAAGCTATTCTCCTGGATCTATTCTCCAGGATAGATCACAACTTGGGTCACAAATCAAGCCTCGGTAAATTTAAGAAAATTGAAATCATATAAAGCATCTTTTCCGAACACAGCGCTATGAGATTACAAATCAATTACAGGTAAAAAAATGTAAAAAACACAAACACATGGAAGCTAAACAATACATTACTAAGTAACCAAGAGATCACTGAAGTCAAAGAGGAAATCAAAGAATACCTAGAGACAAATGACAACGAAAACACAACAATCCAAAACCTATGGGATGCAGCAAAAGCAGTTCTAAGAAGGAAGTTTATAGCAATACAAGCCTACCTCAAGAAACAAGAAAAATCTCAAATAAACAATGTAAACTTACACCTAAAGAAACTAGAGAAAGAAGAACAAGCAAAACCCAAAGTTAGTAAAGGAAAGAAATCATAAAGATCAGAGTAGAAATAAATGAAATAGAAGCAAAGAAAACAATAGCAAAGATCAATAAAACTAAAAGCTGGTTCTTCGAGAAGATAAACAAAATTGATAAACCTTTAGCCAGACTCATCAAGAAAAAGAGGGAGAAGACTCAAATCAATAAAATTAGAAATGAAAAAGAAGTTACAACGGACACTGCAGAAATACAAAGCATAAGAGACTGCTACAAGCAACTCTACACCAACAAAATGGACAACCTGGAAGAAATGGACAAATTCTTAGAAAGGTATAACCTTCAAAGACTGAACCAGGAAGAAATAGAAAATATGAACTGACCAATCACAAATAATGAAATTGAAACTGCGATTAAAAATCTTCCAACAAACAAAAGTCCAGTACCAGGTGGCTTCACAGGTGAATTCTATCAAACATTTAGAGAAGAGCTAACACCCGTTCTTCTCAATTCTTCCAAAAAATTGCAGAGGAAGGAACACTCCCAAACTCATTCTATGAGGCCACCATCACCCTGATACCAAAACCAGACAAAGATACTACAAAAAAAAGAAAATTACAGACCAATATCACTGATGAACATAGATGCAAAACTCCTCAACAAAATACTAGCCATCAAAATCCAACAACACATTAAAAGGATCATACACCATGATCAAGTGGGATTCATCCCAGGGATGCAAGGATTCTTCAATATGCAAATCAATCAATGTGATACACCATATTAACAAATTGAAGAATAAGAACCATATGATCATCTCAAAAGATGCAGAAAAAGCTTTTGACAAAATTCAACACCCGTTTGTGATAAAAACTCTCCAGAAAATGGGCATAGAGGGAACCAACTTCAACATAATAAAGGCCATATACGACAAACCCAAAGCAAACATCATTCTCAATGGTGAAAAACTGAAAGCATTTCCTCTAAGATCAGGAACAAGACGAGGATGTCCACTCTCGCCATTATTATTCAACATAGTTTTGGAAGTCCTAGCCACTGCAATCAGAGCAGAAAAAGAAATAAAAGGGATACAAATTGGAAAAAAAGTAACAGTCACTGTTTGCAGATGACATACTATACATAGATAACCCTAAAGATGCCAATAGAAAACTACTAGACCTAATCAATGAATTTGGTAAAGTTGCAAGATACAAAATTAATTCACAGAAATCTCTTGCATTCCTATACACTAAAAACGAAAGACCAGAAAGAGAAATTAAGGAAACAATCCCATTCACCATTGCAACAAAAAGAATAAAATACCTAGGAATAAACCTACCTAAGGAGGTAAAAGACCTGTACTCAGAAAGCTATAAGACACTGATGAAAGAAATCAAAGATGACACAAACAGATGGGAGAGATATACCATATTCTTGGATTGACTTGAAAATGACTATACTATCCAGAGCAGTCTACAGATTCAACACAATCCCTATCAAATTACCAATGTCATCTTCTACAGAACGAGAACAAAAAGTCTTAAAATTTGTATGGGGACACAAAAGATCCCGAATAGCCAAAGCAGTCTTCAGGGGAAAAAAAGGAGCTGGAGGAATCAGACTCCCTGACTTCAGACAATACTACAAAGCTACAGTAATCAAGACAATATGGTACTGGGACAAAAACAGAAATATAGAACAATGGAACAGGATAGAAAGCCCAGAGAGAAACCCACGCACCTATGGTCAACCAATCTATGACAAAGGATGCAAGGATGTACAATGGAGAAAAGATAGTGTCTTCAATAAGTGGTGCTGGGAAAACTGGACAGCTACATGTAAAAGAATGAAATTAGAACACTACCTAACTCTATACAGAAAAACAAACGCAAAAGGGATTAAAGACCTAAGTGTAAGACTGGACACTATAAAACTCTCAGAGGAAAACATAGGAAGAACACTCTTTGACATAAATCACAGCAAGATGTTTTTTGACCCACCTCCTAGAGTAATGAAAATAAAAACAAAAATAAACAAATGAAACCTTAAGAAATTTAAAAGCTTTTGCACAGCAAAGGAAACTATCAACAAGACAAAAAGACAACCCTCAGAATGGGAGAAAATATGTGCAAATGAATCAATGGACAAAGGATTAATCTCCAAAATATATAAACAGCTCATGCAGTTCAATATGAAAAAAACAAACAACCCAATCAAAAATTGGACAGAAGACCTAAACAGACATCTCACCAAAGACATACAGATGGCCAAGAGGCACATGAAAAGCTGCTCAACATCTCTAATTATTAGAGAAATGCAAATCAAAACTACAATGAGGTATCACCTCACACCAGTTAGAATGGACATCATCAGAAAATACCATAAAACTGTTGAAAAATACCGGAGAAAATTTTTTGTAATCATAGAGAAGCTCTCTCTGAGCCATGGCACAAAAAGTTAGAAAAAGTTGATAAATCTGACTTCATAAATATTTAAAATTTCTACATGAAAAACTATCATAAACGAGGTCAAAAGATAATCCATAAATTGAAAAAGTATTTAAATATATGACACTTAACTTCCTTAATATGTAAAGAGCTCTTACATATCAGAAAGAGAAAGGAAATACAAATGACTTTTAAAAATAAAAACTGTTAAACTTCATTCACAATAAGAGAACTGCAAAATATAACAAGAGTAAGACCATTTTCCACCTATCAGACAAAGATTAAAAAACTAGGTAAAGGTGTAGGGAAACAGGCACTTTCTTATACTATTTATTGATGGACATGTACAACTTCTTTGGAAGGTTATTCACTGCAGCATTGCTTACCATAGCTAAAGATTAGAAACAACCCACATGTCCATTATAGATGAGTGCTTAAATAATGAATACCATTCAACTGTTAAAATGAACACATGAGATCTAAAAGGAAGGATTTTCAAAATATAAGTGAAAAAAGCAAGGTGCAATACAGTATGCTGTTTGTTTCACAGGGTTTGGATAAAGAGAGAGGGAGTGAGAAGGGAGAGAGGAGAGTGATCACCTACAGGGAAGGAATGAGGGAGCATGGGGGCAGTGACTTACTTTTCCACTACACACCCTTCTGTACTGTTCTCATTTTTGCCATGTTCATGTAATCCTAACCAAATTACTTATTTGTGTATTAAACCACAAGCTCTGGGAGTTCTCTGGTGGTGCAGTGGTTAAGAATCCGCCTGCCAATGCTGGGAACACGGGTTCGAGCCCTGGTCCGGGAAGATCCTACATGCCGCGGAGCAACTAAGCCCGTGCACCACAACTATTAAGCCTGCGCTCTAGAGCCCGTGAGCCACAACTACTGAGCCACCGGAACGAAGAGTGGCCCTCGCTCGCCACAACTAGAGGGGGCCCGCACGCAGCAACAAAGACCAATGCAGCCAAAAATAAATAAATAAATTTATTTTTTTAAAAAAAGAATAAAATAGCATATCTTGACTAAACTCTTACTTTGTATCACGCAAATGCTATGTAACTCATTTGTAGGTGGCTACAAATGAGAAAACAGAGATTCAACTTTTCCAAATTTATACTGCAGTTAAGCAGTAGATCCAGATAGGAATCCAGGACTGAATTTTAGAGCTTGTGTTTGTTTGTTTGTTTATTTATTTATTTATTTATTTCTGCATTGGGTCTTCCTTGCTGTGTGCAGGCTTTTTCTAGTTGCAGCGAGCGGGGCTACTCTTCGTTGCGGTGCGTGGGCGTCTCATTGCGGTGGCCTCTCTTTGTTGCGGAGCACGGGCCCTAGAATGCACGGGCTTCAGTAGTTGTGGCACGCAGGCTCAGTGGTTGTGGCTCACAGGCTCTAGAGTGCAGGCTCAGTAGTTGTGGCACACAGGCTTAGTCGCTCTGCGGCATGTGGGATCTTCCCGGACCAGGGCTCGAACCCATGTCCCCTGCATTGGCAGGCGGATTCCCAACCACTGCACCACCAGGGAAGTCCCTATTTTATTCTTATCAAAGTCTTCTCCTCACAGAGGAGGGCCTCTCAGAACGAAGTGTGATACATAGCAGAACTTATTCCACCAGGAATCTTATCTCCCCAACCAGCGATGGGTATAATACGAAGGACCATGACCAACTGAACACCCTGACACATGCAACATATTTAGCTTCCTACTTCACTGTGCCCATCCACAGGATCTTTATACAGAGTATATACACAAAGATTTGACTAATAAAACAAAGTGAACACTTAACCATCATATAATTGAGGATTCACTTAGGGACCTTAAGTATAAAGAAAGAAATTTCAGTATTTCTCCCATAAGTAGAAACTATCAATTTGGGATTACCTTAAAGTCCTACTTTTTTCTTATAAAATTAATATCTCTTTTCCAATTTCCTAAATTCTTATTTGCTGTTCCATCACAACAGCTCGAGGTAGAATATTCTAAAGTACAACAAGGATATAACGTTTTCTGTGTACTATATAGAACAAAGCTATGTACCAAACACTAAAGTATTATTTAATATTATATCATACTAAAGTGTTATAACTATCTCACCCTGACAATGTTACAGTAACAGAGATTTAAAAAAATAAAAACTTAAGATTTGAAATGTGAAACTATGTTTTCACTGGTTGAGGCATAAATCAGTTCCCGCTGTCGTGGAGTACCACCTGGATGGTCTAACGTCCCAGCCTTGACTAGGAGGAGTGGGCCACCCCTAGGAACCTTACCCCAGACTGCCTCAAGAATTCCTGGAAGCACTACTAAGTAACCTGTCAGAGGAAATGATAGCTTTCAGAGTATAAGGTTGTTTGAATACAGTGAAAGAAGAAACAAAATAATTTAGTAAGAGATTTTCTTTAGAGGAAGGAAGGCAGTTTAACACAAAGTTATCAGTGATCAGTGACATGACCCAAATGAACTAGGTGATAGAACAAAGAGCACATTAAATCAGAGTCCTCGGTTGTGAAAGGAATAGGAGCACATAAAAACAAACAAACCTCCCAAACTGAAAAAGATACCAGAAATCCACAGATACAAGTTTCCTGGAGGTCATCAACCTCAACAGTCCTTAGGGATCTATGATACCCTTGAAATCACATGCCAAATGTGGGGGAATTGTATGTATGTGGGCATGTCTCTTGTTCACAGGTTTCATCTTAAAGGTGTCTAAAGGTGTCCACAATCTTTAAAAGCAAGGATTTCACTGTTAAGTCAAAACAGCTTCCTGAAACATTACTACTACTGTACCATAAATAGAACATTAAATTAGCACTACATTAAATATATTTAAAATAACACTACACTCACTTCAGACAACAGCCCAGCAAGGTACAACAGCATTCCAACTAAGAATGTAACAGAAAAGTTTACTATTCCACTCAGAACAGCAGTCAGAACTTATATGCTTTAACACTTAGCCTGCTGAACTGTATCTGTTCCTTAGTTATCAGCTGCTATGTTTTAAGTTTATATGCTAAGTTGACTTAGTATACGGTTAGTCACTATTATCCAAAGTAACAAAGGGTATTATCCAAAGTTCTAAATTACTAGTTGGTTTAAATATTCTCTGCCCCTAACAGTTCACCAATAAGAAATCATTTTAATGGCACCACCAACAGGGAACAGAGCACGGAGAATCTAGATAAGAATTTTCAGAGGAAACAAATCATATGAATGCTTATCTGAGAAAGTGAAGAGCACACTTATGTTAATTTTAATTCTGCTCTCCTAGATCTTATCTGTCCATATCTCTGGTTTACTCTTTGGAAGAGTGAACAGAGTAAGAAAACAAAGCAACCAGACAGGGTGTCTGAACCGCAGGAGACTGCAAGAGCTGTGATAGTTCTCCAACTGGGAACAGGGAATTCTTGTGGATACTAATGATCTGGGAGAAGCCAAAAATGGCTATTGGAGATTCTGGTTAAAATAAAAAAACTGAACAAGAGGCAAGCTAGAAAGAGTAGGGGACAACACAGCTATCTGGATTTCCATGATTATAGGTATCAGTAACCTACAGAACCTGTCAAAGGCAAAACAGTATTATTTCGAGTTCTATATTCTTCACTGGAGAATCATTCCCCCAGCTGCTTTTCCTTAAAGCAGTGGTTCTTACCTTCTGAGGAATCACAGAGCTCCATTTAAGAATCTGACCAAAGCTGTACTTCCCTGGTGGCGCAGTGGTTAAGAATCCGCCTGCCAATGCAGGGGACACGGGTTCGAGCCCTGGTCCAGGAAGATTCCACATGCTGCGGAGCAACTTAAGCCCGTGCGCCCCAACTACCGAACCTCCACTCTAGAGCCTGCGAGCCACAACTACTAAGCCAGCATGCCACAACTACTGAAGCCCACACACCTAGAGCCCGTGCTCTGCATCAAGAGAAGCCACGGCAATGAGAAGCCCACGCACCGCAATGAAGAGCAGCCCCCGCTCGCCACAACTAGAGAAAGCCTGTGTGCAGCAATGAAGACCCAATGCAGCCAAAAATAAATAAATAAAATAATTTTTTTAAAAAAGAAAGAATCTGACCAAAGCTATGGAATCCCCCAGAAACTACATCCCCTAGGGCATTCATACAAGTTAGCACAGTTTCAGGGGACTTGAAAATCCCTTTCCAGTCTGATCCATGGATCCCAGATGCTGTTTTAAAGGCCTCCAGTCCCAAAATGACCCAACCTATTATAACATATTCTACTCTCTTCTTGCCGTCAAAAGTGTAAATGATTCTCTCAGTACCATTAATCTCAAGTAGATCATAAGAAGAAAGCAAATAGGCTGTCATGCTGGTCAAGCAGGACAGTGCTGCACTGAGAATCACAAGGACAGGATTTAGGTCCCTGCTGTATCACTAATGGATATGGTAACCTTACAGAAGTCACAACCTCGTGCTGGACGGTGTCTCCTCAGCTGTGAGTGAGGGGTTGGAATAAACCAAGGTGCTGACATCTTACAAAGGGAGCAGTACTCTTGTTTAGAGAATACTAACTGAGCATCTAACACACTGCAGGCCTACAGGCAGATGGTGGGGAAACAAAGGAAAATGAGGCAGTCCTCAAGGAGCCAGACAGACAAGTAGACAGTTATGAAGCAATGTGACTGGACTTCCCTGGTGGCGCAGTGGTTAAGCATCTGCCTGCCAATACAGGGAACATGGGTTTGAGCCCTGTCCAGAAAGATCCCACATGCCTCGGAGCAACTAAGCCCGCCTGCCACAGTTACTCAAGCCCGTGCCTAGAGACTGTGCTCCACAACAAGAGAAGCCACCGCAATGAGAAGCCCACACACCTCAATGAAGAGTAGCCCCTGCTCACCACAACTAGAGAAAACCCACATGCAGCAACGAAGACCCAACATAGCCAAAAATAAATAAATAAATAAATTTATTTTAAAAATAAGACAATGTGACTTATACTCTAATAAAAGAATATAGAGGGTTCAGGAATCAGAGAAGGAGCATATAACTAAAGTCTAGTCTTGGAGACACTTCCCAGAAAATAACGTAGACACAGATTATGTCCAACATGTGCAAAGACTCCAAGGTGTGAGAAAGCAGGTGATTCTCAAGGAAATTCAAGGAGTTTAATATGGCAAGCACTGAGAACTTAAATTAAAGGCTGGCAGGAGAACGTGCAACAGACACTGCAAGGGAAGTGTTTTACAATAAGATAGCTTTGATTTATCCTCCACACTGACTGCTCACTGTAAGTACTAGAATAGAGTTCATTTGATATTTAACTTCTAAAAATTAGTTGAATCACAAATGGTAAAAACTGCTCTTACTCTGACAATATTTGAACTACGAATTTCTAATAAAGAAAAATGACCAGTCAGTTAAGAGTTCCACAAAGTCTGATTAATCAACCAAATTCCTTCTGAGCTACCACTTACTAGAAACATTATTCCATGACTTAGCTTTTGCCATTTCCCTACAGTTTTACTCTCTTCCCCGAACGGCTCACAGTACTCCATTCCTTTCCTCTGCCCTTCTAATGCCCCAGCCTGATTCAGACAGCAATCATCAGCGACAAAGGAAAAGCAAAAAGCAATCATGAACATTTCTCAAAAAGCCAGAATTAACCTCAGACTACATTAATGTTATTAGTCTGTCGCTCAGACAAATTAGACTTTTTCAGCAATCTCACTTCTGCCAACCATGCCCGTTCAAGGCAAGTCTTCTGCCGTGTGCTCCTGATCCCATCAGCTCCTGCTTCCTGAGGTTTCTGGCTCCAATAATCTTCCCTTCTCTTTCTTCAATTTCCAATCTCTTTAGGCTTCCCCCCTCCCCAATCATGTGGACACATCAAGTCACCCATTTGTGGTAGGAAGTCATGTTCAGCAAACACATATCAAGTGCCCACTAGGTGCCTGAATCTGCACAAGGCGTTGGCACAGCCTGCAGGAAGGCTAATGAGGCCAAGAAAAGATAAAGAGTCAGCTCCAACCCAGTCATTCATTCCCAGAAACCTCCCATTTCAAAAGTTATGTTATAAGAGCAACTGTTTAAAGGGGGTAAAAAGAGTAAGGGGCCAGGGCTTCCCTGGCGACACAGTGGTTAAGAATCTGCCTAGCAATGCAAGGGACAGGGGTTGGAGCCCTGGTCTGGGAAGATCCCACATGCCACAGAGCAACTAAGCCCATGTGCCACAACTGCTGAGCCTGTGCTCTAGAGCCCTCAAGCCACAACTACTGAGCCCATGTGCCACAACTACTGAAGCCCACGTGCCTAGAGCCCATGCTCCGCAACAAGAGAAACCACGACAATGAGAAGCCTGCACACTGCAATGAAGAGTAGCCCCCACTCACCGCCAACTACAGAAAGCCCGCGCACAGCAACAAAGACCCAATGCGGCCAAAAATAAAAACAAATAAATAAGAAATTTTTTTTAAAAAAAGGGTAAGGGGCCAGAGTATCAGTCTCAAAATAATACATTCCCTTTTCCTACAAGACTTTGAATAATAAGGTATAAAGCAAAAGTCCTCACACCACTAAGCAATTCTAGCTCTTAGTTATATTTAGCTTTTTTGCTCAGGAGCAAAACCTTTCTTTTCCTAGTCAAATTTGTATCGCCAAAAAAAGCATACCTCTTCTCAAATGTTATCATCAATATACCCACTGCTGTGACCTACAAAGAAGAAAGCCCACTGTAACACTTTTTCCTACTCAAAGGATAGTGGTTTGCTTAACAGAAACTGTGGTCTCAAAGTCCTGTGCTGCTGTATCACATCCAATGCCCTGCCTTGAAAGGGGAGGCCATGGGACGCTATGGGTACATACCAGGGGATTCAACCCTGCAAGGGAGGGCCGGGAAGCTCCTCCCACCGCCTCACCCTGAGGAAGTGAGACTCCAGGAATGAGGAGGTAGTTAAGCAAAGGGGGAAAGAAAAAGGGAAAGAAAAGTTGTGCTCAGGCAAAGAGAACTATATCTACAAAGGCCTTAAGGGAAGGACAGACAGCACATTTCAAGGAACAGAAGAACCCAACGACAAAGAGGGAAGAAAGTCATATGGGGAGGCAGGACCTGTGGTCTTGTGAGCAGTGGCAGGGGTCTGAAGTCTACATGGTGAGCAATGGGAAACCACTGAAGGTTTAAAGTAGGGAAGTCACATACTCATGCTTCATTTCAGCCACCATTCCCCACTCCATCCCACATCTGACTTCCGTATTCCTCTCAACTTGCTCTTTGCAAGGAATCTGTTGATCTTCTAGCCATTAATTTAACGGGCACTTTCGGTTTTGACCTTGGTGCCCCTGCAGCACGTGCCTGCTGAGCATCAGCTCCCTCCACACCCACCACTAATTTTCCCCCCACTTCTATGGCTATTCCTCTCTAGCCTTTCTTTTTGCAAGCTCCTCTTTCTCTACCTATGCCCTTAAACATTGTTATCTGTCAAGACTTTGTCCTTGGCTTTCGGCATTTCCAAACCCTGTTTTCCCTAAGTGATCTCACCTGCATCTAGGACCTCAAATACCATCTGCATGCTCATGATGTCCAAAATCATTTACAACTCAGACCTCTCCTGAACTCCAAATTTACATATTAAACTATTCCCATTTCGATGTCTTACAGGAAGCAAATTGAACAGTTTCAAAACCAAACAAATCTATTCCCTTAGCATTTCAAATCTGTATCTCCCCTTCATTCTTCCTGCCACTGCCTGAGTTCAAGAGCTCAACATCTCTCTTTAGGTTGACTCCCAAAGAGCCCCCCTCCCTGTACCAGCTGCCCACAGTTAGCCACACCCAACCCACAGCTAGAATGGTCTTGCTAAAGAGTAAAGAGAATATGATTGTGGTACTTCCAAGCATCAAATTCCACAGTGGGTGCTATCTACTAGCTCACAGTCCTCAGACTGATCTACAAGGGCCCACGGGCTCCGTCTTACTGTCTGGCCTTGTCCCCCTGGCACCTCAACGTCACACCGCACTCTGCACCAGGCTCAGCCGTTGGCAATTCTCTTGGTCTTCTATGCTCTGTGTCTCCGCACACATTTCTTCTTCCTCTGAACACTAATTCTCTCCCTCCCTCATTCTCCTCCCCTGGCCGACTTGTTCTTCAAGACTCAGGCAAGGCCCTACCTCCTCCAGGAAGCTGTGCCAGGACTCCCAGATGCATCCTGTGGGGGATGCACAGCACACTGTGCTTAACACGAGCTTCTGCGTTCTTACTCTCATGTTCTCATCTGCTTCCCTAGTTACCACTCCCCACTTGGCTGGATCCTGGAGAGCAGGGACTCCGTCTAACATTGGCACATTTTAAGGTGTTACAAGTGAGTAAATGAAAATATGGAATTGTGATGAGGCCTTCAAGAGACCAAGTCCCAGAAAGTGAGTGCCTCAGGAGCAGGAACCTGGTCAGCGGCTCTCTGATGAATCCCCAAGGCTCAGGGCAGGGTGCACAGCACAATCTGTAGAATGGCTGAGTGGATGTATAGAGTCAAAAGAAAACACTCAGAGTCAAAACTCTTTCTGGACTTGCTTTCCATTTTTCCTGGTTTGTGACCAACTTTAAACAAAACACCAGTGTATATTGCATGATTTGCACTGACCGAACAAATGCTCTTGTTCTTCCACTAGGAAAAAAAATAATAAGAGCTTTGACCAATCCAGTAAAGGATTCCTAGGCAGAAGCCCCTGGAAAGATTTCCTGAACTCTATGAAACTGAATGCAATTTTCAGTGGATATAAATGCATTTTTCTGGTGAGATGGATTACACTTTTCACTGAATATTCATGGATATTAATGATAATCAAAAAAGCCAAACTACTTAATCAAAATGTCAAGCTGAATTAAGCTGTAGCATGCATCGTTTCCTCTCAAACCTGTATTTTGATAAACCACTCGCAACCTGGGGACAGCAGCCTCTCCTAAAACAAATGCAACTGGAGAAGACACAGCTGGCAGGCTCTCACATAGAGCTTCCTACGAGAATTTGCATTTAAAACTTTCTATAATTGGGAAAGTCCTTACCAGCATTCTCTGAAGTTAGTACCCTATTCTAACACACTCTGACCCACGTGAATCAGGGTATTTATTACACGTCCTGCTAATGTGCTCAAGAAGAAAACGTTACATTACGAACATAATGACAAGAGGAACTGTCATCTAATTAAACGGGAAGGGGAAAAGCCCGGGAGCATCTAGATTTACAGGAAAGCCCTTTTTTTGTCGTTTTACTGTACACAGAGCGACCTGACAGCGGGAGCAGCATTTAGCTCACAACCACTCACTGCAATCCTGGAAATAACATGCAATAATTAGCAGTAGGAAGCAGACAACTAGGTCACTTTAAAAGAGATAAAATTAAGTTCTGCTCGATCGAAAGGCTCCATGGTTGACCCAGGAGACCGTCCCAGGGCGCGTCTCCACGAGGCGACCAGAAATCACGCCGGGCGCCCGCGTTCGGGGAGCTGCCTCACGACGCCCGGAGACCCGAGCCCCTCAGGCCGGGCCCCGGGGCGTGGACGACCCCTCGGCGCCTACCCTGACTCACCGAGCTCCTTCCAGAAAGCTCTGAGGGGGCGACGGCGTACCGGGGACGCTCGGGCCGCGACTGTCCGGCCGCCCCACCGCGGCTCGGCGACCCTCCCCGGCCCCCCGACCCGCCAGCCGCCCCCTGTACCGTCGCGTCCACGCCCACGCCCGCCCCCCGGCACCGCCCCCCGGAGCCCACTGCGCCTGCGCGCACGCGGCCGCCCCAACCCCGAGCGCCCGAGCGCCGAGGCCCGGGCGGCGCACGCGCGCCCTGAGGCGGCCCGCGCGCCGCCACTTCCGTCCCAGCGGGAGGCGGCGGAGGCGGCGAGTGCCGGAGGGCACCGGCGTGCGCAAGCCAGGTCCTCGGAGGGGGCGGCGGCGGCTGCGCGAGCCCGCCACTCACCAGGTACAGCTGCTGCCAGCGATTGTGAGCGTCCAACTCATCAAACTCCCGTTCGATGGCGGCCGACATGGCGGCGGCCGCGAGCTGGCGCGAGGGAGCCTGCGCCGGCGGAGAGGCTCGGGCCCCGCACGATCCGGGCAGCGCGCAGCCGCTGCTGCGCATGCGTGCTCCAGGCCCGCCACGCCCCCACGCCGCCCCGGCCGCAGGGAAAGTACCTGGTTCGTGACGTCAGCGCGCCGGCTGCGCCGTGCGGGGCGGGCGGCGGGGGAGTCGTGGTCCAGGCGGTGCCCAGGTGGAGGGGGCGGGGCCTGGCGGCGCCAGAGGCAGGACTCCGGGGAGACCAGCAGGTTGAGTGCTTGGGGGTTTGATTTTTATTTTGAACCTTCTCTAGGTCAGCTTAACGGCCTGTGCCCCACTTTCTCCTCTCGGAAAATGTAAACCAGGACTGATGCCCGCTCCTGGGCGCCCACGGGTTTTGTGCCAAATAAACCGCTGCAGCAAAAGGAGAAGCAACCTCTCCTGGAGGTTGGAGTCTACAGCTTGTTAAGTAAACGTTACACAACTTAAAAGTTAGTGTTACCTGTAAAAAGAGCAAATCGTCTGTTACCAAACAAACGTGCTGATTATGGAAATCATCTCGCTTCACATAGGGAAACTCATGTGCTTAGGACACCTTATAATCTTCAGGAAGAAATGTGAAGGGTTAGAAAAACGTTAGTGTGCTGTCCAACACTGAAATTTAAATTTTACTTAAAATTAAATGAAATGACAAAGATTCTCTCCTTGACCAAACTCTACTCAGGATCCTCTGAGCTCTTTTTCAGCTAAGTCTCAACTTTTGGGCTGCCCTGTTTCTCTCTGCATTGTCGAATTTTAGCAAGAATCCTGGTAAGTCAGTTAACCAGAATCCCCCATTCTCAGTATCTGGTTACTCTTAATTTTTCTTTTCTTTTTTTCTCTTTTTGGCCACACCTCACGGCATGCAGAACTTCCGTGGATCAGGAATCGAACCTGCACGCCCTGTAGTGAAAGCATGGCGTCTTAACCCCTGGACCACCAGGGAAGTCTGTGATCACTCTTGATATTTAACCAGGTTCTGCATCTTCTGCCGTCCCCCGGGGTGACATCTGATATCCGTGGCCTGCCTTCAGCTAGAATCCTATTAGGCTTACCCAGAACCCCCCGTGCTTCCTCTGTTAAAAACAAGACTATAGGTCTTCCCTGGTGGCGCAGTGGTTGAGAGTCCGCCTGCCGATGCAGGGGACGCGGGTTCGTGCCCTGGTCTGGGAGGATCCCACGTGCCGCAGAGCGCCTGGGCCCATGAGCCGTGGCCGCTGGGCCTGCGCGTCCGGAGCCTGTGCTCCGCGGCGGGAGAGGCCACAGCAGTGAGAGGCCCGCGTACCGCAAATAAAACAAAAACAAAAAAAAAGACTACAGGCCCAAAATGAAGTCGCTTGGGAAGCCCCGTGTCACCAAACCTAAACTTGATGGTAGTTTCAGCTCTCACAGAAATGGAACTTAAAGGAGTAAATCAAGAATCACTAATCACCACTGGTTAGGTGATCTGCCTGATAGACCCCTGCCCTTGACCCTGCAGTAACCAGTTCACTTCTCTGCCTGGGATAACTCCCTTGTTCCAACTCCCTACTGCCTGTAAGTCTTTAGTTTTGTGTAGCTTCTTGGAGCTCCTGTCCATCTGCCCAATACATGAATCGTTTAATAAAGCCAATAAGATCTTTAAATTTTACTCAGTTGAATTTCATTTTTTAACACCTCTTAGTAATTTTCCATCCACTGACACCCCCCCCCCTTCCCCCAGCTTGGCTATAAATTCCCACTTCCCATTCTGAATTTGGAGTTGAGCCCAATCTCTCCCCCACTACAAGACCCATTGCCATTGTCCCTATACCTGTCACAGTAGTCGCCCCACACACACCTGAATAAAGTCTTCCTTACCTCATCATCTTCTATAAGTGTCAGGAATAATTTTTTTCTTTAACAGAAATTGAGAATTCAGTTCCACAGTTGAATTAGCCACATTTCAAATGCTCAATAGCCACATGAGCTAGTGGCTAAAGTATTGCAGAGCATACAAATCATCGAAGTTCTGTGGAACAGAGCTACATGAGGGGTTTAAAATACTTGGGGAAAAAAAAGTGTCCTTACATAAAATAATGAAAACACTGATCAGAAAAAACCAGTAAGCTGTGGGAGCAAGAAGAAACTGTAATAAAGAAAATTAAGCAGCCAATCAGCCTTTCTACTTACAGAGTATAATTGAGGAATATATAAGATCTCCCTCCAGAAGTGCCCCACAATCTAATTGTCCTGGTTTCTGAAGTTCTGTCCTTGAAACTGATTATTTAGATTAAAGGCATGGTATCTCCTGGGATACCCCATGATTCTTAGCATCAATCACCTCATCAAATCTTGATCTCAAAGCAACAGTTCTTGTCACCAGATGCACACCATCCTTCAGGAACTCACTTGTCAACCCCCAGTTGGGGAAGCAGCGCTGGCCCTCTAACAGTTTGTCCTAGTTTGCTGCAAGCAGCTAGGATTCTAAGGCAGTGGTTCTCACCCCAGCAGCATCTGCATTGACTGCGAGCCATGAAATGAACAGAGATGAACTACATTCCCCACGTGGCACCGTCTACCTCATTCCATGGGGGAGATGAGTTGCCCTGGACCCTCCAGTCTCCCTAGAGAGGCTCAGCATGGCCTCCAGCGGTTGGTACTCCTGATGGTATCTTTCAGTTGTGAGACACATGGGAGGGGCAGAGAGCAGAGGAGGAAATGAATGGAGAGAGAAGCACGGTGGTGGGAGAATTACTGCTTCAGAGACAATGAGGAGGTATTTTTATGACCACAGGAAATTTGAGAAGAAGGAGCAATGTCTACAGAGGATTTCTGGGATGTTTCTGGGGTATATCCTGTGAAAACTCCTGAAACAAGACTTGAAGAAAACTGATAAGAAAGATCTAAAGTATTCTTCAAAGCTTGTGTAGTTGGATTTTTGTTTCTTTTGAGTGAAAGTTCATGCAGACAGGAGTCCAGGAGCCTGGCTTGTAGAGTCAAGTGGCATGAGGGTCCACAGACGTTAAATAATGCTGAAGCAATCTAGTAAAGCTCAAACTCAACTTATTCAAATCTGAACTCAAGACCTTATTGTTGAGACCTGCTTCTTTTTCTGCACTCTCTCTCCCATCACCCATTTACCCAAGCTAGAAACCTGGACGATATCCTCACCGTCTCCCCATCCGTTCTCTTCTGTGTCTAACAGGTCACTTGGTTCTGTTAATTCTTCCTTCTAAGGACTCTCTCTCTCTGCTCCACTCTGTCCCCCACTGCTGCTCCCTTAGTTGAGGTTTCATCATCTTCCTGCCTTGTCTCCTGTCCCATCTAACTGTATGATGTTCCATTTGGGAATCCCACGTCCAGCATAGTGCCTGGAATACAGTAGATGAAAAACAAATGTGACTGAATGGATCTCTGTTGGACATTTCGATTGTTTCCAATTTTCCTGCCATATAAAAATGCTGCAGGGCTGCCCTGGTGGCGCAGTGGTTGAGAATCTGCCTGCCAATGCAGGGGACATAGGTTCGAGCCCTGGTCTGGGAAGATCCCACATGCCGCGGAGCAACTGGGCCTGTGAGCCACAATTACTGAGCCTGCGTGTGTGTCTGGAGCCTGTGCTCCGCAGCAAGAGAGGCGGCGGTAGTGAGAGGCCCGCACACGGCGATGAAGAGTGGCCCCCGCTTGCCACAACTAGAGAAGGCCCTCGTACAGAAACGAAGACCCAACACAGCCATAAATAAATTAATTAATTAATTTTTTAAAAAAATGCTGCAATATCCTTTTTGGATATAACTCCTCCCTCCTTTTTAAGGATTATTTCCTTTGGATAAATACCCAGAAGTGGAATTATTGGGCAAAAAGGTATCACTGTTATCTCCATTTAGATTTTCCCAGAAGCAAGCCCTGAGAAGGAGATTTGAGTGCAAGTATGTTATGTGGGAGGTGATGCCAGGAAACCCTGGTGAAAGAGTGTGGAAGGGAGGCAGGGACAGGGAGGAAGGAAGCCGTAAAGGGTTTGTTAACAACCCGTTACCGCTGTAGGCAACTGGACCTGGTTCCCCTGGAGAGCTCCAAGAGGAAGTCCAGAACTACTGCTGAGCTATCCAAACCGAAAGGCAAGGAAGCTGGGGTGTTACCACGAACTCCCCACTTGTTATGGTTTGAAGAAAGCTTCTAGAGGCTCTTGGTGCTCTGGCACTCCAGCTTGCCCTGGTGTAAGCTGAGCGTGTTCCTGCTGTGGATGCGTGTCTACTTCTCCCCCTGATTCACATGTTGAAATGGAGGGGACCTTTGGGAAGCAATTTCGTCACAACGGCGGAGCCTCATTAAAAGAAACCTCAGCGAGTTCTATTGCTCCTTTACTGCTGCACAGGGGGAAAAGGCGAGAAGAAAAAAAGACGGCTATCCATGAGCCAGAAAGCTGGCTCTCATTAGACACTACATCTACTGGCATTTGATCTTGGACTTCCCAGCCTCCAGAACTGTGAGAAATAAATGCTTGAGCCAGCACATCTATGGGATTTTGATTATAGCAGCCCAAATGGACAGTTCCCATGGCCAGAACATCTTTAAGCAGAAAATAACCTCTAAGAGTACAGGTGGCTGTTGAGGGGATATGGGCAGGGCACTTAGAGAATCTACTAAAGATATTTTTGTAGCTTTTGAAATGCAATACTAATTTGCTTTATGAAGGAAGAAAACCAATGTATACTACAGGTAGACATCTAAAACTATATGAGTTTACCCACATCCCTAGTAACATTAGCAATTATCATTATTCTTAAGAAACTTAGCATATTTGAATGCACTGCATTTTTTTCCTTCTGCTTTTTGTTTATCTACAGCTGCTCCCCACTTCCTATTATTTTATGCTTGTGTGTAAATTGGGCTGCAATTTACACTTGAATTACAACTAAGTTAATATAAAAACACAAAGGAATTGTTGTTGCAAAAAGCTTTTTCTGCCAGGTGGAACAGAGGCTCTACACAGTTTTAATTAATATTTTTTTATTAAAAATTGTTTATGAAGTATGTTTTTGCTATGGAAAACACATTCAAATCCCCAGATCTTAATCAGGTGCACTCAGCGTCATAGCAGTATGAATTCTGTCTTTGAGCACCTCTCCCTTCTTGCCCTGGGGTTTCTCTGATGCTGACGCATGGCACACCCTAAAGAACCCACTGTTCCCCCAAACACGCCTAACTCAGAAGGTCAGGGAAGTTAGCACGGGTGGAGTCACCCTTGACCAATAATGATTTCTTCTTTTACCCCCAGGCACATGGTCCTGAGATACATTTCTTAAGGTTTCTTGTGGGGCCCCAGTGGCAATGAGCACCATTTGTCCCTAGTGGTGGCCAACATGATAAGGCATCCTACCGTCAGCATTGTCTCCTTACCTGTTCCACACCCCAATCCTATACCATTGCCCCCTAGAAGCACTTTCCCAGATTCCTGCACATGAGCCTTTGTCTCAGACTCTGCTTTCAGGGATTCCAGCTAAGATATTTAGTCTCAGAAGTGGTCCTAGAAACAGACTTTCCAGATGGGATTTTGGAGCCGTGGCACACAGCAATCCGGAACACATTGCTGGAGGTGAGTGGCTGGTGGTAACATCACAATTGCTAAGCATCTCACCTGCGGTGCTTGGGATGAGGTGCAGCTGGGAGGATGAAACATGGGACTGCATGGTGGCTCTAGCACCTAAATGGATAAAGATACTGGAGGTGGCTGGACTTGTCAAATGCTTTGGAAGACTTGAACAAGGTAAAAGACAGGTTTTGATCGCCATCTATCAACTCGAGTCAAGTCGTGGAGGCAGCGGAGCCCCTATGACCATGTTCAAGGAGACAGCTCCTTAGTTCCAAGAGTGCTGGATGAAAATCAGGCACCAAACCTGTTGTAATGAAAACAGAGATGCAAAGGGGAATAAATGCATGGCCATAAAAGTTCTCATCATCAAAATCAGAGACACAAGAAATATTTGGGTGCATGACCCTGAGAATCTTGCAACTCCAGATCTTTTGGACCCTCCAGGCACACCCCTCATTCTGGCTAGATTTGCCTGAAGAGGTGTCCCAAAATGGTGCTTCTACTTCTCCAGATTTACCCTGCACCATGTGTTGCCTCTTAACTGATAATCAGGGTCCACTCTCAGTGCAGCTTGAGTTGGGAAAAACAGTTCATACTTCAGGAAGAAAGCTTATACAATCAAAAGAATTGAAAGGCCTGGCTCATATGCACCAATAGAAAGGAGAAGAAAATGGGCAATTGTAAATTTTAAGGTGTTGAATGGAGAAGGAGGGAAGTATGAGGATGAGTAGAGGACAATTTATTGATACAGGAACACTTTGGTGATTTGGGAGTCCTTGTGATGACACCTGCATCCACTCCTAAATCACTGCTAGAATAGCTTCTCAAAGCGCAGACAGGATGATGATCCACAGTGAATGAGGTGAAGTTTGAACTTCGTTGGCAGAGTACTAGAAAAGCTCAGGAAGCTTATGTTAGAATGGCTCCACTCTGTGGGAGCAGAGACCCTACCGCCTGGCTGTGTTCCTTGGAGACTTGAGAGGAGTTCCCTTCCTAAAGCACAAGGAGTACACTGGTGAGGGAGGCACGGTCATCTCTGAGAGGCTGGCGGGACACGTCCTTTGTGGGCCAGAGCTGACCAGTGGAACGTGCTGCCGACGGGGTCCTGGAATATGCACCAGATGAATGGCCAGAGTAAAAGTTCCTGGACCTGTGAAGTTGTGCCCTGGTGACCAATAGATCCAGGGGCTCTGCTCTGGGGGTGAGAGACAGCAGCTGGCCAACTAGGGTCCAAGTGTTGGAAAGCTGAAGTTTGAAATTAGCCACAGCAATGGAAAGTCACAATCTCTCATTCACTGTCCAAAGCCAAATCAAATCACAGACCTGAAAGCACAATGATTGAAGGGAAGGCTGCCAAGGCTTCCCCTTGATGAAGGACGCTGCAACACCACTACAATGGTAAAAATGATAAACATGACCCACCCCTTCCCCAGAGGAACCTACAGCCACATGTCAGGATAATGGTGCCCAAGCAAATGGGTAGAGAATCTGGGTTGAACTGAAATACTGTTATGTTCCTGCAGTTAGAGTTGGGCTTATGAAGGCAGGTGAGGATTGGAGTTCCGATCCAAGAACACCCTGGGCGGGTCCACTGGGTCCACTGGGGACCTGCCTGGGGTTATTTCCCAGTTCCACATATATAGTTGGGATGATACATAGTAGTTCGCAGAATCCTTACAAGGATTTCCTGACATGTAGAATAAGAGCCATGGGGAGAAGTCACTGAAACTGCCCCCAACCCATCAAGATAAAAGTTAGGAGCAATCCTAGGAGGAATTGCTGAGAGTAATAACCAGAAGGGACGTCAGGATGGAGGATGGTGGTCTTCATCAAAAGCCAGAAGGATCGTGGAAGGTAAGGGTGAATGCGTGTAAACTGAACTAAGTAGTAACCCAATCATAGGTGCCTGGCCCAACGCAGTGCTAACTGAGCAATCAGTGGTTTCCAGCACTTATTACATGGCTGTTTTCCTCAACATCCATCAATAAAGGGGGTCAGGGCTTCCCTGGTGGCGCAGTGGTTGAGAGTCTGCCTGCCGATGCAGGGGACATGGGTTCGTGCCCTGGTCCGGGAAGATCCCACATGCCACAGAGTGGCTGGGCCCGTGAGCCATGGCCGCTGAGCCTGCGCGTCCGGAGCCTGTGCTCTGCAACAGGAGAGGCCACAACAGTGAGAGGCCCGCGTACCGCAAATAAATAAATAAATAATAAAGGGGGTCAGAAGCAAGCTCTCACTATCTTTCCCAGGACTTTGACTTCCTGTCATAGTGTGGTCCTCTGGGATCGCGATCTTCTTGGCATCTGCACTGGTTCACTATTTGAGCTGCTCATCCCAGGTGAATCTACTTTTGATTCTCTTTGTGGATCCTCCTCATTGGCATAGATGGCTGACTTCGGAAAATACACATATGTATTTTCTTGAGGCCCCACTTGAAATTAAGACTTCTGTATCACTTTTTAAATTGGTAATATTTTATTTTTAAAACTTATATTAAGTAAAATATGACATGATGTTCATATTTGTTCATTCCAGGTGGTAGCTACATGGATATTTGTCTTATTATTGTGTTGTTTTGTTTTGTTTTTGGTATCTTTTTTAATGTGGTAAAATACAACACAAAATTTACCTTTTTAATGTGTATAATTCAGTGATGTAAAGTACATTCACCACGTCTGTCACCACCACCATTTCTAGACTTTTTCATCACCCTGGACGAAATCCCCATACCTTAAATTATTTTTATAAATAAACAAATTATAAAGGTTAATAAATAATTTTTAATTTATTTTTATGTTTTTTTATTGACATAGTTGGATTGCAGTGCTGTGTCAATTACTGCTGTACAGCAAAGTGATTCAGTTATACATTCTTTTTCATTTCTTTTCTGTTATGGTTTATCACAGGATATTGAATATAGTTCCCTGTGCTATACAGTAGGACCTTGTTGTTAAATAATTTTTTAAAATATTTATTTATTTATTTAGGCTGCCGGGTCTTAGTTGCGGCACAGGGGATCTTTGTTTCGACATGCGGCATGAGGGATCTAGCTCCCCCACCAGGGATCAAACTGGCCCCCTGCATTGGGAGCGGGAATCTTACCCACTGGACCACCAGGGAAGTCCCCTTAAATAATTTTTTTTTTTTTCGGTACGCGGGCCTCTCAATGTTGTGTGGCCTCTCCCATTGCGGAGCACAGGCTCCAGATGCGCAGGCTCAGCGGCCATGGCTCACGGACCGAGCCGCTCTGTGGCATGTGGGATCTTTCCGGACCGGGGCACGAACCCGTGTCCCCTGCATCGGCAGGCGGACTCTCAACCACTGTGCCACCAGGGAAGACCCCCTTAAATAATTTTTAAGAACGGAAACCGGAGCAGAGTTTTTCTTGGAGGATGTCAACCGTCGGCTCAGCAGGGAGTGGGGTGGGGCGCATAGGCCACAGTGTGGTACCCAGAGGCCTTCACCATCTGAGTCACACTGAGACCAGAGCCCCGTGAGCTCCGTCGTCCCATCACCTGCTGCTCCCTCCCTTTCAGGTCTCCTCGTTTCTCTGGGAAGTCGGTCCTGTGCTTTCAGAGTGAGCGGTACGTCCCTCCTGTGCTGTGAGCGGCCCCAGCGATGCCACCTGGCACCTGTTACAATTTCCTGCTGGTCTCGCCTCTCAGGTGGCAGCTCCTCGGGGACGCGGCTGCAGGACTCCATCCTCCTGCTGCCACCAGCACCGGCCCAGCTCTGAGAATGCTCCTCCTTCCCTTGTTCCCATGCAATCGCAGGGACGCAGCCCTGAGCTGGCATCTCTGCGGGCAGATGGCAGGGTGGACACCTGCGGACGCCAGAAGGAAACTTTCACACGACTACCTACTGGAAATCATGTTGCCTTATGCTGAGTCTCATGAAAAGAAAGTAAATTCCCTTAATTTAAATTTAGAAATACAACAGCTGACCTTCAGGCTTCAGTTTAATTTTCATAGTTCCATCGAAATGTCTCACTACAATTTGTTGAATCAATCCTCTACTTTTGGGCATTTAGGTTGTTTCCAACTTTTCACTATTATAAATAACAGTAAAATAATGCGTGTTGCCACAGTTCCCTCTAGAGACGCCATCCTAATTCCCTTCCCCTGTGTGACCAAAGCCCGGGAGCCTGGAAATACGAATTGGCTGTGAAAATCCAGGATGTGAGGTGCCCTAGACAAATGGATACAACTTGTCTTAAAACAAATGTATGCACAGCTCGTTTTAAGAATATATTACAGGGGTCTTCCGTGGTGGTCCAGTGGTAAAGAGTCTGCCTTCCAATGCAGGGGACGCAGGTTCCATCCCTGGTCAACGAACTAAGATCCCACATGCTGCGGGGCAACTTAGCCCACGGGCCACAACTACTGAGCTCTTCGCCTCAACTAGAGCCCACATGCTGCAAACTACAGAGACCATGCGCCACAGCTGGAGAGAAGCCAGCCGGTGCATAACGAAAGATCCCGCCTGCAGCAACTAAGAACAATACAGCCATAAATAAATATATAAATGATAAATAAATCTTTTCCAAAAAATGAATGTATTACAAAATTCATACATAGGTCTGTGTGATGTAAATGGATTTATTGATAAAGATTTAAAATAGCGGCCAGAGAAGAGACACGTCCACACCTGTTTGCTGTCCATCAGGGCCTGTGAAGGTTCTCTGTGGTGTCCTGGCTTCCATTTGAGAGAAAGCAGCCACGTGGTGGCTGCTTGCAGTGCGTGGCCCTGGCACCTGTCAGTGCTGCCCAGTGGGGACCGTCCTGCCACTGTGCACCATCGCCTCAGGGGCTGCAGCATGGGGTCTGCACGCGGGGGTCTGTGCCCTGGCTTCCATGGGGCCCCTGCGCTCCACCGCCGTGCCCCCCGCCACGGTTACCCAGAGTGAGCAGGAGCATGCAGGCGAAAGTTCGTTTTCTGGGGGTGAAGGTACTGTTTGGAATCTTATGGCACAAAGTAGAACAACCTCCCAACCACGTCTTTTCTTGTCCTCTTTAAGCTATAATCACCACACTCTTAGAATGTGATCCCCTCCAGGATCGACTCCACCCTGGCTTCCCCACCTACCACCAGCTGGGGGGGCTTGGTGTCGATAAGGAGAGGTTCATCCTGAAGGACTTGAGACTGACCAGGTAAAGCAAGACATCATCACAGTGATCGGAGGCAAGAGGCCATCAGTGGAGGTCCTGCCTGGATTGGAGAGCAGAGGTCATGCAGGCCCCCAGAGGTAGGTGTGTTGTGGCCACTTTGGGTGTCAGCCCTCTGCCCTCAGGGGCTGTGGCCAAAGCAGCATCCAACCCAGATAGGCCACGTGGAGCCGCACACATGGACCAAAGTGATGGAGAGTCGCCCAAACCTGTGTGTTAGCACTGCTGTGGACCCCATCTCTCAAGCCTCTCTGGGAAAGAAACATTGTACCAGCAAGGGGTTGTGGTCCCCTTGCCGCCGCCCCCCCGAATTACCCCACCAACAGAGTCCTGGGTCCCTCCCTCCTCCCCTCTACCCCTGCCAGCTCGTTGGGACTAGAGCAGAGAGTCCATGTGTGCCCTGAAGGACAGGGCTGGGCTGTGAGATTCTGAGTGACCTGGCCTGGGACTAGTGTGCCCACCCAGGTGGCCCCGCCTCAGGGGGAGGCAGAAGATGTTGAGAAATGCAGGACGCAGGGAGCTTCTGGCTCCAGATCCCCCATCTAAAGGCATAGCCCAGGCTACCACCCACAGCAGTAACTGAATGATGGCTTTTGCAGTATATTCACTGAGAGGGAGGATTATTTTTATTGCCACTGTCAATGGTGAGTCTAATACCAGCCAAGCAAATGTGGAAAGTCTCATGCCCTCCAGTCAGGGGCACCCCCGTGCTCTGTTTAGCCAGATTGTTGGAAAATGTACAGGAATAGCTTATAAAGGAAGGGAGGCAAGTATGGGGACACATAGTTCTTATCAACTAAAGATAACTTCTCATGCCGATTTTTTAGTATTCCTCTTCCAGCTACAAGTCTGCTTCATAGGCTATTGGATCCCTTACTCTCTTTAGCTAGGCTTCCAGACTAACTTTTGTTAAAGTGTCATTGCAAGGAAGCCTAATGTTTTCACAGAGCCTGCCAAAATAGATAGGAATGACTTTAAAAAAAAAAAAAAAACAGTTCCAGGAAACAAGTAATAACCTTTTTAAAACAAAGATTCAGAGTCTGGATTTGTGAAAAATGCTGTATCAACTCTCCTTTTAATATTCTGGGGATTATTTTAAAGCAAAAGTAAGGGTTTAATTAACAAAAATATGTGGCTTAAAAGACTGTGGGAGTTTGGGGAATTTTTTTAAACTAATTTTTAATCTTTTATGGGCTGGTAAGAACCTTCCTTGTATTGTGAGAGTGAATAATTTTTTCTTCATTGCATAGATTTTAAACTTGGTGAAACTTTTAGTCTTTAACCATCCTGCATTCTCTAGGATGTCGCATTAGCTTTCAAATGAAAAATTTACATAAGTAGTTCTGCCTTTTTGATTCTCTTCCAGGGAAGAAAGAAAAGAAGAAAGGGAGGGAGGGAGACAGGAAGGAGAGGAAAGAAGTGGGGGGAAAGAGAGGAAGAGAGAGAGAGAGAAAAGGAAGGAAGGAAGGGAGGGAGGGAGGAAGAAAGGGAGGGAGGGAGAAAGAGAGAGAGAGAAGATAGAAACTTCTGGGTTCACAGTTAATGGGCCATCCATCTAATGACATCCATTTGTGTCTATGTTTGAAGGTCATTACCAGCAGACAGTCCCTTCCCCCTGAATTCTCAGTAGTGCCCCCTTGCAAAGCCAACCTGTTGTATTTATCTCTGGTCTACATGACTAGGTTGTTTGGGGGCAGGGGTTGATTAGAATCGTTTTGGAAAACTGACTTCTCTCATTCAGATATAGCTTTTCCGGAGCAGAGTATTTTCAGAACACTTACTGGCAGCATAACATAGATGATATCACAGAAGTAATTCCCGCACTGCTGAGCTGCTCAATTCCCCAGTTAAACACTGCTCTGATGTCACCAGCCTCCCGCCAGGAGGGCTGCCAAAGTCGTGTACACTTAAAACGCCTTCTCACCACCCCAGGAAAGCTGCTATTCACTAATATTAATTGCAAATAGCAATTTTTTCAAAAAATAAATTTATTCATTTATTTTTTTATTTTTGGCTGCATTGGGTCTTCGTTGCTGTGCATGGGCTTTCTCTAGTTGTGGCGAGCGGGGGGCTACTCTTCATTGTACTGTGAGGGCTTCTCATTGCGGTGGCTTCTCTTATTCCAGAGCAGGGGCTCTAGGCACACAGGCTTCAGTAGTTGTGGCACGCGAGCTCAGTAGCTGTGGCTCCCAGGCTCCAGAGCACAGGCTCAGTAGTTGGGGCGCATGGGCTTTGTTGCTCCGCGGCATGTGGGATCTTCCCAGACCAGGGCTCAAACCCATGTCCCCTGCATTGGCAGGCGGATTCTTAACCACTGTGTCACCAGGGAAGTCCATAATTCTTTTACCTAATCGATACTTTGTGTATTTTAAGTATACAGATTTAGACATACTTAATTTGTTGTAGAGATATGCAAATTTTAACCAAAAATTTAAAATTTCAAGTGATTGAGTCTGATCCTCACAGTACACCAGCATCACAGAGTCAGGGATATGAAAAGATATGAAGTTGCAGTTTCTATATATTTGCTACACCTTTGTCCCAGGCAATAGGTGGCATAAAAATACAGAAAAACCAGGAACATTGGCATGGTGCAGGAATGCATAGTCCCTGCTCACAGAAAGACGTCTACAAAAGATGTCTAATCCTCTTGTGTTCCTGGTCCCAAGTTTGGACGCCTGCAGGATGTAAAATGGCGTTTGCATGATGACCTCTCTGCCCTTTGTAGCTCTGTTATTCTAGGAACCCATTGATGCACCAATGCGGAGAATTCCTGCTTCTGCGAAGGAGGGAGGTGAGCAGCCAGGGAAAGCCTCACGCCCTCACAGTCCGGCTCCTGTCCTGCTGTCGCCCCTCAGAGATGTGTGAGGCCGCAGGGGCTCTGTGGTCACCGGGTTGAAGAGGACTGGCACCGGCTCAGTTAACCAACCCCAACAAGCGTTATAGTCATATCCCCACAAATCACAAAGCAGAGGGCACCATGGCTGGGATCCCAAAGAGGTCCCCCAGGGATGCTGAGGGCCCAAGACTCATAATAGCAGGAAGCTAAGTTGCCCGAGCCTGTGTGTGTCGGGCTGGCCCCCGCCCTGGCCCCAGCCCTGGCCCCAGCTCAGATCACACTGCCCACCAGGGGAGCCAGGCCACCAGCTCACCTAAGCCAGCCAGACATTCCTTCTCAAGAAATGGGACTTTGCAGACAGAGACCAAGCCAGTCATACAGAGGGAGACCCTACAGCTCTAAGACCCTGGGGAGCTGCAACCAGTTGAAGGCAGAAGCCCAGCGCATCACGGAGGAATCTGGTCTGGAGAGAGGAGGGTCCATACAGAGCCGTGGAAAGTGAAGACCTCGTGGCCCCAGAAACACAGAGAGAGGCGGCCTCTCGGATGGCTTTGAATCCCCAGTGTGGCCCAGATGCATTCTTTCCAGTCCTTAGTCATCAGGGACTTAGGGCACTTACACCCGCTTAAAGAGACCAAAAGTTTCCTGAGACACCACTAAACATTCAGCTAGTTTGGGAAGCCTGCAACATGTTTCATTTTATGAGTTAAACCAAGCATAGCTTATTTATAAATTCCCCATTGTTTCCAATATTTTGCATTAGAAGCATCCTTGTAGTTGAATCTCTGAATACATCCACATTTTTTTTCTAGAGCTGAATTCCAAGAAGTGTAATTGCTGGACTGTGTGGATATTTTAATGTGTATTGCGTATTGCCTTCAACTAACTTGTATTTGGACGAGCAGTGTATGGCAGCCCCTGTTTAAATCCATCCCCCCAAAACTTACTATTTTTTGTCATTCTTATTTTTTTTGTCCATGCCAATATGTTAGGTTGAAAATAAGTCCTTCATTTAAAATTTTCATTTTATTGATTGAACTTTTTCTCAGATATTGATGGGCACTAATATTTGTGTGTGTGCATGTGTATGTGTGTATGCACGCACCTTGAGTTCATGACCTTTGCTTATTTTCCGTTGCTGTGGTCAACATTTTCTTATTGATCTGTAAGAGATTTTCAAGTTAACCCATTATCTGTCACCATGGCTTAAATTTTTTCTGGTTTATTGTTTGATTTTAAAATTTTGTTTGTGCTTTTTTTTTTGCAGTATGCGGGCCTCTCACTGTTGTGGCCTCTCCCATTGCGGAGCACTGGCTCCGGACGCGCAGGCTCCGCGGCCATGGTTCACGGGCCCAGCCGCTTCACGGCATGTGGGATCTTCCCGGACCGGGGCACGAACCCGTGTCCCTGGCATCAGCAGGCGGACTCTCAACCACTGTGCCACCAGGGAAGCCCTATTCTGTTGTTTTAATATAACTTCTACACATATAATTACTGTTCTCATTTTTTAAAAATTATTAATTATATAAAATTATAATTAGACTGTGATGGTCTAAGATAAAAAGAAGTGAGAGGTGTCAAATATGGCATGAATTTCTGTGGTGCTGCACTCTTAAAACTTTTATCTTGGAGTCAGCATCTTCATCATTATGTGTCATTTTACTACAGTTTGAGACAGGGAGGTGTGATGTTGTCTGAAGGTGGCTTCTGAATCCATGAGTTTATGAATGTTTTATTTGATTCTCGAAAAACGTTAATTAATTTTTCAGTGTAGTGTGAATAATATCTCAAAAGAACATTATATGGACTACTGCCCTGCCCCGAAAGTATTTCCCTTTACCTTTTTTTTTTTTTTTTTGTGGTACGCAAGCCTCTCACCGTTGTGGCCTCTCCCGTTGCAGAGCACAGGCTCTAGACGCGCAGGCCCAGTGGCCATGGCCCACGGGCCCAGCCGCTCTGCGGCATGTGGGACCTTCCTGGACCGTGGCACGAACCCGTATCCCCTGCATCGGCAGGCGGACTCTCAACCACTGCGCCACCAGAGAAGCCCCTCCCTCTACTTTTAAAGTCTATGTTAAGCTGTACGAAGGCTTTATTTCAAGCTGTCTCATAAACTTTACCCTTCTCATTAAAAAAAAAAAAAAAATTTTCCGTGCTCAACTTGAATTAACTCTGTCAGTACCCAGGTAGAAATTAGGTTACTATCCAAAACAGAAAATAACAATGGTTGGTGAGGATGCGGAGAAATTCAAACACTTTTTCACTGTTGGCGGAATGTAAAATGGTGTAGCCACTGTGGAAAACACTATGGAGGTTCCTCAAAAATTTAAAAATAGAATTCCACTTCTGGGTACATAACCAAAAGAATTAAAAGCTGGGTCTTGAATAGACATTTGTACACCCATGTTCATGGCAGCATTTTCACAATACTAAAACATGGATGCAACCCAAGTGTCCATTGACTGATGAACGGATAAACAACATGTGGAATATTCATACAACTGAATATTATTCCATCTTAAAAAGGAAGGAAGTTCTGCAATATGTTACAACATGGACAAATCTTGAGGACTTAAGTGAAATAAGCCAGTCACAAAAAAGACAAACACTATATGATTCCACTTTTATGAAATACTCAAGTAGTCAAAATCAAAGACAGAAGGTATTACAGTGGTTGCCAGGGGCTTAGGGGAGGAGATAATGGGGAATTAATGCTTAATAGGTATAGAGTTTCAGATTTATAAGGTAAAAAGAGTTATGGGAATGGGTGGCAGTGATGGCTGCACAACAATATGAATACCACTGAACTGCACACTTAGAAATGGTTAAGGTGGTAAACTTTGTTATGTGCATTTTAATACAATACAAAAATTAGAATTAAAAAATTTTTAAAGATTTAGAATCTACCAGTCATTTAAGTTATTTTACTTTATATAGATACATAGGAAAGGTTGATCTTACTGAATTAAGGCAGGTCCTTCTGTGTAGATAGAAAGCCTGAATGTAGCCAATGGTATTTCCAATCCACCTCTGTTGAGAATAACTTAATAGCCTTCAGTTTAGTATATGCTTGTAAAGTTTGTTAAATTTAGATAAAGAAATTTAACTCTTTGGTTTTGGAAATTCATACACACACACTACTAATGTAGAGAAAGGGGCAATGATCTATGATAATATAAAATGTTACCGTAAAGAACCATTCTTTTATAAATTTAATGGCTTTTAGTAAAAGCGCCTGAGATCACCCTGACTCCATAATGAAAGAGGTGATGTGTCCCTCATGCCCATTTGTGAGCTTTGTGCCAAACTAAATTTTAACAAGAGCCATAGAGAAAAGTCTTGCTGCCAAACCACAAACTACGCTCAAAAAACACAAAACAGCAAAGAAATAAGAAGTTAAACAAAAACAAACAAGTGTAGGGCTTTGTGAGGCCAGAATAAACCACATGTCATAGAAAAGTCATCATAGACAGGGAATGTCAAGGGATGGGGAGTCTTGGGTCTCAGTCTCAGGGGATGCCATCCCCCTGACATCTCTCACGGCACCCAGAGTCTCCCTGCAGCTGCGGTGGCCTCTGCATCGTCAACGAAGATCATCCAAGTAACCGACTGCTCAAGCAACTTCGCCAAATCATGTTTATGGGGCACTTGATACATAAAGGTTTATTATTTTCCAACTGGATAGCACTGATTAGGAAAGGAGGAAAAGACTCCATTTCAACATCAAGCTGCCTCTTTTAGAAAAGTCTTTTAAACATTTTAACAGCAAATAGCCTGGTATTTACCTAAAAGCTCTTGTAAGCATGTGAAATGTCACATTTTAGCTGCTTAAGAAAAAGATTCTTACCTAAGGGACACTTTGTGAACCATAAATATTTTGTTTTAATGGCTGTTTTTCATCATTCAGGGGAATGAAGTTTAGCATTAAACAGTTCAGGATCAGATTTTTTAAATCCATACTTAAATAAATTCTACTCATGAAAAACATGATGTCAATAAGCTTAGTAAAGAGGGGGACTTTCCTGGTGGTCCAGTGGTTAAGAATCTGCCTTCCAAAGCAGGGGACGCAAGTTAGATCCCTGGTCAGGGAACTAGATCCCGCATGCTGCGGGGCAACAAAGCCGGTATGCTGCAACTACTGAGCCCCCATGCTCTAGAGCCTGCATGCCACGACTAGAGAGCCCTTGTGCAGCAACTAGAGAGCCTGCGTGCGGCAACTACTGAGCCCATGCACCACAACTAGAGAAGCCTGTGTGCCACAATAAAGATCCCGTGTGCCGCAACTAAGACCCGACACAGCCAAATAATAATAATATTAATAATAATAATAAGCTTAGTAAAGAAGTGTGCATTGAAAAAGTACTCAAGAAAGTTGGGCTGTTCTGTGCAAACCCACTGTTCAGGGCAGGGAAGTAACACAGGTAATTCCAGCTGTGCACCAACGGGTCAATACTGTCTTATTTACATGTGAGCGCAGTATTGTCATTGAAAGATCGCTGAATTGCTAGCATTCTACCAAATTGTTCCAGCTTTGGCCCTGGGAGCTCTTCCAATTGGCTCCTGTGTCCTTTGAGGATGATACTAGAAACCAAGATCTGCCTCAGGTCCTGCTCAGCTGACAGAGCAAGGAAACGTGTGCTTACTAATATCTAGAAATATTTCAAAACGTAAAAATCTGTATCTGTATTAAGCAATAGTGGAGTTCATACTGACGTTTCCAACTCTACTTCATTACCATAAAAATCATTCTAACCTTGCCCCTTTTCTTTCTGTCTTTTTTTTTTTTTAATTTATTTATTTGGCTGTGCTGGGTCTTAGTTGTGGCACGCGGGATCTTCGTTGTGGCATACAGGATCTTTAGTTGTGGCATGCAAACTCAGTTGCAGCATGAGGGATCTATTTCCCTGACCAGGGATTGAACCCGTGCCCCCTACATTGCGTGCGCAGAGTCTTAGCCACTGGACCACCAGGGAAGTACCACTCCACGCCTTTTCTTATCTGTGACCTCCTATTTCAACATTGAGGAACGTGGTTCCCACCAAATATCTTCCATTTACTAAATTGTTCAATATATGTGTAGCAGTTTCACAATTGTTGACCTGAATCCCTTAAAAGGAATTTTGAGGCAGGGTAGAGCAACTAGAGAAAAAAGAGGTTGGAGAGGAGCCAGAGGGGCCAACAATCCAATGGGACTGGGGAGTAAAGGGGCCAGGAGAACGTTTCTGGTGACAGAGTTCCAGACTTACAAGAACAAAGAGGTCTCCAGCAAATGTGGAGAGATGTACTTCCTCACTTAGAAGGCGAGAAATGCAGAGTTAAGCAGTAAGGCCACTGTTATTTATCACGCAAGGAAAAATGGAAAAGCACAATGATACCCCAGGACTTCCAGAGGGTATGGGGATGTTGCTGGTGAGGCTATGACCGAGGCGACATTGCAAAGGGTCCATCCAGTCAGAGCTCACAGTGCACCTGCTCTGTGACCCAGTGGCTTCACCAGGATGCTCATTATGCGCTGTGTGTAAAGCAACAAACTGGACCCAAGTGTCCACCAGTGGGAGACTGGTCACAATGCCTGGCACATATAAATGCTCACTAAATGTTTATTGAATGAATGAATGCATATGTACATGCATAAAATGAAACATTTAGAGCATGTTAAATATATATATATACATATATATATATATATGCACATACACCTATACCTAAAAGAGGGCCAAGATATAATGTTGAGTGAAAAAAGCAAATCACAAAGTAATCTTATTTATAATAGGATCCAATTTTTGAAAAAATGTATGTGCGTAATAAATTTCTGGAAGAATACATTTTAAAAAACATAATTCTGGTTATTTCTGGAAAGCAGAAAAGGAAGAAGGGAGAAAGTGCTAAAGGGGTATTTATCTTTCCCTTTGTTTTTTGAATTTTAAAATCATGACCGTTTAATACTTTTATATAATAAAAAGAGTAAACAATCTCATTTCCACATGACTTCCTTTGTGTTTATATAGCTTTTTGTCTGTGTTGCTATTTAGAGTAAATTGTTTATACAAAGGTTAAACAAAATCAAAGGACAAATATGTCTGGTATTCAATTTTAAATGGTATTTATGTGATGTATATGTCCTCCATAACCCCAACCCTTCACTGAACTTTGCCAGTGACTTAGATATTTTGTGTGAATTTATTTTAGGGAACTTAATCAACACAGCAAAGGAACCCGGGTGCGACAGAGGTTGAGGATTCATGGCAGCCGAATTTGGAAACAAGGTGACTGGGAGGAACGTCAAGCCCCAGTGAACAGCGTAGGACTTTTGAGGGGGGGTCCAGGGTAGCTGTGTCAGCCGTCCTATAGGGATCTTAGTTTGAGCCATATTTCATTTACCTTTGAAAGAAAGGCTGACCCACTGAGACTTAGGTTGCAAGTTAAAGACCACAGGCTGTGAACCACGGCTTCTGGGAGCACAGAGGAGAGAGTGGCTGTCATCTGTGTCCATGTAGCTGGGAAACTTCACAAAGGACAGGATGCTTATGCTGCACTATGAAGTGAATAGGAAAGTTTGCTAGGAGGAGGGGTGGCAGAGGAGCACTTCAGGAATAGGACAAACTATCCTCCTGGCAGCCTTGTAGTTAGCCAGTGACCAGTTCTGTCTGTCGAGGAAAAATTCATCAATAGTCAATCTAAGAAAGAAATGGAGAAATTTATTCAGCCAACCTGAGGATTATAATCTGGGAGACAGTCTTTCAGAAAGCTCCGAGGACTGTTCTGCCCATTAGAAGTCAAAGCACAGTTATACACATTTTTGAGGCAAAGGGTTATACATCAAATGACGTATTGACAATTTACCTAGTCCAGTTCTGCACAAACAAAGTGAGTAGTGAGTCATTGTGATACCTTAAAGCATTAGGAAGGAATGTTATCTCCTAAGGAGGTCTGGTTAATGCAGGTGCACAACACACACTAAAGGGGAGGAAGGAGGCACAAACAGGCAGAGAAAATTTTTATGTTTAAATTTTTCTTGTCTTGCCATAAAATATGTATTTTACTTTATCACGTCCAATGGGTCATGAAAGAAAGTGATGCATGTCAGTTGCAGATTGAGGCAATGAGATGTCCTTCCAGCCCTCGAGCTCTCCCTGAACCTCCCTGAGACAGCCTGGGAGCTGCAGGAGGTAAGTGGACTGACGCCCCGAGTCCCTACGTGGACAGGAGCTGTCCCAGGGAGCACTGGCCTGAGGACCATTGAGGAAGCAAGAAACGTATCCTGATCAATTGACACATGCTATCTTCTTGGTAACACGCAGCTGCCTTGTGTGCACCAAACCGTTCCTATGGCCTCAGCTTTGCTACAGTTTCTGCTGCCTCCAAAACTCCAGGTCCCGCCTATTTTCCAGGTTGGATCGTCTAGCCTCCTGTCGGTTCTGTGGACCCCAATATCTCTCCATAAATGCTGCTTATGTTTAAGGTGGCAACCAAGAAACCCAATGGATATACACTAAATGCGGTAAAAAACCAAATTAACTTTATACCAAATGCCATTTACAGTAAACAGTACAATATTTCAGTTCCAGCATAATTATAAAAGTACAGATTTTGAATCAGTTTGCTCATTTTCTGATATACCAAATTCCAATTCAGCCCATAAGTGGTTTAATAAAATGAGATCCTATCACTTGACATGCAACGCAGCACAGGAATTTGGACGGCTTCTGGGAGATCATGAATTTCCCACATGAACAAAGATGCACGATGGTGGCGACAGTTGAGGCGCACAAGTCTGGGCGCAGCAAGTAGGTCAGCCGAGCAGGACACAAAGAAACTGCAGAAACACAGGGGTCAAGACGAATGGACAGGAGCTGTCTACTGCAGGGCTCAGGACATCATGGGGAGGAGGGAGAGCCCCGACTGTACTGAGGGGAGAACAGGTACAGCAGGAACATGATGCATTACAAAATGCTGTTGTCTAAATAACCTGTATTGAATCTTCAAAGAACCCTCTAAGGGGGGGTATTACCCCATTTTGAAAATGGGGAAACCAAGCCTCAATCAAAGGAATCCATTTTTGCCTGGAAGGCCCAGAAGGCAGAGCCTGGGGCAAAGGGTCAAGTGCTCCATTTTTCAGGGGTGCAGCTGCAGGGAGCAGAGGTCAAGGCCGAGGAACCAAGCCAGAAGGAAGAAGAGCTGGCTGGAGACAGCGGTTTGGAGACAGCGGCTTGGAGTCAGCACTGCTGAGTGCAGGCGACCATCCCTGGGACAGTCCTGCAAGCAGCTGAATAACTGGACCTCAGAACAGCCGCCAGCTCCAGCATCCTGGGCAGAAGATCACCTCACACGGAGTTAACGCCCACATAGCACATGGGCACTGAGGGTGAGTCCACTCATCCCATGCCTCCTTGTCAACTGAGAGCCTGGGCAGGAGGCCAGAGGGACAGACGGAAGCCAAGTGCCGTGAGATGGCACCTGCCTGAGGTCAGTGGGAAGCAGAGACAAGCACTTGGAGAAGACCAGAGGTATCTGGCGGCTGTTGGTCTGGACTTGGAATTTGTTCCAGGCCTTCTGTTACAGTGAGTGAGTGAGCGGAGGTAAGTGAAGGTGGGACTTAAGTTACATTCCAAGTTGTAGACAGTCCGAGACCCTAGGGGCTTATTTAGTTTATGAGAATCCCAGGAATATATTTAGTATGATGTAGGACTTTCTGTTAGTCTTATAGGCAGAAACAGCGTAAATTGTTCATGGATATGAGTATGATTTAAAATTTTAGCATGAAAGAATATATGGAGCTGATTTTCATTTGTTTACAATTTGAACAAATACATTTGCGCCTGCCAATGTATTAATCATTCATTCCAGGTGGACAAACTATGATCTAGGTATAGCGAGTAATGAAATACCTTGGCAGTCAGTGCTCCTTGTTTCCCAGAGATGGGAAAATTGTTTCTAGGTGAGAGTTCCTTATTCCAAATCTCTCACCTGGAAGTAAACTTCTATGGATATAAAATTTCCCATCTCACTCCTGTCTTCCAGCCGTAGTATAAATAAGGCTCCCCCATTAAAAAACACTGTGGATGTGATGTGAGAAACGGAATCAATATAATGATGGATGAATCACAAACATTTATGTAGACTGAGGTTTGTTTTTGAATTGGATTTCATTGTTACTTCAGATTATTCAACGGATACTGAGTTATTACTAGCAAGTTCTATTAGTTGCCTGGAAAGCATCCGTCACCAGGTGGTGCAGCCCTGACCAACGGGAATAGATGCAGAAGAACCATGACGTCGTCCTCCAGCATCTGCAGAGGAAATGTCCATCTGCTAATTCACTGAGAAGGTCTGCGCTCAACAAGGACTTTATAAATAGCAATGTCAGCATATCCATTCATCAAATACAGTGGCTAATATGTGTTTTTCATGCAGCTTTCTAAGAATTAGCATTTACTCAGATAGAAAACTGTCGTTTACTCTTGTTGAAGTTCTCATCTATAATCATAAAAATCAATAATTTCATTTGAATTTGCTTGCTTTTCTTACCATCATGTAAATCATTATTAAATGAAACCAAATGATAAGCTTTTACTCTCTAAGTGGAAGTGCACAGGCAGTTTATTTTAAAACATTTTGCAAAGCAACATCACTTTCCGAAGACAGTAATTGCCTGGCAAGTTATTCTCTGATGGCCCAGTGCTATTCTTGTCACATTCAGGAGCTTCTTGATGCAGGAAAGCCTCAGGGGACAGAATAAGCAACGTCCTTGCTGCTCTAAAGATGGGTCAAAGGGAAAGAGGCCCAGACTCCTTACTCTCTCCAAACTGAGGGGTTAAGTGAGCTCAGGTCCTGGCTCTCTGAGCACATGTGTGGCACAGACACAGAAATGAGAGGCTGATGGCAGCAGGAGCCCAGGTACAGGTATGGCTCTGCCTGCAAAGCCTGTGCTGAGCTTGACCCTCCCTGGTCCCCCTTGAGAGCTGCTTGTACTTCTGCATCCCCAGGCCCAGAGGAGGCATGAGAAATGTGGAAGAGCCAGGATGGACGCCCATCCGCAGGCTGAATGGGGGCTTCCCAGTGAACCGTCTGCCCTGCTCGAACTCCCGCCCTCCTCTGGCCCCTTGATGTTTCCAGGTACAAAAGAGTAGGCAGAACATTCCAGGAGATGTGGCCTTGGGAAGGAGATGTGGGAGCTGTGTTCCAAACCAGGGTAGGAATGTTATCGAACCCAAGTCCATGTGCCTGATGCACTGAACGTTGGAGCTTGGAACAGAGAAAGGTTTATTGCAAGGTCAAGCAGGGAGAATGGGCAGCTTGTGCGCAAAAGACCTGAACTCCCTGATGGTTTCTGGGGAAGAGTTTTTTTGTTTTTTTTAAAATAAATTTATTTATTTATTTATTTTCGGCTGCTTTGGGTCTTCGCTGCTACTCGTGGGCTTTCTCTAGTTGTGGCAAGCGGGGGCTACTTTTCATTGTAGAGGGGGCTACCCTTCGTTGCAGTGTGTGGGCTTCTCATTGTAGTGGCTTCCCTTGTTGCAGAGCACAGGTTCTAGGCATGCGGGCTCAGTAGTTGTGGCACGCGGGCTTCAGTAGTTGTGGCTCACGGGCTTCAGTAGTTGTGGCTCGCAGGTTCTAGAGCACAGGCTCAGTAGTTGTGGTGCACAGGCTTAGTTGCTCTGCGGCATGTGGGATCTTCCCGGACCAGGGCTTGAACCCGTGGCGATTCTTAACCACTGTGCCAAGAGGGAAGCCCCTGGGGAAGAGTTTTTATAGGCAAAATCCGGGGGGAGGTCTGCAGGGTGTGTGGCCTTCCTCTGATTGGTTGATGGGGAGGTATTGAGTGATGTTCCAGGAATCTCAATCATCAGCCTTCTGGTTCCAACCAGTCTAGGGTCCACATGCTTGTGCTTGGCTTGAAGTGACCATCCTCCACCTGGGTGTGGGCCTTAGTTGCTATAGAAAGTCTCAGAGATCTATATCAGATGGTTACATGCATCCCTTAAGGGGGAACCAGGACCCTGCCCCATCCTGCTCTATGTCTGTGAGTGCTCCTCCTTTGTTTCTGCCTCCCCTCACTTCCCTAATTGGTAACTGAATCTGCCCCTTGGAACTCAGGGAAGGTCTAGGAGGCTGAAGCTTTTTTCCCACAAGTGAGAAACAGAGGACTTGGAAAGGCTTTTGTACCGGGGAGGCCCCACAGGGTCCTCTCGGTTTCAACCCCCCTTTTGAAACTCCTCAGTCTTGAGGGGAACAGGTGTTGGAATCATAAATTCAGCAGAGGAACTCAGTTTTAGGGAGACTGGGTTTCAGGAGGAGCCTCACGGAAAACAGCAGGAAAAAGGTGAAATGCCAAGAAAGGGGAATAAAAAAGGAACAGGGACACACACAGGCACCTGCTGGTGGGACAGCCATCAGGGACTCCTTGGATCCCGCCTGGGTCCTGCCAGGTAGTGGGACAGTGGCCGGGCAGTAAGGGCGCTGGGCTTCCAGGGACCATCAGGAGCATTCAGAGGGCATAGGCCCCTCAGGACGTCCAAACGGTCTCCCTGTGCCTGACATGCCCTCTTCCATGAGCAAGTTTTAGTGGCAGCTGCATGTCCCAGGAGGATTCAGGAGTTCTGGGACCCGCATGTCCAGCCAGGGGTACAGGGGGCGGAGGCCACGTTATTTCCTCCTCTGTGTCACCTTCTTGGTGTGGAAAAGTCTCTGTGTCCTTTGCTTTTAGAGAAATCTATGCCTTTTTATTTTGTTTGCATCTTTTTATTAATTCCTGCCTGTTTTGACACCAACATACATCCTCACACATTCGCAGGAAGATTCCAGAATGAGAATGGTAACCTGCATGCACTTCTGGCCACACGTCACATCTTCTCTACCATTTCCCACTTCCTCCCAGACAGAGCTCCTGTGAGGAGTGAGGCCCTCTCCTGCCCCCTCTCCAGGCAGAGCTCTTGGCAAAGTTTAGGGTGACACGTTTGTGGCACAAGGAGCTTTTCATCACCTGGATATGTCCTCTTGCTTTATTCCCCTAGTTCATCCCAGAAAAGGAGGAGCACAGCTAAGGGAAAACTACAGTGGTTTGGTGATTAGTGAGGCTCCCCCTTGGATGGTGGTCCTGGCTGGAAGCCAACCTCCATGAGTCTGCTTAGAGGGCAGCAGCATGGGACCATGGCTTCTGGACATGCTGACTCCTTGAACGAAGGGTGGTGTCATGCCTGCCAATCAAATATGGTCCGGGGGTCAGTGTCACCATCACCTGCGAGTTTATCAGAAATAAAGAACCTGGTCCCACCCAGGCCCCCTGAGCCAGAATCTGCAGTTCTCAGACCTCTAGGCGACATACCTTAGAGTTTGGGAAACCCTGGTAAAGGGGGCAAGGCCCTGGGCTTGGAACTGGAAAACCCGAGCTCTGGTGCCAGGTCTGAGTTTTACCAGCTGCGTGACCTCCGAGTCCAGCTCCTTGTGTGCAGCTGCAGACAGCATGCCATTCCTTTCCATCCCTTCCACAAGAGTATCGCAGTCAGTTAACCTAACATAAAAACAAAAGAGCATTCTCTAAAGTGTGCACACTGACTAAAGCTGCTTCGTCTGTGTGTCAAGGCTCACGCAGTGCGGGGTAGACACGAGCCTTGGTCGTGAGATTGACCTGGTTCAGCTCTATGAATCGTTGACATGCACAGTGCCACCTTCAGTCTTGGAATTTTGCATTTAGAAAAAACCTGCAAAGCCAGACTCTGTGTGACTGTCAGCCGCTGCCGCCTCCTTTCCTGTCCACTGTCAATTGGAGAATCTGATGCACAGGTGTTTGGAAACCAAATACGCAGTGGAGACATTATTTTCAAGGATTTCCTTATGTATCTAAAGCGTTATAACCGTCCCCTCCTCCCTCACCAGGCTTTCACGCAGGGTGAATATTGGTGACCTGGAAATTTTGCCTAAGATTCTGCGTAAATATGAGAAATTCTGATCTGAAGCCCTGACACTGTCCCGAGAGCCAGTTAGCACCAAGGGTTCTGCATTCGATTGCCTTTAATTATTGCCACACTCTTCCTAGTGCTATTATTAACTCCATTGTAGTGGTGAGAAGAGGAGGTACAGAGCTATTAATTGACTGGTAAAGTAATTAAACACGGAGGCCGACAGACTGGATGGCTGCAATGCCTTGGCAGCCCACATGAGCAAACCCACACCAAAGCCAGAGTCAGGGCATCGAATCCCAGAGGACGAAGCATCAGAACAACCACAGACAGTTCAACTCTCCCAAATAGAGCCCCGGCGTAAGCTGCAGCCAAGCAAATAATTCCCTCGCTTTGTTTCTGCGTCTTCTCTATAAAAACCTGACCTCGCTCCGGCTGTGGAGGGCTCCTAACCACATTCCAACTCATGCACTCAAATAAACTCTTGAAATGTTTAATGTGCCTCATTTTATCATTTAACAGGATTCGCCGAAGTTGACGAGGCAGGCTGGGGTCGAAGCCACGTCAACACCAGGCCTTCTGACTCCAAGTCCTGCCCCATGGACGCTGATCTCGTCCTCCAGAAAACAAAGGAAACAAGCACCAAGTGAGTGGTCTCAACCTTGGCATCACCTGGGCATCGTAGGGAGATTAAAAAGTAATAATGTCACATAGACCTGGGGGGGAGGGGTGTAAATATCCCCAGGTCATTTGTCTGAAAAAAGCATTGCATCCAGAATATATAAGGACTTCTCACAAAAGAACAAAAAGACAAATAATCCAGTGTTTAAAAATAGACAAAAGACTTGAACAGATGCTTCACAAAAGTAGACTCTTGAATAGCCAATAAGCACATGAAAAGGGGCTCAACACCAACAGCAACAAAAGGACTGAAAACCAAAGGACAATGAGTGTCCTTTCACACCCACTGGGGCGGGGTGGGGGTGGGGGTGGGGGCTAACAGCAGAGTGACAGCACCAAACGTTGAGCAAGGATGTGGAGCAACCTGGTACATCACTGTTGGGTGTGTAAGTAGCCCAGTAACATTGGACAATGTTAGCAGATTCATATAAAGTCACAAACCCATCTAATCTTCAATGTAGCAATTCCACCCCGACATACTTAATGGAGAGAAATGAATGACTAGGTTCCCAAAAGAGACTTTTCCAAGCCTTGTTCCAGTAATCCAGTGTGACTGAAAAACCACCCCCAAAGCCAGCAGCGTATAACCACCATTGCTCATGCTCATGGATTCCATGGTCAGGAGTTGAGAGGGATACAGCTCCCCCACCACCCCCCACCCATGGCCAGGCCTGGCAGAGCCACCCACATGGCTCCTCGCTCTCTCCTGGCCCTGAAGCAGGGCTGGCTGAAGTCTGGGCTCAGCCATTGTCCACGGTAGCCTTTCAGGCAGGGTGGGCACAGCATAGCCAGACTGCTTCCATGGCAGCCTGGGCTCAGAGGCAAGTGTTCCCCGAGAAATGTCCCAGCTTTGCAAAGCTGTGTGGCCTCTCATTTATAGCCTCAGAAGTAACGTAATGTCTGTGATAGTCTGCTCAGACCGCCAGAACAAAATACTGCAGGCTGGATGGCTTAAACAACAGACATTTATTTTCTCACAGTTCTGAAAGCTGGAAAGTCCAAGATCAAAGACTGGTGTTCAGTGAGGGCTCTCTTCCTGGCTTGCAGATGACCACCTTCTCACCATGTCCTCATGAAGCCTTTCTTCTGTACACAGAGAGAGAGAACTCTGGTCTCTCTTCCTCTTTTTATAAGAACACCAGACCTATCAGATCAGGGTCCCTCCTCACAACCTCATTTAACCTTAATTACTCCCTATAGGCCCTATCTCCAAATACAGTCACATGGAGGGGGGGAGGTTAGGGCTTCAACATATGAACTTGGGAACACAACTCAGTCTAGAACAATCTCACTTCCACTGTCTTTATTAGTCGAAGTAGCTCCAGCAGGAGGGGATGTGAGGACCACTTTGTGACCATCCTTTAAAATCACTATGTAATTGTTCATAATAACCCCAAACCGTAAACAATCCAAAAATCCATCAACATCAAAATGGATAAATTGCAAATATTCATATAATCAAATACTATTTAGCAATAAAAATGAATGTACAACCACATAGATGAATCTCAAAAACATTGTTTTGAAAAAAAGAAGCCACACCACCAAAAAATACACACTGTGTGATTCCACTTATATGAAGTCCAAGAACAGGCAAAACTCACTATGGTGATATGGTGATAAACGTCAGAAAGTGGTTGCCTCGGCGTGGGGAGTGGTCAGAATTCACTACAGAGGGGTGATCTCACTTTCTGTTGTGATGGGAATTTTCTGTATCTTGTCTTGGGTGGTGGATACATGGGTGTGTACAATTGTGAAAATGCTTTGAGCTGAACACTTAAGATATGGACATTTTGTTGTCATGCGGACTATTTCTCTATTTAAAGAAAAAAGTGATGCTGCTGCTGCCTGGGTGCTGGTACTGCCAGAGATTGTGGCTCAGTTAATCTGGGGCTTCAAAAGTTCCCCATGTGATTCCAGCATAAAGCAAAGATGGGGGCATCTGCACCAGGCCTGAGTCTGTCCTTGAGGGGAGGGAAAGGCTTGTGTAATTCCCTTCGATAGAACCCAGTGCTTGCGCTGTGTGTGTTTCCTACGGCTGCTGTAGCAAATTACCATAAATTTTGTAGCTTAAAACAACCCAAACTTATCCTCTTACAGTTCTGGAGGCCAGTAGTTCAAAATGAGTCTTAAGGGGCTAAAACCAAGGGCTTGTTCCTTCTGGAGGGTCCAGGAGAGCATCTGCTTCCAGAGGCGCCCACATTCCCTGGCTCTCAGTCACTTCACACTAGACTCTGCCCCTCATCACATAACCTTTTCCTTTGATGTTGACCCTCCTGCATCCCCTTTAGAAGGACTATATTGATTTCATCAGGCCCTCCTGGATAATCCAGGGTAATCTCCCCATCTCAAGACCCTTAACTTAATCACATCTGCCCAGTTCCTTTACCATGTAAGGCAACCTCTTCACAGGCCCTGGGGATTAGGACACAGACCTGAGGGACCTTTAACCGGCTACTCAAAATGCAGTTTTTCAGATGTCGGAGGGAGACCTGACCCCTCATCTGGAATCTTGGAATGCAAAGGGCTTGGGAATTTTCCACAACCATCTCCAACGATTCTGAAAAGTGACCTGCAAAAGACTTCCCCATCTCCCTAGTCTCCTCAGCATTGCGCATCAGCATCCCAAGTAACCAGCTGGGCAGTGATAGCATGAACAGAAAACTCCACTTTCTTTCTCAGGTCCCAGGACAAGCCCCATGATGACATGAGAACTTGAAGACAGGACCTGCCCTGTGTTCCAAGCGGAGAGAAGTTACAACGTTACTCGAAAGAGGGGGAGAGATAGAGAGAGACGGGGGACACAGAAGAAGCTCAGCCCCGCCTCTCCCTCGGCCTGAGGACTGAGTGGAGACCAGCTGCTTCTTAGAGTAGCGTGTGCCAGGACCCGTTGTGAGGTGCCCCCTCCCACTCTCTTTCCTCCTCACTCTCACCCTCTCCCTCTCTCATTTTGTTGCCTAAATTCCTGACAAGGAACATCAGAGAGTATCCTTCCTTCACATCCCAGTTGAGGACTCCGAGGCCGCCGGGTCCCGTCCACACTGGCTCCATCCTCTGGTCACCCCTCCACCTCCCACCCGGCCACGCCCAGCCACACCAACCTCCTTTCGCCCAAACTCCCCAGACCCGTCTGTTCTGCTTGATCCCTGTCAAATGACAAACATCCTAAGGGTCAGATGTGTCTGCTGGCAGAGGGCTGGGCCCCTGGAGCCCAGCCATGGACACCAGTTAGCAAACTACTGGTCTGGGCCCTCTCTGAGGTCCTTTCCACCAGTAGAAGTCCATTATCCTGTAATTTTACTCCTACTGTGTCCTTTTAATATGTAATACAAATTAGAGTGGGAAGAACAGCTCCTGGGGGTGTGCTTTCCTTACACCGAGCAACGCAGCCACCCTGGTCCTGAAGCACAGAGCCTTCTTGGCAGTTCAGTCCAAAGCTGCCCTCTGAACCCTGTGCAGGAAGGAGGCTGCGTCCTTCATCCCAGCCCCAAATGCTGTTGCTTCTACACCAAGAGGGAGGCTCAAATGGCAAGGGTTTCCCTCTGAAACCTGGCCGGTGTTCTGGAAACAGGCTCTGTTCTCACCGTACCTTAGCTGGGCCCTCCAGGCTTATCTCCCTCTGCCCTGCTCAGCACGGCTGTTGCTCTGCTCTCCTTCTGCCCCAACCGAAAGGAAAGCTCGCCCTGGGCTCTCTGCCCCTGGATTAGCTGGGCTCCCCTTTCCCAGGGTCAGGGGCTAGAGAAGCAGAGGACACCCGCCTGCAGGACCGCTTTCTCCCTAAGGTGCTGCAGAGAGATGGAGGGAGGAGGCCACCTCTCAGATGCTCAGGAGGGGACACATAGAAGGCCACACCCAGCCAGCATCTCTCCCCAGATGGCAGCCTTTGGCCCCGAGGACTGAGGATGTCGTGCTTGGAAGCCACCTGTGAGTCCAGAGGTGCCCCTCTTTCTCCTTCACCCAGCCTCCCACGGGTGACGCCATCTCTCGCCCCCACGCCCCTCCTGTCGGAGCTGATTTTCCATGGGTCTTACTTTTCTGTGTGTCTTGCAAGCAAGACACTGGCTTCCCTTTGTTTTGCTTTATTTTTTTGAGAACATTTGTACAGCGAGCAGCCTTTCTTCAGAGAAAAGGCAGTGTGCCCACACCCTTGGAAGGTAGAGAATAAGCAGACTCCCTGCTCGTCAGCAGATATCCAGGGTCCCCGGGCTCAGAGATTCTTCTGAATCGGGACTCCCGGTGCTCCTGTGACCCCTGGCCGGGTGGTGTCAGGGCTCCGGGAGGTGGTGCAGGAGGATGCAGGTGCTCTCGCTGCTGTTATTGTTGTGGGTGATAACAGGTTCCTCCCGGCAGGAGACCCAGGGCCACTGAACCCAAGAGCCTGCAGGACCCTTCCCAGTCGTGGCCCCCTCCCTGGGGCTGGCCTCAGGGCAGCTGTGCCCCGGCCTCTGAATCCTGAGCTCTTCAAGTGTATTCAGTCAACGAGCACTGAATTTAGAAACAGGAAGATTTCATTTCCAGTTTGGTTATATGCTGTCTGCTCTATTATAAACCATGGAACATTTCAGACGTTGCCAACAGCTAGGAATCTGCACCGTTGCCATGCATTTCAAAGTTCTGCATGAGGTGTTTTAGTGCCACCTACAGGTCACTGTCTCAGGAGGCGCTGCAGACGGACAGGTGGTGTACCCCACAGCCCACCCAATGCAGTGGGGGACCATGCAGAGCAGCGGTGAAGCTCACCAATATAATGCAGAGAGAAAGAAGCTAGATGAAAAAAGTACATATTGTACAATTTACAAAACTACAAAACCAGGTGGAACTAATTGTATTAGAGTTTTACAGAGAAATAGAACCAATAGAATATATATTACTTAAATCCCCTTTATATAAAATAATATATAATAATTTATATAAAATAAGTCCCTATATGTAGGCATGGAGAACACCAATATATATTTTTATATAATTTATATTTAAAGGGATTTATTTAAAGGAATCAGCTCACGTGACTGTGGGAGCTGGCAAGTCTGACGTCTATAGGACTGGCTGTCAGGCTGGAGACCCAGGCAGGATTTCTGTGCTACAGTCTTGAGGCAGAATTCCTTCTTCCTTGGGAAACCTCCATCTTTGCTCTTAAGGCTTACAACGGTATGGATGAGGCCCATCTGCGTTCTCTAGCATCTGCCTCGCATGATACAACGAACAACCTGGGAACAGGGATACAACAAACATCCTGGGAACAACCGAAAAACGCACTGACTCTTTCTCCAGGAGAGGATGCAAAGTCCTGGAGTGATGTTTACTCCTCTTGATGTCTCATAATTCTATGATGTAAATTAATATTGTACTCTTATGTCATATAATAAGGGAATAAGAGGGGAAGAAGACAAAGCTATTTACCAGATAGATCTATCTATCTATATCTATATCTATATATCTTTATTTGTAACCAAATAAGGAAGAAATATTCATGTAACCACTACATGTAACCACCACATCCTCAATTCCGCAACTGATCACTGGTGGTTGTAACACACCTTCCCCCACTACCCATCCTGTATTCCCTTTGCCCTTAGTAAGCACCTTAGCCGGTCATGGTTCTTTCCTTGGTGGTGTGACATAAACCTTCATTCCTGCCATTAGTAGTCCTGCCTGGATTGGGTTGTGGTCCTCCCCTGGTTTTAATCACAGGGCATGGTAATTCTAAGAGACAGCTTAAGGGCTCTCCTGTATTCCAGACATACTCTTCCTTAGCTCCACGGAGGAGGAGCAGCCCAATCTCGCCTTGGGAATCAGGCCCAGTCACCCCAGACAGCACAGTAACTCCTTCTTTGCCTGCTGATTCACAAGAATGAGGAACCTGAAGTGGATGAGAAGCAGTCTTAACTTCCAATTCAATGGACTCATTGTTGTGTCTCCTGATGGAATTAGGACCTTCAGGCCAGCAGAGCAGAGGCAGAGCAGGAACAGGAAGCAAAAATGTCGCTGTGGGTCACTAGGGGCAATGGTGAGTGGTGGTCCTCCCATTTCTACCCCTTGATTCCTGACTTTGAGAAAAACAGCACCATATATTGGAGAACCCTGCCCCAGCCCTGCAAGGGACTGCCACCTAGCTGTCACTGTAACAGAGTCTTTCAAAAGGCCATTCCACCATTCTATCACGACTGCTGCTTCAGGACCGTGGGGAACAGAGTAAGACCAGTGAATTCCATGGGCAGGGGCCCACTGCCATACTTCATTTGCTGTGATGAGAGTTCCTTGATCAGAAGCAATGCTGTGTGGACTCCATGATGGCAATCTGTAAGTCCATGGATGGGAGTTTTGGAAGAAGCACTGCATGAGGGAAGGTAAGTCCATACCCAGAGTAAATGTGTCTTCCAGGAAGGACAGAATACTGCCCCTTCCATGATGGAAGTGGTCCAACGTAATCAACCTGCCACCAGGTAGCTGGCTGGTCACCTGGGGAATGATGCCATACTGGGGACTCAGTGCTGGTGTCTGCTGCTTCAGACTGGGCACTCAGTGGTGGCCATAGCCAGGTGAGCCTTGGGTGAGTGGAAATCCATGTGTAACCCCCACCCCTGCCCCTGTAGCCACGTTCATGAGCCCACTGGGTGATGACAGAGGTGGCTGGGCGGTGTCCATACAACGGGTCATCCTATCCACTTGAATATTGAAATCCTCCTCTGCTGAGGTCACTCTTTGGTGAGCATTCACATGGGACACACATATCTTCATGTTTTTTGCCCATTCAGGGAGGTCTATACACATATCTCTCCCCAAATTTCCTTGTCACCAACTTTCCAGTCATGTTCCTTCCAAGTCCTTGACCATCAAGTCACAGCCCAGGGCTCGGTGTACAGTTGTACTTCTGACCATTTCTCTTTTGAGGAACAACCAGGTGTACTGCTGGAAGTTCTGCCCACCAGGAGGGCTTCTGCTCACCGCTGTCCTTTGAGGGTGTCCCAGAGATGGGCGGCAGTGCTGCAGCTGGTGCCTGCAGGCCAGGCAGAACCATCTGTCTATCTGGCCTGAGTTTTCTCTTCCTCAGTCAACTGATTGAGGGCAATGCCCCATGAGGCCACAGGCAGGGACTGAAACAGAGAAGATAGTGTGGTCGGGGGGCAAGGACTCCACTCACAACTAGCAGTTTTCTGGGTCACTTGGTAAATGGGCTGGAGTAGCACTCAAGTGAGGAATATGTTGCCTTCAAAGTCCAAAGAGGCCACCAGGCATTGTGCCTCTTTTTTGGTTGCAGGAGGGGCCTTGGAAGGGCTATCTTGACATGCCCCACACCACTGGAGCCCTAGAAATTCCACTGAGGCAGACGGCCCATGAATTTTTGTCAGATTTATTTCCCACCCTCTGACACACAATGTTTTGCCAGTAAGTTTGGCATAGGTGCTACTTCTCGCTGACTAGATCCAATCAGCATAATGGGCTGATTATGGAATAATGGGCGAGTGTGGTATCTTGTGGAAGAGTAAGGCAATCAGGACCCCTGTGAACTAAATTATGACACAGGGCTGGAGAGCTGATACACCCCTGAGGTAGGTCAGTGAAGGTACAGTGCTGGCCTTGCCAGATGAAAGCAAACTGCTTCTAGTGGTCTTTACTGACAGGTACGGCGAGAAAGGCATTTGTCAGGTCAATAGCTGTATACTAGGTGCCAGGGGATGTGTAAGTTGCTCAAGCAATGAAGCCACATCTGGTACAGCAGCCGCAATTGGAGACACCACCACAGTGGGCGTTAGGGCTTCAACAGATGAATTTGGGGACCCAGCATGACTGTATTTGGAGATAGGGCCTGTAGGGAGGGAGGGAGGTTAAATAAGGTCAAAGGGTGGGACCTAATCTGGTAAGACTGGTGTCCTTGTAAAAAGAGGAAGAGATGTCAGAGATCTCTCTCCTGCACACAGAGGAGAGGCTGTGTGGGGACACAGTGAGAAGGTGGGGATGTCTGCCAGCCAGGAAGAGTGCTCCCACCTGAAATGAAATCTGCCGACACCTCGATCCAGGACTTCCAACCTCCAGGACTGTGAGAGAATACATTTCTGTTGTTTAAGCCACTCAGTCTGCAGTATTTTATTGTGGCAGCCCAAGCTGACCAAGACAACTGTGAAAGTGCATGGCTGGCCAAGGTTGCTGAAAGCAAACTGTTTCTGGTGGAAATGGTAATTAGCAAGTATTGAGGAAAAAGCATTTGTCAGACCAACAGCTGCAAACCAGCTCCCACGGGATGTGTTCATTTGCTTGAGCAATGAAACTGCATCTGTAACAGCAACTGCAATTGCAGTGACTGTCTGGATAAATATACGATAACCCACTGTCAATTCTCCAGGATCCACCTGTTTTCTGCACAGGCCAAGTAGGTGAGCTGAATTGGGATGTGATGGGAATCACCATTCCTGCATCCTTCAAGCGTTTGTTGGTGGCACTAATCTCTGTAGTATTGCTTTTGGTTTACTACTTTCCTCAGTAGAGGCAGTTCTAGTGGCTTCCACTTGGCCTTTCCCAAAAAATAGCCCTCCCTCCACAGGTCAGGGAACCAACGTGAGGATTCTGCCAGCTGCCTACCTCAACCACATCCCAGAACTGGGGAAATAACCACAGCATTGGCTTGGGGACCCGAGACACATGAGCTAAAACTCCTCTGGTCAGCTGACCTCCACAAGGCCTACTCTGACTGGTGGACCACAATGATGCTCTGGGTCATCTTGAATTAGGGTCAGTTCGGAGCTAGTGTTCAGTAATTCTTGAAAAGTCTAATTATTTCCTTTTCCTCAGAGCATAATCACTGTGGTAAAAGGCCCCAGACCCCGAGGGAAGGCTGGGAGGAAGATTCAGTGTCTGTTTTTGCCAGCACAGCAGGGTCTTTCCTCAAGGGGATCTGGCCTCCCCTTTATTCAAGTGTTTTTGGGTCTGTAAACTGGGTCAAGTCTGACGTTGACTGTAAGGCCGTATGACACAAGTTTGTGCACTTGACCTAGAACTCTTCCTGTGACACAGAACAAGTAAGAATTTAGTAGACTGCCCACCTCTTTTCTTCTAGGGACACCATGATCAAACTGGTCAGTGCCATAGGTCTCTGCCAATAAGACTATGCTAATTACTGCTTTGAATCTGCTGTCCATTACGGTACCTGGCTCCACCTTGTTTTTGGCAATTATCCTGCTCTCCTTGGATCCAATTATTCCCATTTAAGAATCCCAGTTTGGTGGCAGTTCCCACTGTAATTCTGTGCCTACAGGAAGGAGTGACCACAGGAGTTCTTCAAGGATGCTCGGGCTCCCTCACAAATGTATTTCTCACAGTCATGGTGCAAGGTGTGTCCTCCGGGCCCTCCTGGAGTGGGTGAGCAGGTCCTACATGATAAATCCACTCTCACACTCCAACCTTCCTAGGCCTTTTGGGTGTATCCTCATGATAGACCAAGGCAGGTCTGGCATGTCTTCATTTAGTGTGGGTTACCTTTTGGTCAGTGTCTCACCTCCCCAAACGAGCCCTTTCTAACCCCGTGAGTTACAACACTATATCCAGAATCTCTGCTTAGTGGGTTCATATCAGTAAATTCAGCCTGATCCTACTTTATTTACTTTCCACCATTATCCCACACTCTTTACTTATTTGACTGTGGCGGGTCTTAGTTGCAGCATGTGGGATCTAGTTCCCTGACCAGGGATTGAACCCTGGCCCCCTGCATTCAGACCGTGGAGTCTTAACTACTGGACCACCAGGGAAGTCCCCTATCCCACACTCTTAATATCCATTCCCACAGATATTCCCCAGAATTATGTCTGCATAAGTTAGAAAAGTAACACTTCTTTTGGAGCATAGTACACCTCCTCATGGGTCAAACTTTGTGCCTCACCCTTTGGGCTTACTGGGACATGTTTTGCTATGGGTCTGGAAGTAAAGAGGGGTGCCCTTGGCCAGTCTTGAGGATGATCAGCAGTATCTTTCAAGGCAACTGCCGCAGAAGAGGTTATTACAGGCTCCTCAGGCAAAGCAGGATCACTGTCCTCAGATGGAATGGAAGGGTTGCTTCTACTGGCACTCACAGAATTTAGGCCTCAGCGTCCCCAACTTCATCAGGACCTGCCCCTATGTCCCCATTCCAACTGTTTCTTTTCCCAATCCATGCCCTTTAATAGCAGAGGTTGCCTGTGAGGCTGGGTTTCAATCTGTGCTGTAATGCAACCACTTGTAGGATGCCATAAGCTGGGATGCCGCTGTTGCAGCAGGGGCTCCAGGAACCTCGGTTGTGCAGAGCTTGTATCCCTTGCTCCTTTGGCTGTGGCTACTGCTGGACACTGGCAGGGTCATCCGGGGTGCTGGCTCCCAGCTTCCTGCCAGTTGGTGGTGAACATTCCAGCACCAGCAGCCCGAGGGTCAGTAATGCCAGGCCCTATTTTCCCTTTCACTCTTCCTGCCCTGGTAGGGGGACTGTTTCCTGCAGTTATTAATCTCTGGGTAACCTCACATGTTCCCTTTATGCTCTTAATTTTTGCTTCCAACATATTTATAATAATAATTATAATTTCCTGTGTTAAATTCCCTGTTTCAAATACTTGTAGTGGATACTGTTTTTGTGATCGAATGCTGACTGATAGAAAATATCTGTAACTCATTATTAGCAGCTCGTATGATTTTTAACCCAAGAGAGTCAATGTAGAAGCTAAGTGAATTGAGTCCATTAAGGGAACAGACATAAAATAAATATAGAAACATAGCTTTCTTACAAACAATATAGAAAAACAGCCCTTCACAATAGTATTAAGAACTATTAAAACTTTTAATAAACCTAATACATGTAAAATTGTATGAAGAAAACCTTTAGAACTATAAAAAAGCACATATAATAAAACCTATATGAATAAAGAAATAAAGCATGCCTATGGTGATCTTTACAGGTTAGTACATTAGCAGGAGAATGGTTAATAAACCACAATTGGTCCGTATTCGGGAATGTATATGTTAAAAAGAGCGAAAGAGGGCTTCCCTGGTGGCACAGTGGTTAAGAATCCGCCTGCCAATGCAGGGGACATGGGTTCGAGCCCTGGTCCGGGAAGATCCCACATGTCACGGAGCAACTAAGCCCGTGCGCCACAACTACTGAGCCTGCGCTCTAGAGCCCGCGAACCACAACTACTGAAGCCCATGCGCCACAACTACTGAAGCCCGCGCGCCTAGAGCCTGTGCTCTGCAACGAGAAGCCACCACAATGAGAAGTCTGAGCCCCACAACAAAGAGTAGCCCCTGCTCACTGCAACTAGAGAAAGCCCACGTGCAGCAGCAAAGATCCAATGCAGCCAAAAATTAAATAAATGAATAAATATTTTTTTTTAAAAAGTGAAAGAATGAACTAGACCCATGTGGAAAGGTGTCTAAGACATACGAGACACTTTTTAAAAAGCAAAAGCTAGTAAATTTACTTTAAAAAATCCAAACAAACTTTCTGATACTAGGTACACATGTATGCTTTGTATTCTATAATCCCACAGAAAATGTGTGGAGGCATACACAGCAACAATCATATTCTTTAGGCAGGGAGATTAGATTGTGGGGTGAATGGGGACTTTAACTTTTTCCTTTGTATGTTCCTGTACTGTAAGACATTTCTTACAGTAAACAGCCTAATAATTATGTAATTTTAAGAAATGGTCAAGAGGAGAAGACACATCACAGACTGGGAGAAAATATTTGCGAAAAACAACAACAAAAAACTTCTGATAAAGGACTGTTATCCAATATATACAAAGAACGCTTAAAACACAACAGTAAGAAAATAAAACCACCTGATTTAAAAATGTGCCAAAGACCTTAACAGATACCAAAGAAGATATACAGATGGCAAATAAGCATATAAAAAGATGTTCTATATCATGACATGAGGGAGATGAAAATTAAAACAAACAACTATGAGATACCACTACATGTCTCTTAGAATGGCCAAAATCTGGAACACTGATAACACCAAATGCTGGTGAGGAACTCTCATTCATTGCTGGTGGGAATGTAAAATGATTCAGCCACTATGGAAGACAGTCTGGAGGGTTTTTACAAAACTAAACATATACTTGCCATATGAGGAGGCTATCATGGTCCTTGGTATCTACCCAAAGGAGTTGAAAATTTATCTCCACACAAAAACCTGCAAATGGATGTTTGTATCAGCTTTATTCTTAATTGCCAAAACTTGGAAGCAAACAATGGGTCCTTCAGACGTTGAATGGATAAACTTTGATACATCCAGTCAATGGAACATTAATCAGGGTGAAAAAGAAATGAGCTATCAAGCCGTGAAAAGACATGGAAGAACTTTAAACGCATATTACTCAGTGAAAGTCACCAATCTGAAAAGGTTACATACTGTTTGATTCCAACTATATAGCACATTCTGGAAAAGGCAAAACTATGGAGACAGTGAAAAGATCAGTGTTTGCCCAAGACTGAGGGATGGGGGTAGGGGAGGATGACTAGGTGGAGCACAGAGGATTTTTAGAGCAGTGAACCCATTCCGTACAATCCTACCACGGTGAATTCATGTCCCTATGCATTTGTCAAAATGCACGGAATGTACAACACTGAGAGCAAACCCCAAGGTAAACTATGGACTTTGGGTGATAGTAATATGCTATGTAACAAATGTACGACTGCGCTGCTAATACTGAGTGGGGAGGGTAGTTGCCTATATGAGACCTCTATGTATTTTCTGATCAGCTTTTGCAATGAACTTAAAATTTCTCTAAAAAAATGAAGTCTCTTAAAAAAAAAAATCCCTCCTATTCAACCTCTCACCCGGATAATCTCTGGCAACAACCGCTGTGTTTACTGTCTCTAAACTTCACTTATACGAAGTTTTTTAAGGTTTGGAGCTTTTATAAATCTATCAAACCTTCACAGATAGTGAGTACTTTCTCTGGAAATGAGTGTCTTTGACCTCAGAGCAGTTACAGTAGTTCTTAGTTATCATACCTGCAGCTCACAGATTTGGGAGTTTGCCTCTGAAAGTACCAATAAAATCTTACTATTTTTAGTGGGGGGCGCGGGGGGGAAGGCAAATGAAGGAACTAACAGCAAGGCTAAGCCATTTCCGCACCTCCCGGGGTTGGTGTGGGGGGCGGGAAACGGCCGGGCCCACCCGCTACGTCTGGGAGCCTGCGCTCCGGCCGCCCGGAACAGCTCCGGACACACGCCCCGTCCGCACTGCCCACTCTCCGCGCCCACTCCCGCCCGGCCCGGCCCGGCCCGTCTCCCGGGGACACACGCCCAAACACGGACGAGACTGACTCAGGGCCGAGGCCCGCAGACGACAGTCTTAACCTTCGCATTCTCCCCAATTTCCACACTTGGTCAGAGAGTCCTCTAACTCTCCCCAGGGTACAGGCAGCGCCGCATCCAAGAGACTGACCGGCGTCCCAAGAAGTCCAGTAGCCACGGCCGCGCGGGGTATGACGGGGCGGGGGCGGGGTCCCGCAGGGTATGATGGGCCGGGGGGCGGGGCGCGGCGCAGCCGGGGCGCGCGAGCGGCCCGCGGGAAGCACAGCGGTGCGCGACCCGGAGCCAGGTCCGGGTGGGCTGTGGTCCGCGCGCCGCCGCGCCGTCCTGTTGGAGGAGGGAGGGGCTGGCGCAGCCATGTTCGTGGCGCGCAGCATCGCGGCGGACCACAAAGATCTCATCCACGATGTGTCTTTCGACTTCCACGGACGGCGGATGGCCACCTGCTCCAGTGACCAGAGCGTCAAGGTGCGCGCGGGGCCGAGCCCGGAAGGAGGCGGGAGCGTGCGCGGCCCGCTGTCCGAGCGGAGGGGCGCGTGGAGAGTGGACTCTTCCCGACTTGAGGCGCGCTGCGGACACGAGGTCCGGAGCCCAGGCCGATTGGCGGGCGCCCTCCTCCTAGTTACTGTGGAGTCAACGCCGCCTGGGCCGCCTCCGCGCCGCTGCGGGGGCGTGCGTGCGTCACGGGGGCGTGCGTGCGTCATGACGGCGTGCGCGCTCCTGTCGCGGGGGAGGCCGAACGCGCGGGGCAGGTCGACTCGCCAGGGCCGCCCGGCTGGGCCCCAGGCGCCATGGCATTGCTCCTCGTTGGTCAGGCTGGGACCCGGGTCGCGGGGGCGCCGGCACAGTGGGTGGGGTGAGCCGGCCCCCGCGCACCGCGGCCCCTCCATCCGGAGCGGGGTCCCGGGACCCCTCCCCGCCGTCCGCCGGCTCCTCACAGAAGTGCCGGGGCGGGGGGAGCCGCACGGCCGGTCTGCTCCGTACGCGACGTCCTCGCGGGCGGGTCGGAATCCACTTCCCGGGCTGCAAGTGTTGCGAGGCCCAGGTTTTCTCACCCACCCCTCCGCCCGCCCCGCCGTGGGAGTGTCGCAATAATTAGCGTCCGTTAACCGAGTGGGTTTCCTTATCCGAGTAGAACTCAGCCTCCAAGTCACTAGGACCTAGTGGGTCGTCCGGTACGGAGCTTTTGTCTGTCGTGGTGTTGCAGTGAAAATCTTCGTTAACCCAGCTTTTTATGTTTTCTGGATGATTTCCTTAGGCTCATTACAGTAGAGAAATTAGTGAATATTTTAAAAGTTTTTGAGAGTAATTGGCAAATTAGCCTTTTGCGGGTTTGTACTATGTTACAATACTGCTGGTGAAGAGTATCAGTGTGATAGTTGTCCGTGTCGGGCATTATCATTGCAGTTTTTTTTCTTTAATTATTTTTTATTGTGGTAAGGTACACGTAACAGAATTTATTACCTTAACCATTTTTAAGCGTACAGCTCAGGGGTATTAAGTATGTTCATATCTTTGCCTCCATCTCCAGAACCTTCTCATTTCTTACTGTCCCCGTTAAACATAACTAGCCGGTCCCTCCGGCCCCCGCCCCTGGCAGCCACCCTTGTACTTTCTGTCTCTGAATGTGGCTATTCTAGCGGCCTCATTTAAGTGGGATCTTACAGGATTTGTCTTTTTTGTGACTGGCTGATTTCACTTAGGATAATGTTTTGAAGTTCATACATGTAGCATATGTCATAATTTCCTTTGTGAAAAAGGGAATGTTTAAACTTAAAAACTTTTTTAAAAGGCTAAAAATATATATTGCATATACCGCATTTTACTTATCACTCATCTGTCAGTGAAGTTGGGTTTCTTCTACATTTTAGTTGTGAATAATGCTGGTATAAATGTGGGTGAACAAATATCTCCTTGAGGCCCTGCTTTCAACTCTTTGGGGTGCAGACCCAGAAGTGGAATTGCTGGATCACATGGCAATTCTATTTTTATTCGAAGTTTTTTGAGGAGCCACCATACTGTTTATCATTACACTTTTTTAACACAGGTTAAAATGTCTTATTGTAATCTGTATTTTTTGTTGGTAGTAATGTTGAATGTTTTGTTTTTGTTTGTTATATATACAATTGATCCTCATTATTTGCAAATATTGTATTTGTGAATTTGCTTATTCTTTAAAATTTATTTGTAACCCCAAAATCAATGCTTATGGTTGTTTGTTGACATGAGCTGGGTGGCAAAAAATATTATAGAGTTGTCGGATGTGCATTCCCAGCTGAGGTTGGACAGGTGACACTCTGCCTTATGATTCAGGCTTTCATAATGTAAACAAGCATCCTTCTCATTGTCTATTTAGTGTCACATTTTTCACATTTTTGTTCTTTTTTTGGTGATTTCCACTGTCTGAAGTGGTCCCCAAGTGTAGTGCTGCATAGAGTTCCCACAAGCAAGAAGGCTGTGATGTGCCCAATGGAGAAAGTGTGTGTTAGGGAAACTTCATTCAGACGTGAGTTATGCTACTGTTGGCAGTGAGTTCAGTGTTACTGAATCAATAATGTATACCAAATACGGTGTTTTTAAACATACACACATAAAACAAGGTTATGTATCGATTGGTTGACAAATATATTGTGACCAGATGCTCCTGTGAATCTCACCTATCAGTATTTTCCTCAGGAGGAGTGGTTTGGTATTCGCCAATTTACTGCTTACAGTGACATTCTAGGACATAACTAGGACATAATGGCTATAAGTAACCAGACTGGACTGTAACTGATATTGTCTCCATTAACTAGTAGAGCAAAGGTTCCTTGACCCCAGTGCTCAGCACAGTGCCTGACGTATCCAAGTTTCTCAATAAATATTTTGTTGAATGAGTGAATGTTTACTTACTGATTGTTTTCTTTTGTGAATTTATGTTCCCCTCCTTTGCCCTCATAGTGACTAATGTTTATGTTTTTCATATTAATTTGTAGGAATTCTTGGTATAAAATATCTTTTTTCTTACAGGTCTGGGATAAAAGTGAAAGTGGGGATTGGCATTGCACTGCTAGCTGGAAGGTTAGTATTTATTTTTACAGTGATTTGAAAGAATTGAAACATTTACTATTTAGTAGCATTAGTGACTTGCTGTTCAGCTTTGAGAGAATTGTAAAATTTATATCTTTTACTTACATTTTTTTCACTATTAAAGTAACAAATACACTTCAGAATATTTAAGAATAAGAAATTTGAAATTCTGTATCATTCTAACCTAATTATTTTTTGCATCTCAGTATTTCTTACCTTTTTCCTTTATATATTTTTTAATAGTTGTGATGTTTTGTACATAGTTTTATTTCTTGTATTTTAGAAGTAATAGCTTTACCCAGGTACATTTTTATGTATCTTGAGAATCATCAATTTTAAATGTACAGTTCAACGAGTATTAGTAAATTTACACGGTTATGCAACCATAACCATAATCTAATTTTAGAACACTTCCATCAACCCTGAAGTTTCCCTTGTGCCTTTTGGGGTCAATCCTCGTTCCCTCGTACTCCCCAAGTAACCACTGAACTATTTGTATAGTTTTACTTTTTCTAGACATTTCATATAAATGGAATTCTACAGTATGTAGTTCTTTGTTTCTGCCTACTTTCCTTAGCATGTTTTTGAGGTTCATTGATGTTGTGGCATGTGTCAGTGGTTCCATCCTTTGTAATGCTGAGTAGTATTCCCTTGTATAGATGAAGCCACATTTTATTTATTCATTCACTATTTGATGGACAATTTGATTGTTTTTAGTTTTTGGCACTTATGAATAATGCTGTTATGAACATGCCATACAAGTCTTTGTGTGGACAAACGTTTTCAATTCTCTTAGATATGTAGGAATAGAATTGCTGGGCTGTGTATGTTTTAACTTTCTTGAAAACTGCCAGACTCTTTTCCAGAGTGCCTGCACCATTTTATATTCCACCATCAATGTATGAGGGTTCCAGTCTGTCTTTTTGATTATAGCCATCTTAGTGGGTGTGAAGTGGTGTCTCACTGGGTTTCAATTTGTATGCCCTTAATGATTAATTATGTTGATAGTGTTTTCATGTGCGTATTTGCCATTCATTTATCTTCTTTGGTGAAGTGTCTATTCAAATCTTTTGTCCTCTCCCCTTTTTTTAAATTGAGGTGAGAGTCACACAACGTAAAATTAGCCATTTCAAGTAAACAAATAAATGTGAATGCATTTATTACATTCACAATGTTGTACAATTACTACCTCTGTCTAGTTCCAAAACTTATTTTTATCACTCCAAAAGGAGACTCGTATTTCTTGCTTTTTAGTTTAACAGCATGTTTCATAAGTACTTTGGTTTGTTTTTAAACATAACTATAGCAACAAAACAAATATAACAACAAATATACCCTATTTTGTTTAGCTGATGGATATTTAAGTTGTTTCCTTTTTATTGTTATGAACACCTTTGTGCAATCCTTATTCTTTAGTTAGATTGTGCTTTACTGGGAATCTAACATTTAGCAGAATCTCAGTGCCCTAGTGCATCTTTTACTTAATAGCCTGTAAAAATAAGAAAGGTGAAATGAAAAAGACTGGACAGAACAAAGGATAAAAAATAAGGGTGCAGGGGCTTCCCTGGTGGTTGGGAGTCTGCCTGCCGATGCAGGGGACGCGGGTTCGTGCCCTGGTCCGGGAGGGTCCCACGTGCCGCGGAGTGTCTGGGCCCATGAGCCGTGGCCGCTGGGCCGGTGCATCTGGAGCCTGTGCTCCGCGGCGGGAGAGGCCACAATGGTGAGAGGCCCACGTACCGCAAAAAAAATAAAATAAGGGTGCAGGGACTTCCCTGGTGGTCCAGTGGTTAAGACTCTGTGCTTCCACTGCAGGGGGCATGGGTTAATCCCTGGTCGGGGAACAAAGATCCTGCATGCCGCATGGCACGGCCAAAAAAAAAAGGGGGGCGGTGCAAAGTTTACCATTGGATGATGACACTGTTACCATGTAGAAATTATTGGATTATGAAAGTGTTCTGAGATTATTGAGTATAAAAGTGTTAGATTGAAACAGATTTTGTAAGCATCATTGGTGGACTGGTGCTTGTTGTCATACATTATTTTTACTGGAAAGCACAAATGAATTCTGTTGATGTGAAATGCTTTAAGACTTTTCTGCCTTTTTTTTTGTCAACAAAAAGTTGGATAATAGAAATTTGAACTAATTTGACATTTTTCATCTATAAAGAAATGCTATTGAACTTTAAATTATTTCCTCAGAATACAAGGATTTGGACTTCTCTATATTTGTTCTCATTGCCTCTTTTCCTAGAATAGTCCATTGTCTAGCCAGACATCAGAATCATTTAAGCATTTTGTTGCTATGGTTTCTTATACTGTCAGGCTTTTGGAGCATATAATTTTTTTATTTTATTTATTTATTTATTTTGCGGTACGCAGGCCTCTCACTGTTGTGGCCTCTCCCGTTGCGGAGCACAGGCTCCGGGACGCACAGGCTCAGCGGCTATGGCGTACGGGCCCAGCCACTCCGCAGCATGTGGGATCTTCCTGGACCGGGGCACAAACCCGTGTCCCCTGCATCAGCAGGCGGACTTTCAACCACTGCACCACCAGGGAAGCCCTGAAGCATATAATTTTGATTACTCTTATTTATCAGGTGGATGTTTCCTATAGAGGAAATTTGCAAGTAAAAAAAAAAAACAGTGGACTGATAGAATCTCTGTTTAAAAGCTTTGTTAGGCTAAACTCTGAACCAAGTCTCCAACTATCATTAGCACGGAAAGAGGTCAACTTTATCCAGCTGGATTTTTCTTTATTAGTAAAACGTTAGAAGAATTTGACTCTAGAAGGGCTGCAATCTTAAGTACAGAGTATCTTCTAAACGTTAAAAGTGCTAGAATTGAACTTTTTTTTGGCTGCGCTGCACAGCATGCAGGCTCTTAGTTCCCCGGCCAGGGATCAAACCCATGCCCCCTGAAGTGGAAGAGTGGAGTCCTAACCACTGGACCACCAGGGAATTCCCTAGAATTTAACTTTTTAAATGTTAAATTGAATAGCTTTCTCCTTTTGTTGAAGTAAAAATACCTGTATTCTGTTTCTTCAAGTGACTAAACTCAGCTTTTTTCATTTTTTGCTTTTTTAATTCCTCAGACACATAGTGGATCTGTGTGGCGTGTGACATGGGCCCATCCTGAATTTGGACAGGTTTTGGCTTCCTGTTCTTTTGACCGAACAGCTGCTGTCTGGGAAGAAATAGTAGGAGAATCAAATGATAAACTGCGTGGACAGAGCCATTGGGTGAGACATTTGTTAGTGGTGGGTTGGTGGGTGGGGAACATGAGCACCCGAGGAGCAGTGGTCTTTCCAAGAACACTTCGGGGTGGTAAGATTTTCAGTCCCACCCACCCTGACCTCCAGGGAGGAGAGAGGCGCTGGGGATTGATGTAGTCACCAATGGCCAATGAGGTAGTCATTCACGCCTGTGTAATGATGTCTCCATAAAACCCCTATAGCAGCTGTCCTCAACCTTTTTGGCACCAGGGACCCGTTTCGTGGAAGATGGTTTTTCCACGGAGAGGGCAAAGGGGGATGGTTTTGGGATGATTCAAGCACGTTACATTTGTTGTGCACTTTATTTCTATTACTATTACATTGTAATAATAAAATAATGAAATAATTATACAACTCAGCGTAATGCTGACAGGAGGCGGAGCTCAGGTGGTAATGTGAGCAACAGAGAGCGGTTGTAAATACAGACGAAACTTCACTCGCTTGCCTGCCGCTCACCTCCTGCTGTGCGCCCCGGTTCCTAACAGGCCACAGACCGGGACTGGTCCATGGCCCAGGGGTTGGGGACCCCTTCCCTAGAGGACAGGGTTCGGAGGCTTCTGGACTGGTGAACACCTGGAGATTTGGGGAGAGTGGTGCCTGGAGGGGGCGTGGAAGCTCCACACCTGTCCCCAGCCTTGGGTACCTGTCCCCAGCCTGTGCGTCTCTTCCATGTGACTGTCCCTGAGTTACACCAGTCAGTCAGAAGCACAGATAACAACCTGGGTTTTCGACTGGCATCTGAAGAAGGGTGGTCTTGTGGGACTGAACTCTGAGCTCGTGGAATCTGACGCTATCTCCGGGTAGTTAGTGTCAAAATTGAGTTGAATTCTCCTTGGACACCCTGCTGGTGTCAGAATTATGTGGGGAACAGCCTCTACTCCCCACCCCCACCGGAATTGGAATTTTTACCAGAAACTTTTACTTCTTTAGGGAAATGTCTCTTCAAGTCCTTTGCACATTTTTTTTTTTGTTGAGTTGTAGGTAGGGGTTCTTTAAGTATTCTGGATATTAATTCCTTAAGAGATATATGATTTCCAAATATTTCCTCCCATTCTGTGATTTGCCTTTTCACTCTCTTGATAGTGTCCGTAGGTGCACAAAATTTTCATGAAGTCCAGTTTATTTTTTTCTTTTGTTTCCTTGTGTTTCTGGTATCATAAATCATAGACAAATTCATTGTAATGGAGACTTTTCCCCAAAGTTTTCTTTTAAGAGTGTTGTAATTTTAGTTCTCATGTTTAGGTCTTTGATTCATATTGAGTTAATGTTTGTACACGGTATAAGGTAAGTATCTAACTTCATTCTTTTACATGTCAATATCCAGTTTTCTAACACCTTTTATTGAAAAGATTGCCTTTTCCCCATTGAATGATTTTGACATCCTTGTTGAAAATCAAGTGACCATATATGGAGAGTTTATTTCTGGACTCTATTCCATTGGTGTCTGTCTATTCTTAGGCCATAACAAATTGTTTTAATTACTGTAGGTTTGTAGCTTGCATACTATTCATATTGTTTGACATTTTTTTTTTCAAATGATGGGAGGGGTTGGCCTCATTGCCTTTGCACCGGGGCCTTCCTCAGGCAAACAGTTGCTTAAGGGCAGGGGAGCAGAGACATTTCTTGAATAGAAAGGATTTTTCTAGCAGTCAGTCTGAGATGGATCAGTTAGCATCCTATAGGTTGGGTTTAGGAGTGGTGGCATAGAAAGGATTTTTCTTCGAACTTAATTATTTGTCTTTAGTTAAATCCACTGTCATTAATACATTTAATATTTCAGCACTCGTGTTATTAATTATTCAGTGGTGTTTTTAGACAAACGTTTGCAAAGATGCTCTGCTATCTTTGAAGTTTGATATTCTTTTGATATTCAGACACCTTAAGATGTATTTTAGTAACCATAGACAGTAAACTCTTGATTTCTAAATTTTATTGACATTTTCAGTCAAAAATCATCTCATCTAGGTGCCAGACAGTAACTGGTACATGCTATGCTGGGATTCTCTAATTACCAGAATGCCAGCTTCGTACCATTCGCTTGGTCTCTACTACATGCCTTCTTTTAAAAGTGGATGGTAGCGGTCTGAGTAGGACTAACACTTACATTTGATGGAAGAAGTTTCACACCTTCCATTCTGCTGTTAAAGAATCTTAATTCTTTTACTTTGCGGCCTGCTTTGTATGACAAAACTGCTCATATGAAAATTCTAACATTTTCTGGTTTACTGACCTATCTGCTTAAGAAGAGAGTACTTAACCTAATTTAATAAAGTTAGACTTCGTAAGGCCTTCTTTCTTCTGCCATAGAGGGAGTAATTGATTATAGGTCACTGGTTTGTTACTGATTGCTAGCTGTGTATGTGGTACTTTGTTAAGTGCTTTGGAGGAAATTGAGGCCCACACAGGTTTTGAATACCTTATTCAAGGTTATATACCTAGTAAGTGGCAGAGGAGCTCTGTGTGATTTCAGAGCCTGTGTTCCTTCCACTCTGCCATCCTTTTTTTTTGTATTTATTTATTTTAAGATGTAATTTATTTTTTTTTAATTTTTGGCTGTGTTGGGTCTTTGTTGCTGCGCGAGGGCTTTCTCTAGTTGTGGCGAGCAGGGCTACTCTTCCTTGTGGTGTGCAGGCTTAGTTGCTCCGCGGCATGTGGGATCTTCCCAGACTAGGGATCGAACCCGTATCCCCTGCATTGGCAGGTGTGTTCTTATCCACTGCGCCACCAGGGAAGTCCCTGTATTTAATTTAAATTGTCAATTTTTTTTCAGGTCAAGAGGACAACACTAGTGGACAGCAGAACATCTGTTACCGATGTGAAATTTGCTCCTAAGCATATGGGTCTTATGTTAGCAACCTGCTCAGCAGATGGTATAGTCAGAATCTACGAGGCACCAGACGTCATGAATCTCAGCCAGTGGTCTCTGCAACATGAGATCTCATGCAAGCTAAGCTGTAGTTGTATTTCTTGGAACCCTTCAAGGTATGCTTACACAGCAATCCTCTGGTGATATAAGCCTAGTAATTATTACACTTAGCATCAGATGGTTTATTTTTTTGAAAATGCTTTTCTTAAGTAGTCTTGTTCATTATTTTTTAAAATGTATATTATGTAGAATAAAAATTCTCCTTTCTCCACCCTGTCATGTGTCTTATACCCCTATTTCTACTCCACAGAAGAAGCCAACCACTGTAAATATTCTGGTGCGCCTTCTGGACTTTTTCCATGTATATAAAATAAATATTTAATAACAAATATTTAATTTGTGTGTTTATAAACAGACAAATATATGCAAATACAGGTATATGCTATCATGTACAAGTGGACACAAAACACACAGACATGTTTAGACATAACATTTTCCTTTCATGCAATTTGCCTTTTTCACTTACAGATACATCATGAGCATTTTCCCATGTGTTAGTATAACTAGTTCTTCCTTACTCCTTTAACTGCTGTATAGAGTATGATTCTAAGACTGTATCATAGTTGATTTTTATTAAACTTTTTAAAATTAAAAGAGTAATGAGTCACCTGATAAAAAAATTCAAATAATCTAGAAGAGTACAAAATGAGAGGTAAAAGTTCCCTTACTCCCTAAAAACAAATGCTGTTAGTAGTTTTGTTTTTAGATTTTAATTCTGGTAGTCACTATTTTATTTTTAAATGATTTATTTATAGCTTTGGTTCTTGCTGTGTTATCTTTAGACAGTATTTATACTCATTTTGTGAAAGATGACTTCAGCACATTTACAAAGCTTTCCACTTGTGAAGGTATGACAAGGTATTTTATTTGTGGAAGTGTTAATAGTTGTTTAGTTGTATTGGTAATTATCTTAATTTTAAATATTTATTTCTCTAGTGATTTATCAATTTTTAGACTATATATTGACTCACCTCTCTTTTAAAAAAGGGGAAATCAGCTTTTTTTTGCTTCTACCACACATTCACCCTCCCATTTCCTAATATTTTGTTATATTGCTTATACAGTGACAAGATTTACAATGTTTGTATTTATGTTTTGTAAACATTTAATAATATTAAGTTATATGTGTTAAGTACACATATAAGTACTTTATCTTTTGACTACAAGTTGATTCTAAATATTAAGTAACAACCAAATTTATAAGACTAGATTATGTAAATATTCATTACAGACATAAATGTAATCTGTTTCATGAAAACTTTCGTTCACACAGAATAATATGGCATTAACTCCTGATGGGTGCTCTTTTCTCTTTACTGATTCCTTTACTTTTGGGTTATACTTGGCTGTCACAATTTTCGTATCACGAGTTGCCTTTGGATTTTTTGTTTTCATTTTGGTCACATACCTCTTAAAGTAACTTTTTTTCCTATATGGGATGGATGGCAAGCTTTCTGAATTCTGGCATACCCAGAAATGTCTTAATTTTTCTCCATGCTTAATTATAGTTTGACTAGTTTTAGAACTTCGGCCAAGTTCCAAATGTAAGAGTTTCGGCCAAGTTTCAAATTACTATTCTTGAATCTTTTAAACTTTAGGTGGTGAGATGTCTGAGGTCAGTCTGATACTGGATCTTTTGTAGGAAGACTAGTCTTTCTGGAAGATTTTAGGATTTTGCATTACTACTTTGAGTTGCAAGTATATTCTCCGAGTTTGTGGTTTGTCATTTTGACACTATCATGACTTTTGATAGTCTGCAGAAAGTTCTGAATTTTAATATAGCCACACTTAACAGTCTTTCTATATTTGTTATAGTGCTTTTTGTTTTTTTATTTGAAAAATTCCCCACCTTGATGTTGTCAAGTGTATTCTGAAAGGTTTTTGGTTTTGCCTTTCACACTTGGGTCATTAAAACTCCTGGAATTGCTTTGTATGGTTTAAGGTAGTAGAATTCTAAAATTTATATACCAGGATGTTTCCAGGTGTTTTTTCTTTTAAAACATTTTTCTGTTAGGGAAGATTTCAAATATACTAAAAGTATATAATAGGCAGAGCCTCAAATATCCATCACCCAGCTACAGTAATTCAAAGCTACTCTTGTTTAATCTGTATATGCCTCCCCACCTTCACAAACAAAACAAAACAAAAAAAACTGGATTATTTTTAAGTAAATCCAGACATACACTATTAGATGTTGGTCTATTTTGAATTCATCCTGCTTGATGCTTAGTGGTCCCTTTTAAGGTGAAGGTCCTTGTCTCAGATTGGGGATATTTTAGGATTCTTTGATAATTTATCCTTCTGTTTTCTCGATTCTGTCCTTCTGGAATTCATCTTTGATTATTCTTGGATTTACTCTCTATTTCTTTAAAATTGTTTGGAGATTTACTACTCTGTCTTCCAGATCTCCAACTTGTTCTTCAGGTGTACATTTTATACCATCCAGTGATGTTGGGGGTTGAGGGGAGTGGCAATCATTTTTAATTGTTAAGTCTTTCTTTTTCTCTGATAACTCCTTTTTTATGCCTGTCAGTTTTTGTTACATGGATACAACATTTCTCTGAGGATCCTAATTAAAATTTTTATGTTTTTTGATTTACAGTCAAGTCTCCTTTTTTGCAGTAGTTATGTTCTATCAAGTTGCTGCAACACTGAATTAGCTAATACTGAGCCACCCCTCCCAGGGGAAATACAGGATTAGGTGCTCCCAGCCTCTGATCACATTTTTGTTAACTGATCAGTACTTAACCTTGTTTTATGTGTCTTTCTGTCTAAAGCCACCTTATTTAGCATATATTCATTAACATTGAACTCAGCCAACAACACTAACTCACACCTGAATGCAGCTTTTATCTAACACAGGTATTTTCTCCATAAGGAACATCATGAACTTCTTGCTAAACTTAGGAACACAAGGCAGCACGTCAGCACTGCGCATGGGGGCCATTTTTTTTTTTGCGGTACACGGGCCTCTCACCGCTGTGGCCTCTCCAGTTGCGGAGCACAGGCTCCAGACGCGCAGGCCCAGCGGCCACGGCCCGTGGGCCCAGCTGTTCCACGGCACGTGGGATCCCCCCAGACCGGGGCATGAACCTGTGCCCCCTGCATCGGCAGGCGGACTCCCAACCACTGCGCCAGCAGGGAAGCTTGGGGGTCATTTTAAACAGTGAAATCATCAACACAAAGAACAAAAATGCAGAAAACATGATGGTAAATAGAGTGCAAAGCAGGCACTGGTTTTTCAGCATAAAGCTGAAACAGGAAGGCCCATGAATGCCCTAAGTATTGGATTTTTGGTTTTGCAAATAAATTTTAGCAAGTAGGTCAGTTTACAAATGTAGAATCTGCATATGATGTGGACTGTAGGCTGTTTTATATTTTCTCAAAGATCTATTTCCTCAAAGAACTGTTTGTATGCCTTGGTCTTTAACTGTCACACTCCTTCTTTTTCTCAAGTGCATGTTAGTCTTTGCTCATGTATTTGTGAACAGGAGACTGTGATGGCTGCTAGAGAGAACTGGTGTTGGTATTTTTCTCCTGTTAGATGCTGTTTTCTTAACAGCTCATTCTCTTACTTAGGGGGTTGGCTGAGTTTTGACTAAGTAGGTGGAGTGGTTTGGCAGGGTTTCCTTGTAGGGCGACCAAGAGGGAGCTGGCAGGTGGGCATTACCCCCAAATTGCCAAAGTCAGGAGGTTTTGACTTGGGGGATAGAGCACTTTAATGTATTTTCTTCTTTCTTGTCCCTCTCCCTGCCGGCTTTGCAGTGCTACTTTATTTCAAGTTCATATCTCTCCTCATAAGTTCTAATCATCTCACTAAGATCCTTCTCAGATTTTATTTAGCCTAGAGCAGAGTCAGCTGCCAGCCATGGGGGTCTTCTGATTGCAGATTATTAAATGAATCAATTCATGATTGCCCCATTACTCATTACTATTGGTTGATTGATTGATTCGTTATTTACTTATTGATTAGAGGTTGGAGCTGCTAGAATTTCCTCCTTAATGATAGTTGTTGAGCTCTTTTTCCCTTAGCATTTTAACTGTCTGATCTCCTTTTGCTTCCTGGAATCCTCCAGATTTCATGATTTCTGATGGCACATTCTGATTTCTGCACTGTTACAGTGTTATTTTTTCATCATTTCCATGGAGGCGTAGGAAGGAGATGCAGGTGATCAGTCTCCTGTATTCAGTCAGAGTTGGATGGTTTTGCTCACTGTTTAATTATGAGTCATATTTGGAAAATGGTTTAAATGTGATCATCTTATTTATGGATATACAAATGAGATAATCCTTAATTCAGGTTGTTATCTGGATGTTTCACAATTTAATTTTTAGAATATTTTAAAAATTTATATTTTCAGTAATTTTAGAATATATTACTATAAATGTACTTGTCCTTGATCAAATAAATACATTTGTGGAACATTGAAAGAAGAAATTTTGTGAGATATAGAAATTACTATAATTTACATCCCTTTGAATAGCCAAGAATTATAATAAGTAACTTGTAATTTTATTTTATTACTATAGGACTTTGTAGTTTACCTGGTATTTTTCTTTTTTTTTTTTAATTAAAAAAAATGTTTGTTTATTTGTGGCCGTGTCGGGTCTTAGTTGCAGCACTTGGGCTTCTCTATAATTGTGGCGTGCAGGCTCCAGAGCACGTGGGCTAGTTGCCCCAAGGCATGTGGGATCTTAGTTCCCCAACCAGGGATCGAACCTGTGTCCCCTGCATTGGAAGGTGGATTCTTAACCACTGGACCGCCAGGGAAGTCCCTACCTGGTTTTTTCCTTATATTAGGTGATGTCGTTATCAGATGCTTTAGTAATAAACACCTAAACGTTTTTTTTTAATTATCGCATTTTGTTTTCAGCTTTATGAAATTGGAAGATCACAATATCTAGATCAAAGGTTAAACAATACCTCTATGTCATGTTCATAGAGGTATTACTTAATCTGGATGGGGGAGGCAAAGGAAATCAATATCTAGGACATTAGACATAGAAATGAAAAAAAAAGATTCAACCTAGAGTCAACGTCAGTGGAGTTCACTCTCTTATTGCTTATCTTTTGCCTTTGTCAAAACGCAGTTGACCACAAATGAGTCTGGAGACTAGAGAATGACAGGCATGCCTTCCTGAGGGTGGTCTTTTTCTACTTTTCCTTCTCCGTCGGGGTGGGGTTCTTTTTGTACGAAGTATGTAAAAATCTTTTTGCCATGAATTTGGTCACCGTAAAATTACTTTTCATTCTATAGTTAATGACCAGATCTTTTAGAAAGAAAAATTCTAACGCCTCTTAAGTGTCTTTAAAAAAAAAATCTATTGACTGCTTGAAGCCTTTTGTTTTGGGAAAAGGACTACTTTCTAAGCCATAAGAAAATGTGGTTAAAAACAAGGTGAAAGCCCAGTGTCCTCAGTCCCCAGGCTGAGAACTCAGGGGTACCCCTCCTGGGTGTGTGGTGCCGGGCGTGGCAGGGGTCTAGTCCGCAGTGACACGCTGACTGGTGGGTTGCATGGCTGCTGAACGCATTTTTAATTCTCTGAACTAAATGTGCATTAACTTTACAATTATGTAAAATATCTTTTACTTTTCCTTTCTAGCTCTCGTGCTCATTCCCCCATGATCGCTGTAGGAAGTGATGACAGCAGCCCAAACGCAATGGCCAAGGTTCAGATTTTCGAATATAATGAAAACACCAGGTCAGTACTGCTTTGGTTAAGTTATTGTTCTGAATTGCATTTAATTTTTTAAAATGTTATTTCTTTATTCATTAACTCAGTTACGCATTATTTGTCACATATTTACTGATTTCCTATGATACGCTAAGTTCTCTGCTCTGGTAATATAAAATTGAGTGGTGTAGAGGAAAAGGTAATTGATCTCCCAGTATGTACCGTCATGAAGGGAAAACAAACAAACAAAAAAAAGGTGAAAAATGGTGATGAATTTTATAAACTGGGAGAATCAGGATGTTCAGAGATTATGCCTAGGGGGAGGGGGCCAGGAAGATTCATTCAAAAGGAGACCCATAGGGCTTCCCTGGTGGCACAGTAGTTGAGAGTCCGCCTGCTGATGCAGGGGACATGGGTTCGTGCCCCGGTCCGGGAGGATCCCACATGCCGTGGAGCGGCTAAGCCCATGAACCATGGCCGCCGAGCCTGCGTGTCTGGAGCCTGTGCTCCGCAACAGGAGAGGCCACAACAGTGAGAGGCCCGCGTATCGCAAAAAAAAAAAAAAAAAAAAAAAATGGAGACCCATAGAATGAGTAGAAATTAGCCAGACAAAGAGGGCAAAACATTCCAGATGGAGAAAACTGCATGTGTTGAGAGAGAGCCAATATATTTTCGCTGTGTTTGGAACATAATAGGTAAAAGGGAGTGTGATGAGAAATCTGGAAGGCTTATACCTGCAAGACCTACTGTTCAACGTTTAATTTTTATCTTAAGGGTAATGTGAAGCCATTGAAAGACTTCTCAGTTGGAGAATAACAGGATCAGATGGTAGTTTAACACTCCCGAGGTGTGGAAATAGACTTTGTTGTAGCTTCCTTTATCATCACTTAAAAAACTCAATTCTTGCTGTTGTCAGCTTAACTTTTTTCTTTACACTCAAATTTTAGGGAATTCAGGTACCCTTTTTCTTAAAAAAGATGTTAATGGCTAACAAATCAAGATCTCATTCTAATTAAGTTTTAGTTACTCTGTTTTAAGCTAAACTTAAAAAAAAAATTAAAGGAAGAAACCTGGGAGGTTATATTACATTCCTAGGGCTGTCAAAGCAAATTACTACAAACTGGTGGCTTAAAAGAGATGTTTCTTTTCAGAGTTCTGGAGGCCAGAAATCTGAAATCAACGTGTTGTCAGGGCTGTGCTGCTTTCAGACTCTTTCCTTGTCTCTTCCAGCTTCTGGAGGCTCCAGGAGTTCCGTGGCTGAGCTGCATCACTCCAATCTCTGCCTGTGTCTTCACATGGCTTCTTCTCTAATGTCTGTTTCTCTCTCATCCTGAGATCCTTAATTGTATCTGCAAAGGCCCTTTCCGATAGGTCACATTCACAGTTTCTGGGGATTGGGGCTGGACATATTATATATTGCAGAGATAAACGCTACTTCATTGTGAGCAAGATGGAGAAAATGGAGATACCTAGACATGTGGATTTTTAAAATTTTCATTTCTGATAATTCTAACGTAAATTGTTTTTTCATTTAGGAAATATGCAAAAGCTGAAACCCTCCTGACAGTCACGGATCCTGTCCACGATATCGCCTTTGCTCCAAACTTGGGACGGTCTTTCCACATTCTTGCCATAGCAACCAAAGACGTGAGAATTTTTACATTAAAGCCTGTGAGGTGAGTTTTTGAAACAATTACTAATTTGAAAGTTCTCTTACCTCTTGCTTATTTTCATTTGTGGAGGAGAGTGTAGAGGCAACAGTGATCTGAAGAATGGATTCTTTTTTTTTGGCGGTTCGCAGGCCTCTCACTGCTGTGGCCTCTCCCGTTGCGGAGCACAGGCTCCAGACGCGCAGGCTCAGCGGCCATGGCTCACGGGCCCAGCCGCTCCGCGGTATGTGGGATCTTCCCGGACCGGGGCACGAACCCATGTTCCCTGCATCGGCAGGCGGACTCTGAACCACTGTGCCACCAGGGAAGCCCAAGAGAGGAGATTTATGTTTTCTTAGTTGTGTTTTATTTAGGCAGATACTAAAATGAATTGGATCCTCTGAATATAATTGCACTCTATAAATGTTTGAAGGAATGAGAGGTGGCAGTCTACTTAGGGAAAATTAAATTAGAACTGAGACATTCTTGTGAATAATCTATTTAGCTTTAACTTTGGAATTGTGAGTTTCTGTTCTTTTTCTTTTCTTTTTTCCTTCTTCTCTCCTCCTATTCTTCCCTTCCTACTACTTTTTCTTTTGAAATTAATCATTGTCATCTCTTTCATTCCTCAACTTTTTGGGGGGAATAAAATCCTCTTTAGTCACTTAATATCTTTTATGTGGTAGGATCATGCCAGGTACTGGGGAATCAAGTGAAAGTGACATGGCCCATCTCTCAGTAAGCTATGGAGGTTGGGGGGCAGGTATGGATATGACATTGATATGGCGTGTATGTGAGACCATTTGTATTTTTTAATTTAGAACGGTGAGTGTGTGTGTGTGTGTGTGTGTGTGTGTGTACACTCAGAATTCCTCAGGAAAATTTTTTCATTAACAGGAAAGAACTTACTTCCTCTGGTGGGCCAACAAAATTTGAAATCCATATAGTGGCTCAGTTTGATAATCATAATTCTCAGGTCTGGCGAGTGAGTTGGAATATAACAGGGACAGTGCTGGCATCTTCAGGAGATGATGGCTGTGTCAGGTTGTGGAAAGGTAAGATTTCATTGGAGGAATTGTTGCTTTATGATGCTATTTTAGAATTTTCACTTAGAAATGTAAACTCTGAAGTATTTTGAAAAAAATTATCTTTCTACAGTTACTTTTAAATTAATGTCTCATATTGTGTTGAATCTTTATTATTCTACCTAGTTCATAGCAGTAATTGACTAATTGAATTGTTTACGTTTCCATGTGGAACGAAGTAAAACTAACTGTAACAGAATATACACTACCTCCAAAGATACCATTTGCTATGTGTGTAACTTGTGGGACTTCTCTACAAACCCAGGATATAGTCATCTCTTATTTGATTAAACAATTGCTTTAGCCAACAAGCCCTTAAGAGAAGAAAAATCCAGTATCTTCCCCACTTCTTCTCTACAGCTCCCAAAAGTTAGAGAATCTTGAGGCCACTGATTCTAAAAGTTTCTTACAAATGCCAAGCAGAGGAAGTGGTCTGGACAGTCGACACAGACTGTGGGTGCTGTGGCGTGGTCTGCACTTCTCCACGGATGTTTATCCACTGGCTCTGTGTACCACTCTAGTCGGTGGCGTCCCATCTTTAGGATTCGAAGTTACAGCTTCGTTCATTTCCCCTGAGGAGTTACTGTTCCCAAACTGCAGTTTGGCTGAGTCTCCTGTGGTCAGCTTTAGGCTGTGGTAGAACCAGCCCAGGTGTCCCTTTCCTCAGGGTCTTTGCTGCCCCGTCCTGCCTAACTTGGATTTCCTGAGCTCAGTGTCTGCAGTGACCAGTTTTGCATCCAAACAATTAGGCCAAGTTGGATAAGCCACTCAAACCCCAGAGGTTCTGTTACCTACATCCATGAGGACTTGACTTGTACTCGCTGAACTGAGAAGGTGACTCCGTTACCCACACATCAGAACTGAAATTCATTATAATGAAGACAGAATTTTATTTTGATATTAACTTAATGTAATAATGTGGTAGCTTAGAGAATTGTCTCTGTTAATATTTATCTAGTAAGGAAAGGAAATGGGTGGTGAGAGCTTTGTTTTTAAATTAGTATTTCTTTAAAAACTTCAAAAAATAATTGTTAAAATTGAGATATATGTGTTTCATTTAAAAAAATGTCTTTACCATTTATCCTGAGAGATATGTAGCCTGTAGGTCTCTTTTATTTCTTTAATTGTAGATTTGTGCCCTGGAACATAGGTATTAGTCATGTTAATGAGTTTGACCATTTTCCTTTCAGCTAATTATATGGACAACTGGAAGTGTACTGGTATTCTGAAAGGTAATGGGAGCCCTGTCAATGGGAGCTCTCAGCAGGGAAACTCAAATCCTTCTCTAGGTTCAAATATACCAAATCTTCAGAATTCATTAAATGGATCTTCTGCTGGCAGGTAGGCTGTTTTGTGAGAAAACTAGAAATTATCTTCTTTTTAAATCATTCTGGTAGCCATACTGAAGGTGTGTTATTTCATGGATTTTAAGATTGAATCAAGAAATTCACACGTAACTGTGGCACTAGAAGAGAAGGAGGCACTTTGGTAGCTCTGTATTTGGCTTATTACTTGGTCATAATATTTACAGGTAGGTTCTGAGGCCGTTAAACAAACTCAATTATATGCTGAAATTTAGTGGTCTTCCAGAAACATATATAACTTTGAAGTAATGAGATGAAGAGGAAGTTTGGGACAGTACTGAGGATCGTAGTCCCAGATGAGCATTAGTGTTGCTAGTGCTGGTAGGGTGGCCTTTGAGTCAGGTTAAGCTGAAATTTTAAATAAAACACACAAACTAAAGCTTTGTAAAAGTGAGTAAATTAAATGTTTTTTGTGTGTGTGTTTAAAATTTTCATGGAGATTGTAAGAGGATATGGTAAATTCTGAGTTCCTGATTTTTAGAATTTTTAGTATATTTTAGATTCTCAAAGAATGTTTAATGTTATCTAAAGAGTTGTCCTTTTGTTTTCATATTCAAATTTCAATTTGTAAGGTAAAATTATTTTAATATGCCTTTGTGAATAATTTGGAATACTATTTAGGAAACTTCAAAGCACAGCCTTAACAAACTGTCACGTGGTTGTCCTGTTGTCAACTTAAATGAAAGAAGAGAATTGTATTTTAAATTTCCTCAACTATTTTTTTTTTTGCGATATGCGGGCCTCTCACTGTGGTGGCCTTTCCCGTTGCGGAGCACAGGCTCCGGACGCACAGGCTCAGCGGCCATGGCTCACGGGCCCAGCTGCTCCGCGGCATGTGGGATCTTCCTGGACCGGGGCATGAACCCGTGTCCCCTGCATCAGCAGGCGGACTCTCAACCACTGCGCCACCAGGGAAGCCCTCCTCAACTATTTTTGTATTGTTATATTTTTATAAAGGAGTCCTGCTTTTTGATTTTTAAGTATTTGCATGAAAACAACTTCAGGTCACCATAGAAGATATCAGATTATAAAGATTATTCCATGAAGCAAAGATACTAGTGTTAATTTTTTTTAAAAAAATCTGGTTTTTGGTTGCTGCCTGTACTGCACATTTTCTTTTGTAAAGAGCTTTGAAGTCTTGATGTATTCTTATTGTGCCAATAACCATGTGTGTTAGATCTGTGATGCATTTTCCCTTCTCCATTTGTATTATGTCCTTTAACAGAAAGCACAGCTGAGTACCAGCTAACTGGAGTAACTTTGCTGTTTTGCTGCTTGTTGCATGCACACAGGAATGGGAAGCAAGCTCCTTTTCCCCTTCCCCAGCGCCGTTTGACCTCTCCCAAGATACACCAACAGCCTGCTTACTACTAAACGCAGTCCAAAAGGCCTTTAAAAATACAGTGTATATCATTTTTTTTTGTGCTAGCCAGTTTATTGACATTATTTGAAACTTTTGAAATATAAATGGAGAGGCTTTTTGTTGAGACATTGTCACCAAAACAATTTTTTGAAATGTTTCTGAAATGAACATGGGTTTTAAAATTAAAGGATTGTTACCATCCTCATTGCTAGTTGGGAGGAGGGAAAATATCACTCTATTCCATCTGGAGACTATATATAGACTTATGTCTTTTATTTTCTAAAACAGTAAGCTAAAATGAATTTTTATAATTTTAATTTGAAGATTGAATATTTTTCATAAAGATTGTTTTGAGTGCTAATTTGTTTACCTTTTGTAGAATTGGTTTATACATGATATTATTCAGTACAACTCTGTTATTTCTTTGTAATGTTTAAAAAGTATTAGTGAAGGAGTGAGAGAAGTAGTAGTGAAAGTAACTTGACTGTACAGTTTGTAGCCGAACAACATTTGGTATTGCTTCATTTATAATTTAGAAGTAAAATGAAAACATCTTTGTAAGTTTTCAGTTCATATTCACTAAAGAGATAAATGTTTCTAATATGTGCTTGTATATTTTTATGGTGTGATTTCATGGCTTAAGTTTCCTTCAAGTCAAAATTTGGAAACATAGTATAAGAAGCAGATAAAACTCTGCTAAAATTGTGCATGCATGTTAACCTCCACATTCCATGTCCCAGGATTTTCTTAATTTTGTTGGCTGCTTCATTTAGTTCATATCCTCTGATAACAAAGCTATAAATCTTTTTTTGAGAAAATGCTAAAGTATTACGGGTAAGTTTTAAAATGGCAGAAGAATAACAATAGGACATATTTTTGAGCCCTTTTACTTATCAAAATTTTGTACTAGTCTTTTCGCAGAAAAACATCTAAGTACATTCAAAGATTGTGTTTCTTCAAAAGTATGTTGCAATAGCTGGCCATACTATGTGAAAGTCTATCTGAATTGGTCCTCAGTATCATGTATGCACTAAAAAATGTGCTGCTGCTACAAGTGAAGTGTTGCTTAAAGAAAAAGCTTATTTGATTTGTAAATTACAGGAGAGCATCAATATGTTTCTGAGAGACTAGAAAATGTTTTAAATTATAAAATTAATGTCTTTTTTGTAACATTCATACTGATAATTTTTTTTAACATTTTAAGTTTAACAGATTGTATTTCTTTTTTCAAGTTTCTATACTTGCTTAAATGAGCCTGATTTGAGTAAGGGTCTTGATTTTGCTATTATGTTCCGTTAGTTTTGGCATGAATATAGTAAAGCTTTTTTTTCTAGCATGTGTTTTTTCCTCTTTGGTTCTCTTTGTATTTACTACTTTTCTCTTTTTCTTCTGTTTTTTCTTTTTTTTTTTCTGTTGTTTTTGTTTTGTTTTGGTGTTTTGTTCCTGTCTTCATTGTTTCAGGTATTTCTTTCCCCCTCTGGATTCCCCACGGGCTGGATCGAGATGGTCCAGTTATGCCCAGCTCCTTCCTCCTCCTCCTCCTCCTCCTCCTCTGATAGAGCACTCTTGCGATGCTGACACTGCCAGCCTCCAGTATCCTCACCCTCGCAGACGATCTCTCTCTCGGCCTCTTAATCCCTTACCTGAGAATGAAGGGGTTTAAAAAACACTGATTTAACACTTAAAGGCCTTATTCAAGTGCTTGTAAATGCTTTCATTCCTGGCTTTTTGTTTTTCTTCATTTTCTTTCAGAAGATTTTTCTAATTTAGGGTCTGTCTTGCATGTATTACAACCAGAACATGGTGTTTGGAACCTAAATGTGTTTGTGCTTCTGCATCAAAGGAATATTTGCTTCATTGGTTGATAACCTTTGATGAAATATGAGATGTGTACACATAACATTAACTGTGAGAGTTACACACAATAGCTGACTTCAAAGTGCCTGTTCTGTACATTTTATTTTGAACTGTTATGGCGTTAAGTTTCTTATGGTTTGTCATACTGGTTAATGTGAAAGCATATCGTTATAGAGTTAACTTTGCCTTTGAGACATGATAAAAAATGTTTTTGATTTTTACAGGCTAATGTTGCAACTGACTAGTTTGTAAAATAAATCATTCCTGTGTATAAAGCAGCAAAACATATTATGGACTGTTTGGTCTTTTTTTTTTTTTCTTTTAAAGGAAACTGCCTTTCACTACTTGGAATTATTGTTTAAAGCTTTTGTAATTATTCTCCAAGTAGATTATTTAATAAAATATATTTTTAAAGATATCAATCTGTTGCCATATAAAAATAGAATGTAGTTTATTTGATGGTTGGTAAAGCTTATTTATATCTCCTTAAAATATCATATTGCTAAAAAAAGATCCAAACAATCAGAGATTAGGGGATGATCATGGCATTTATTTAGAAGGTAGAAAGTTAGTATGCAGACTAACATCTAGAATCAACAAATGTCTAGTTGACATTTGAACTGCTATTTGAACAGCATTTCGTGTGTCTATCAGCTGATCACACAGATGGTATAGTCGTTATAAATATATATTATAACTTATAATCTAATTTTCAAAGACACTCTCCTATCAATAGACACTTTCCTGTCAAACCCCTAGAGCTTCTTAACATGCAAAGGATAAAGAGCTTATAAAGTATATTGTATTTTAATTTAAGGCAAGGTCTTCCTTCTGTTAAAGGACTTGTTTTAGACCGGTAGACTAGTCGAGTTTCAAAGCAAGAGGTCTCACTTTAAGTCTGGATCTAGCTCAGAATTAAGAATTCAGGTCTTTTAGATTTCAATCATTATCAAGGTACGTGGGGTAGGATGGGGTAATGAATTGAGACAGGCCCTCCCATTTAGTGAACATTGGACATCTTCTATATGCAAGATACTGTGCTAAACACTTTGGGATATGTAAAAAAAAAAACAGGTAGTCGGCACACATTCATTCTAGTGGGAGAAGGCATTTACAGAATTTACAAAGGGTAGTGAGGATTCAGCCTCATAAAAAAGGTTGAACGGTACAGGAGGCATTAAAGAAAGTGATTTATATGTCAGCAGGATTTGGAAGGGATGTGGGATTGTGACATGTTGGAGTACTTAAAGTGGAAGAGGGCGGAGTCCAGGGTGATGGCCCAAATGTAGAAGAGAACAGGGCGTGTGCAGGCAGAGGATTAAGTTTTAGTCCAATGAAAGAACAAGGTTCATTTGGGGAGCTAGTGGGAGATTAACCTGGACGCATACCTTGTGGTCACACTGTAGAAGGTGCTGGATATTGGAGGTTGAGGTGTTACCACTCAGAGCAGTTGGTAAAGGGAAGCCATGTGAGACGTCCGCCTTTCCTAACTGGACGGGTGTCTCTTCTAATTCCCCGGAAGGTACCCTTGGCCATGGGGCCACTTCACGCTCTTCCTGGAATTGGAGATTTGGAATTCACTACTTCTTCCTTTTCAGTTGGTCAGATAATAGCTAATGTTGCTGAGTGCCTCCACGTGCCAGTGCTCTTCTAGATGCAAGTTAACTGACTTCATCCTCACAGCAAACTCTGAGGCAAGTGCTCTGATTATCCCCGTTTTACAGATGAGGACACCTGCAGGTTTAAGCTCTTTGTGCGAGGCTGCACAGTTAGGAAGTGAGAGCATTGAGATTTGGGCAGTCTGGCATCTCAGTGAAGGCTCTTTTCCTGCAAATACTTTGGAGTGTAGATCCCTGTCACTGTCAGGTTGCTGGGTGCCATGGGGAGACCTCCAGTCACTTGATCTTTATGAAGGAAGGACAGTGAGTTGGGTTCAAGGGATTCAGGGTGAGTGACAGTCTGGAACAGTGGACACATTCCAGCAGTTCACTGCCAGCGTGTGGCCATGGTGTAGGCGGAGCGTTGCTCATTACACTCAAATAGCATCCTTTCAGCTCTAGAGCTAAGGATTTGATTTGTTTTTCAAGATTCAGAAAATATTGAGATTTTCGCCATTTAATCTGTGTTCATTGAGTTTGGACACAGGTAGAACAGGCGTGGTTAAATGCCAAGGCTGGAAGGTTTCAAGAAGAGATGTCAAGATAACTGCGGAGACATCACTGAGTTTGATGGGAGGCCAGTCCTGATAAACTAAAACAAGTGTGGAAGTAGTACTCAGGGCCAAGCCAGAAACAGAATGAGTGACAATGAGGTGTGAAAGGAGGCAGTTAAGGATAGGAGAGACAGAGTGGTCTTTGTGTGATAAAATGGAATCAAGGAAGGGTGCGTGTCTTATTCATTTTTAAAAAAATTTATTTGTTTTATTTATTTATTTTTGGCTGCATTGGGTCTTTGTTGCTACGCGTGGGCTTTTCTCTAGTTGCAGAGAGCATAGGCTACTCTTCGTTGCGGTGTGCAGGCTTCTCATTGCGGTGGCTTCTCGTTGCAGAGCACGGGCTCTAGGCGCGCGGGCTTCAGTAGTTGTGGCTCGTGGGCTCTAGAGCGCAGGCTCAATAGTTGTGGCGCATGGGCATAGTTGCTCCGCGGCATGTGGGATCTTCCTGGACCAGGGCTCGAACCCTTGTCCGCTGCATTGGCAGGCAGATTCTTAACCACTGAGCCACCAGGGAAGCCAGGGTGTTTTATTTTTTGCAGAGAGATGCAGAGTTTCCAAAGGCAGAAAGGAAGAGAGTGAAGAGGGCATCCAGGAATGATTGTTGAGCAATATTTTGGAGGAGGTAGAAAGTTGTGATAAGCAGATGTCTTTTCCTACCAGGCTAAAATGAGGAGTAGGGACTGCTGAAGTCCCAAGTGTGCATCGTCAACATTCAACAGCTATTCTATGGATGCAGTTAAAGAGTTAACTTTGTTAAAGAGGAACTGTAGGGAAGAAATTCTGAGATCAAGAAAAGTGAAAGGTGTGGTTTCAGTAAAGCAGTAGTTAGGACCTCGTGGTGGGCAGGCGTTGGTGATGGGACTCGTGGCCTAAGGAGAACGGGAAATAGAGGAAGATAATTAGGGACGTACCGTCTCATCTCCTCGCCCCTCTTCACCCGGAACCAACCTTACTGCGCCCCATGGGCGACTTGGTGTAGCGCGGACCCCGGGGATGACTTCCTAACCGCAGCACTGTCAGTGTAAACGTGCGGCAGGTGACCACACGTCAGCATCCGCTCCCGTAGGGACAGTGCCAACACTTCCGAACTCGGGGTGTGTCAGATGCCTGGTCCACCCGAAGTAGTTCTCTGTGCTCTAGGCGAGTGCCGCTGCTCTGCAGCACCAGGTAAGAGAGGCGTGGCGTCCTCCAGTGGGCGAGGCGCCAGGCGCGGCGCCTCCGGGCCGGGCGCGGCTTCCCGCTTCAAATCCGGGATGCCCGCCCTCGTCCAATCAGCGGGCTCGTCCCTTCGCGCCGTCCAATCCAAAGCTGGCTTGGAGTCCCCGCCCCTCGGTCCGTGTAGCGAACCGACGTAAACCCCAGGGACGCACCGTACGGCCGGCCGCCTTTTGGGGACGCGCGCACGCGCACTGGCAGAGGCGCTGGACGCCGGACCTCTCTTTCGCGGACTTTCTGCCGGCTGGGCGCTCGCGGCCGGCGTCGCGGGCTCGGTGAGGGGTCGCCGGGGGGCGGGGCGGGCGAGTCGGGCTGCCGTGAGAGCGGGGCCTCCGGGACTCGGGTCTTTTGTCCGGGTCCTGGTCCCTGTCTCCCCAACGCGGCGCTCCCCGCTCGCGGGCCGGGCCAGGCGGGGGTGACGCGCTGCTGACCGGCGGATGCGGCCGCGTCACCGTGGCTCCCGGCCTCTTGCGGGTCGTTTCACGGAAAAACGGGAAAGGTGACAGTGTTTGAGGTCGCTTTGCTTTTGTTTTTTCCCGAGGGCAGACTTTGTTCGCTGAAGCATGAGGTCCCTTTCGAGGCCGTCGCCTGGAGGACAGCTGTTTTCATGACAGTGTTTTCACTCGCTGTTATCATTTTGAGGTCATTCGACTGGAGTTTTTACTGCTCCAAGGTCAACTTTTTCTCCGGATTCCAGTTTTTAGGGCAGTTTACGGTAAGCTTTGAAAACTGTTATGCTAGATGCCTACCTAATGGTAAAGCGTATCTTAGAACGTTGGGGAAGTTTGACTTTGGCTTTTTCCCACAGCTCATACTTTTAAGTGTGTTCAGTTGTACACGTAGGCTTCCAGTCGACAACTACAGCAGATGATATTTTATGTATCCAGGCATGAAATTAAAGCAATTAAATATCAGTAAACTCGAGCAGGATGTTTTGAAGTTACTGCTTTAAGGACATACCAAGAGGAATCCCAAAGCTGGCTGCTTAGTTCAAGTGCAGTAAAAGGAAAGATAATATTGTATTGTCCTCGTTTTAGATGAGGAGGAGGGCTGGGTAATGCAATAGGGACGGAAGTTAGGGCATCTTCCCTTCTAGGAAAACTTTAGGAATGTGGCATGTCCATAGATGGCTTAGAACAAGTGTAGTCCTTTCTGGAAAAGAGAGACTGGGCGGTAGATTACATCTGGAGGAATCTTCCCCTGGATTGTGTTACTGTTGCACCCACAGCAAAACTCTATTCCTGCACTTAGTACTGTATCATAGTGGGTAGGGATTGTCAGCTTTCTGAGGGGAGCCACCTTATTTATTGTTGCTTCACACAGCCAGGCAGAGTGTCTTTCACCATTTGTTTTTGATAATGATTGTTGCATGAATGATCTTTGCTTGATATCTGGATTTTCTTAGATGTGATTCTTTCTAAGTGGAGATAACCCTTAAAGAGATGGTATACATTTTGATGTGGTATTATATATTTTTAAGTGAATGAGTAACTTAGTAACTACAAGACTAGATGTGGGGAGGCTACTTGGAAGACTTGTGTAGGAATTTATTTTATTTTTTTATTAATTTATTGTTTTTGCTGTGTTGGGTCTTCATTTCTGTGCGTGGGCTTTCACTAGTTGTGGCAAGCAGGGGCCACTCTTCATCACGGTGCACGGGCCTCTCACTATCGCAGCCTCTCTTGTTGCGGAGCACAAGCTCCAGATACGCCGGCTTAGTAGTTGTGGCTTACGGGCCTAGTTGTTCCGCGGCATGTGGGATCTTCCCAGACCAGGGCTCGAACCTGTGTCCCCTGCATTGGCAGGCAGATTCTCAACCACTGCACCACCGGGGAAGCCCTATTTCATTTTTAAAAAATATTTATTTATTTATATATTTAGCTTCACCGGGTCATAGTTGCAGCATGCGGGATCTAGTTCCCTGACCAGGGATCAAACCCGGGCCTCCTGCATTTAGAGTGCAGAGTCTTAGCCACTGGACCACCAGGGAAGTCCCCTGTGCAGGAGTTTAAAGATTGATGGAAAGATAGGCAAAGTTTCTGCTCTTAGGGAGAAATCTTTTTAGTGGAAGAAGACAGACAAATACAAAAACAGACAGTGATCAGTGCTGGCAGAAATAAAAATGACCATAGACTCTAGGGTACATTTGACTTCACGATAAGGGATCAACTCTCTTAGAAGGTGAGCTTTGAATTGAGGTGAATGTCAGGAAGGAGCTAGCTGTACAGACATCTAGAATAGTATTCTAGGCCCCGAGGTGGGGATGGGCTTCAGTATTATAGGAACAGAAAAGCCGTTATGTGGTGAGTGAGGCTGGGGTGTGCAGATGAGGTGGCTCACTGAAGTTTTCAGGAAGAGTATGGTACTTGGCTTATGGTTTACGATCCCTTTGATTGCCATGTGGAGAATTAATTGTAGAGTGGCAAGAATTGGACTGTGAAGACTGGTTAGGAGGTTTTTCAGTAGGGTAGGATGGTAGTAGAGTCAGAAAGATGTAGAATGACTCAGGGATTGTTTTAGACAAGGCCTGTTTTGCCTTTAGGAATAGACTCCACTGATGTGTTTTGATTGGCAACAGTGTTTTTACTGTGTTTAGATGGGTTCAGGTGGAGTCTGTATTTTCCTGTTGTCTGACGGTGCGTGTTCCTGAAGGCATTTGAGTTTGAGATTTGTCTGTATAAGATGTGCACTGCGTGACGGAGCTGAGGTCAGGATCCTGGGTGTCTCTAACATGGAAGGGGAGGCTGTCAGGTGAGATGCTTGGCTGTGAAAAGGAGGTGAGAAGGTGGTGCAGGGGTGCAAAGGAAGGGTGGGGATAGGTTTTCCACCTCCTGTGTCCTGGTGTGAGAGAGTTTGAAAGTGTTTGTAGAAATCGAGAAGAGGAAATGTAGATAGTTAGACATGTCAAAGAGAGGAAAACACTGGGCTGTGGTCTGAGAGGATGGTGCTTACGTGATAGCTGGTGATAAGTTTGCTGGGTTTGACCCAGTTTGAAAATCTTCATTCATTCAGCAAATTTATTGAGGGTCTACTCTGTGCAAGGCACTGCTCTAGATTCACTGGTAAAACAGGTCAAGTCCCTGCCCTCATGGCACTTAAATTCTAACGTGGTGTGGGGAATATAGTTAAACTGGTGAACTATATAGCACTACAGAAAAAAGGAAGCAGGGCAAGGAGATTGGCATGCCGAGCCTGACTGTACACGCTGGTGGGAAAGTGGACATTTACACAAAGACCTGAAAGAATTGAAGGCACAGGAGCCTCCGTGGGTTCCAGGGACGGCAGCAAGGTCAGAGTGGCTGGGGTGGAAGGCGCAAAGGAGAGGAGCAGGAGGTCCCAGGTCAGAGTTACTCAGTCCCCCGTTGCCAGCAAGACTGACTTTCTCAGTGCGATGGGAAGCCAGTGGAGTGTTCTGAGCTAAGCAGTGAGTGTTTGGCGTGTTTGACTGGGTAACCTGAGTGTGTGGAGGGTAGTCTGGGGAGGAAGATAGAGGGTCTTGCAGGGAGGGTCCCGGTCGGAGAGGGTGTGTCTTGACCATGGCGGTAGCAACCAGGAGTCGTGAGAAATGGCAGGTTCTGGTTATATGGTTGTGGTGTAGCCATTGGGATTTGCTGAGGGATTGCACACTGATGGTTTGATCTGAGCAACTAGAGAATGGACTTGTCGTTTTCTCTGTGGGGAAGATTGAAGAGCAGGCTTTTCTTGAGGGGGTTGCAGTGAGTTGGAATCAAGATTGATGTTTTAGGTGCTTGTTAGATACCTAAGTGAAAATGTCAGGTAGGTAGTTGAACATCTGAGGTTCAGGGGAGAGACCCAGGCTGGAATACAAGTTTCATATGGGATTTAAAACTTTCAAACTGAGGGCACTCATCCAGAGAGGCTGGGTAGATGGAGGAGACCCAGGAGCCAGCCCTGGAGCCCTCGCTGTGTGGAGGTCCAGGAGAGAAGGAGGAGGAAGAGCCGACAGCGGTGCTTTGAAAACCAGGTGAAGAAAGTACTTCTGTGAGGGAGGAGTATGAATTCGATTCTGTTAGGTCCAAGACAAGGAGGACTGAAAATTGACCGTGGGGTTATGGGTTTGGCAACAGGGAGATCAGTGGTGATGTTGACAAGCCCTTGGTGGGGCGGTGGGACGGAAGCCAGCTGGGAGTGGGCTTGGATGAGGGGTGGAGCTGGGTGGCCAGTAGTGACTCGTATTGGAGGTCTGGGTGGTAGAGGTAGTGCGGATATAGGTGGCGGTAGCTGTGGGGGGTTTGCAGGGCTGAGGTCAAGGAAGGCTTCTTGTGCTCATGGGGAGGACTGCCCCGAGAGATGCAGCAGTGTCGAGGAGGCGAGGTGGGTGTTGGAACGGGAGGGCTTGGCTTCTACCAGCAGTGTGGATCCTTCATCTGTGATCAGGTAAGTTTAGTAGGTTTCTAGTGGTCTTAAGGCTTTTCCTACTTTGTAGAGTAAATTAGCCCATAATGTCTGAACTCACACGTCAGTGATTTGCCACTGACCCCAGCACAGTCCTGCATTGTTGTCCGTCTCATCAGTAGTGGCAGCTCTTAGAATATCTGTCCAGGCGCTAAGCCCTCTCCCTTCTTCTGCTTTCAGCTGATGGGATCAGGCCAGACTTCCTAATACACCATTTAAGGCTTGTAGGATCTGGCTCTGTGGTTTTACTCACCCGTTGCCCGAATATGGTGGAGCACCTGCTATGGCCACCACACCCTCAGCACTTAGAGCAGAGTTTGGAGTCATACCTGGGCGCGAATCTTACTAATTGCACAAACTTGGGTCAGTTTAGCTAGTTTAGTCTCTGAGTTTGTTTCTTCTTTTGTAAAATGAGGATAAGTGAGTTAAGGTAGTAGGTATGCAATAAATTTTAATTTTCCACCATTGCTTATGTTTATTTGTCACCTTTAAAAGCCCTCTTATCTCATACTTTGCCTGAAATGTCCTGCTCATTCTTCAAGGTATAGGGCCAATATCCTCTCATTTCTTGAGTCTTTCCTGATTTAATTATTTTCTTCACTGAATTCCACACAGCCCTTACATGATAAGCACTCTGAAATATTTTTAAAATTGAGTAATGTGTCCTGAGTTCTGAGATCAGGGTCCATTGAATGAGTGGCCAGCATGCACTGTAGGTTCTCTATTAGTAGTACAGACTGTGCCAGTGTTTTCCAGACTTAGCCTTTGTGCTCCACTTCTACCATTTTTGCCTTGTCCATATGCCAAATATACCTTATTTTTATCTTTATTTATTTATTTTTGGCTGCGTTGGGTCTTCTTTGCTACGTGTGGGCTTTCTCTAGTTGCGCAGGCGGGGGCTACTCTTCATCGTGGTGGCTTGTCTCCTTGTGGAGCACTGGCTCTAGGTGCGTGGGGTTTAGTAGTTGTGGCATGCAGGCTCAGTAGTTGTGGTACATGGGCTTAGTTGCTCCACGGCATGTGGGATCTTCCCAGACCAGGATTGAACCCTTGTCCCCTGTGTTGGCAGGCGGATTCTTAACTACTGTGCCACCAGTGAAGTCCCCAAATATACTTTATGTAACTTAAATTTTTTCTTTGAACAGACTCACTTTTTTTTTGGTGGTGTTGGCTGCACCACACAGCTTGTGAGATCTTAGTTCCCTGGCCAGGGATTGAACCCGGGCCCTTGGCAGTGAAAGCACCGAGTCCTAACCACTGGACCACCAGGGAATGCTGTAGACTCACTTTATTTATTTGTTTGTTGAATTTTTTGGCTGCGTCAGGTTTTCGTTGCTGCGTGCAGGCTTTCTCTAGTTTCGGCGAGCAGGGGCTACTCTTCGTTGTGGTGCAGGGCTTCTCATTGCAGTGGCTTCTCTTGTTGTGTAGCATGGGCTCAGCAGTTGCAGCACTCGGGCTCAGTAGTTGTGGCATGTGGGCTTAGTTGCTTCAAGGCATGTGGGATCTTCCCCGGCCAGAGATTGAACTCATGTCCCATGCATTGACAGCCGGATTCTTAACAACTGCGCCATCAGGGAAGTCCCTAGATTCACTTTTTAAACCATTTACTCATCCTTAATCTTTGAAATCAGGGACTAGATTTTGCTAGTTCTATTTATTCTATTCCCTGTTAGAATGTGTGCCCAGCTTGTATGACGTCCAGAAATTGTCTGTATATGCCATTAGTGTTGTGCCTTCTTCGATTCTTTATTCGATAAATTCAGAATCCGAGAGTAAATTAAGCTGTTGTTTCATTATTATGTTAATTATAAGAAGATAGTTTGATGTTTATATTCTCAGCTATAGTATCCCCTCTTAGAGCTGTTCCAAAAAAAGGATTTTATCAATTTTCTAAGATTTATGGGACTTGTACTCTTAATCGTTTGAAAAAGTTTTATGGTAATATATGATTTATAAGAATACTTTTATTGTTGCAGTGAGATGGAAGATTTTCGAGGTATAACTGATGAGTCATTTCCAAGCTTTTTAACCAATTCATTACTTGGTGGTAATAGTGAGATTTTGGAAAATGTCACTCTTTCTTCCAATCTTGGCTTGCCTGTTGCTGTTTCAACGCTTGCTAGAAATAGATCCAGCACTGATAACAGGTAAGAATTGTTTGAACAGATGATTTTTTTTAGATTCTTAAAGCCTACTATATACTGATACTTCTGTGAAATTTTTCAGCCAAGCTTGAGCTTTAGCTTTATCTGAGGCAGATGACCATTTATATAAAATCAGCATAGAAGATAAAACCGTCTCTTTCCTGTTCAGTCGCTTATCAGTGGTGGGTGGGTAGGTTTGGGATTGAACGCCAGTGACCTTTTGGCTTACCAATGGTCTTTCTGTCCGTGGTATATTGGCTTTTATTAGTTCAGACTCCTGGTGGCTGGTGATTTGAGCTACACCCCCAAATGTGATGTGTATAGTTCACTCATCTTGTGTAACTTGTAAAGTTTACCTATGCCTGAATATCTAACCACTTTCCCGTCCTCCTAACCTAAACATTCTGTATGGAGCACCATCTTTACCTTTGGAATGAAGGGGTTGGATTAACTCTTTAAAAACTTTTGGCTTTAAGATTTCCACAACTCTCTTGTTTAATACACACATTCTGCTGCTGCACAGGTTTTCAGTGCTTTGCACATAAGGTGATGGTTTTGAACATTGGGGATCCTATTTGTTTTTACCCCCTGGTGGTTGGTTTTACAGTCATACAGTCCTATGTCATGGTGAATTTTAAATGTGTATAATTTAGTTATTAACAATTAAAACAAAATTTTTGTGTGTAGGAATTCTGATGTCCAGGCGTCTTATTTAGTGGAAGGGAAGTTTTCAATTCCATCAGAGTCGTCTCCCAGTAGCCAGAGTGAAGCTGAACCAAGAGAGAGGTTACAGCTTGTCTTCCCGGATGATGAGTGAGTTCTTACTTCATCTTGCTTTCACTGTGTTAAGAGCGAGTCTCACGTAGTCTTGTGGAAAATGAACACGTGATTGTGTCTCTGATCGTTTATAAGAATTTTAACAGTTTTCTTTGTATGATATTAATCGCAAACAGTTTTAGTCTTTCAAAATCTTTTTCTGATTCCAAGAGTAATACATGCTCATTGAAAAAATTATAAAATACAAGCAATTATAAGGCAGACAACAAAGCCCTGTCATCCCAGTAAGACATTGATTATCTTTTTATTTAGTCTGCTAGACTATTTTCTATGCACATGTACATATGTATTAATTTTTTAACAATAATAGGATTAAACTGTACATACTGTTTATAACTTTTAAAAATTAATGATTGTGTCATCTTTCCATTACAATTAATGTAGGTATGTATCATAATGTTAACGGCTGCACCATGTTAGGCACTTAGATGATTGGAATTTTACTATTATAAATTTAGTGAACTTCCTTATTTATACATACATTTTGCATCTAGTAGGTTATTTTATTCAGATAAAATCCTAGGATCAAAATAGCTGAGTTAAGAATATTTAATTTTAAACACCACTGCGGATTACCACATTGCTCTTTGGAAGGTTTGTACCAGTTTGCATTCCCGTTAGAAGATGTGCATGAGAATGCCTGCTTCTCTGAGCCCTCCCTGACATTTGGTGGTGTTATTTTGTATCCTCAATTTTTAATTAATTAATTAATTAATTTCTTCCTTTTCTTTCTTTCTTCCTTTCTTCCTCCTTCCCTCCCTCCCTCCCTCCCTCTCTCCCTCCTTCCTTCATTGGGTCCTTGTTGCTGGGCTTTCTTTAGTTTCAGCGAGTGGGGGCTACTCTTCTTTGTGGTGCATGGGCTTCTCATTGTGGTGGCTTCTCTTGTTGCGGAGCATGGGCTCTAGGTGCACGGACTTCAGTAGTTGTGGTTCGCGGGCTCTAAAGCACAGCCTCAGTAGTTGTGGCACACGGACTTAGTTGCTCTGCGGCATGTGGGATCTTCCCCAACCAGGGCTCAAGCCCATGTCTCTTGCATCAACAGGCAGATTCTTAACCACTATGCCACCAGGGAAGCCCCTGATCCTCAATTTTAGAAGTAAAAGAATTTATACACATGCCTAAGTGAATAGAAGAAAGTCTGGAAGGCTTTACACCAAAATGTAAATGGTGGTTATGTCTCGATGGCGGTACTACAGGCAGTCTTAAAGTATTCTGTTTGAATTCATAATCGAGGATTTATGGGATCGAACATAATTTAATGTTTATTCATTCCTTATATTTTTGTTGTGAATTACCTCTTGATGACGTTTAGATATAAGCACTTTCTGTATGTTAAAGTTGTTAACTCTGTGTATTCATTTTCTCAACGTGTGTTTTTTGTTTTCGTTTTATTTATTTTTAACATCTTTATTGGAGTATAATTGCTTTACAGTGTTGTGTTAGTTTCTGCTGTATAACAAAATGAATCAGCTATATGCATATGTATATCCCCATATCCCCTCCCTCTTGCATCTCCCTCCCACCCCTCTAGGTGGTCGTGAAGTACCAAGCTGATCTCCTTGAGCCATGCAGCTGCTTCCTACTAGCTATCTATTTTACATTTGGTAGTGTATATATGTCAGTGCTACTCTCTCACTTCGTCCCAGCTTACCCTTCCCTCTCCCCATGTCCTCAAGTCCAGTCTCTACATCTGTGTCTTTATTCCTGTCCTGCCCCTAGGTTCATTAGAACCATTTTTTTTTTTTAGATTCCGTATATATGTGTTTGCATACGGTATTTGTTTTTCTCTTTCTGACTTACTTCACTCTGTATGACAGACTCTAGGTCCATCCACCTCACTACAAGTAACTCAGTTTTGTTTCTTTTTATGACTGAGTAATATTCCATTGTGTATATGTGCCACATCTTCTTTATCCATTCGTCTGTCGATGGACACTTAGGTTGTTTCCATGTCCTGGCTATTGTAGATAGAGCTGCAGTGAACGTTGTGGTACATGACTCTTTTTGAATTATGGTTTTCTCAGGGTATATGCCCAGTAATGGGATTTCTGGGTCATATGGTAGTTTTATTTTTAGTTTTTTAAGGAACCTCCATACTGTTCTTCATAATGGCTGTATCAATTTACATTCCCACCAACAGTGCAAGAGGGTTCACACCCTCTCCAGCATTTATTGTTTGTAGATTTTTTGATGATGGCCATTTTGACTGGTGTGAGGTAATACCTCATTGTAGTTTCGATTTGCATTTGTCTAATGATTAGTGATGTTGAGCATCCTTTCATGTGTTTGTTGGCAATCTGTATATCTTCATTGGAGAAATGTCTGTTTAGGTCTTCTGTCCATTTTTGGATTGGGTTGTTGGTTTTTTTTGATATTGAGCTGCATGTATATTTTGGAGATTAACCTTTTGTCAGTTGCTTCATTTGCCAATATTTTCTCCCATTCTGAGGGCTGTCTTTTTGTCTTGCTTATGGTCTCCTTTGCTTTAGGTCTTTAATCCATTTGGAGTTTATTTTTGTGTATGGTGTTAGGGAGTGTTCTAATTTCATTCTTTTACATGTAGCTGTCCAGTTTTCCCAGCACCACTTATTGAGGGGGCTGTCTTTTCTCCATTGTCTATTCTTGCCTCCTTTATCAAAGATAAGGTGACCATAGGTGCGTGGGTTTATCTCTGGGCTTTCTGTCCTGTTCCATTGATCTTTATTTCTTTTTTTGTGCCAGTACCATACTGTCTTGATTACTGTAGCTTTGTAGTATAGTCTGAAGTCCGGGAGCCTGATTCCTCCAGTTCTGTTTTTCTTTCTCAAGATTGTTTTGGCTATTCGGGGTCTTTGTGTTTCCATGCAAATTGTGCAATTTTTTGTTCTAGTTCTGTGAAAAATGCCATTGGTGGTTTGATAGGGATTGCATTGAATCTGTAGATTGTTTTGGGTAGTATAGTCATTTTCACAATGTTGATTCTTCCAATCCAAGGGCATAGTATAACTCTCCATCTGTTTTATCATCTTTAATTTCTTTCATCAGTGTCTTTTAGTTTTCTGCATACAGGTCTTTTGTCTCCTTAGGTAGGTTTATTCCTAGGTGTTTTATTCTTTTTGTTGCAATGGTAAATGGGAGTGTTTCCTTAATTTCACTTTCAGATTTTTCATCATTAGTGTGTAAGAATGCAGGAGATTTCTGTGCATTAATTTTGCATCCTGCTACTCTACCAAATTAATTGATCAGTAGTTTTCTGGTAGCATCTGTAGGGTTCTTTGTGTATAGTATTACATCATCTGCAGTGACAGTTTTACTTCTTCTTTTCCAATTTGTATTCCTTGTTTTTCTTTTTCTTCTCTGATTGCTGTGGCTAAAACTTCCAAAACTATGTTGAATTACAGTGGTGAGAGTGGCAACCTTGTCTTGTTCCTGATCTTAGAGGAAATGGTTTTAGTTTTTCACCATTGAGAATGATGTTGGCTATGGGTTTGTCATATATGACCCTTATTATGTTGAGGTAGGTTCCCTCTATGCCTAATTTCTGGAAAGTTTTTATCATAAATGGGTATTGAATTTTGTCAAAAGCTCTTTCCTGATCTGTTGAGATCATCATATGGTTTTTATCCTTCAATTTGTTAATATGGTGTATCACATTGATTGACTTGCATATATTGAAGAATCCTTGCATTCCTGGGATAAACCCCACTTGATCATGGTGTATGATCCTTTTAATGTGCTGTTGGATTCTGTTTGCTAGTATTTTGTTCAGGACTTTTGCATCTATGTTCATCAGCGATATTGGCCTGTAGTTTTCTTTTTTGTGAGATCTTCATCTGGTTTTGGTATCAGGGTGATGGTGGCCTCGTATAATGAGTTTGGGAGTGTTCCTCCCTTTGCTGTATTTTGGAAGAGTTTGGGAAGCATAGGTGTTAGCTTTTCTCTAAAAGTTTGATAGAATTCGCCTGTGGAGCCATCTGGTCCTGGGCTTTTGTTTGTTAGACGATTGTTAATCACAGTTTCAATTTCAGTCAACATGTGTTTTTGACTGAGTGCCTGCTGTGTGCCAGCTACCTCTCCAAGGGCTTGGGAAATAGCAGTGGACAAAACAGACATTACACAAAAAGACACCAAAATACACCAGTTTTACAGTATATTAGAAGAGAAAAAGTGATAGGAAAAAACAGAACATGATAAGGAGGGAAGTTAGGAGGGATGAAAGGTGTTGTCATTGTGAGTCTCCTTGAGGAGGTGTGAGTTCAGAGCAGAGACTTGAAGGAGATAGTCAGCCCAGTTGGCCTCAGGAGGAGGAGGGTGCAGCAGCGGGAGGGCACTGAGTGAGAGCATCCCTGGTGTGTCCATGAGCAGGAAGGAGCATGGGGTGGGCAAAGCTTCTGACTCCGGGTGAGGTGGGAAACCCACCAAGGGTTCCATCTCAACTCTGATATGATTAGCCCCCTCTGGCTACCAGTGAAGAATAGACTGCTGGGAAGCAAGACTGTAAGCATGATGACCACTTGGGAAGGCGGGTTCTCAAGGGGCCGGTAGGTGGAGGAGAGGAGGGGAGAGGAGAGGAGAGGAGAGGAGTGGAGGAACAGAGATCAGAGGTGGGGAGCACACAGCCTGGCGGGCAGGCTGGGGTCTTTGGTAAGTGCCAGGTGTTCAGTGTGGTGTTCTTGGCCACTCCACTCTGCACAGGCGTTTCTTAGGGCTTAATCTGGAGAAGAGCCTTCTTCCTGGGTGCACAGGGTCGTGTTGGCACTGCTGATGTACGTGGGTGGGTTGGGGAGCAGAAGTGGAGGGCTGTCTGGGATGGTTGCCTGAAAGACTTTTGCTTAAGATTTAATTTGAAAAATGTTGATGGGCCAGTAAAAACAATGATAGCTGTAGGTTTGAGGAAGTCGAGTTTTGAGGGGGAGTGATGGTGGTGGTTAATTTAGAGTGCCCTCAACTGTCTCTGTTGTCCTAAAGTTTTAATGGTCACACTACATGTCTTTCGAGGGGTGGGGAGTGGCAGGGGGAGGTTTAAGATATGAAAATTAACTAAATGTCCTGACTTCTTTATTTCATTTTACCATCTTGCTTCCCCTACCACCACCCCTTTTCTTAAAAATATGTTACATAGAGACCTTTATTGTCTTTTTGTTTCCTCATATTCTCATTTTATTTATTTATTTGCGATATAATTGACATGTAACATTATATTAGTTTTAGGTGTACAGCTTAATTTGATGTTGGTATACATTTGGGAAATGTCACCACCATATGTCTCGTTAACATGTCACCTTACGGAGTTACAAAAAAATTTTTTTTCTTGTGAGGAGAGCTTTTAAGATCTACTCTCTTAGCAACTTTCAAATGTACAATACAGTATTAACTACAGTCACCATGCTGTACATTACATCCTTCAGGACTTATTTTATAACTGGAAGTTTATACCTTTTTTCCCCCTTTACCCATTTCTCCCTCCACCCCTGCCTCTGGGAACCACCAGTTTGCTCTCTGTATCTATGAGCTTGGTTTTTTTGTTTGTGTGTTTTTAGATTCTACTTATAAACAAGATCGTACAGTATCTATCTTTCTCTGTCTGACTTACTTCACTAAGCTTAATACCCTCTAGATTCATCTGTTGTGAATGACAAGATTTCATTTTTTTTATGGCCAAGTGCTATTCCATTGTGTGTGTGTACACACACACACACACACACACACACACTACATTTTCCTTGTTCATCTGTTGATGGGCACTTAGGTTGCTTCCATATCTTGGCAATTGTAAATAGTGCTCCAGTGAACATAGAGGTGCATGTATCTTTTCCAGTTAGTGTTTTCATTTTTGGATAAATACCCAGGAGTGGAATTGCTGTATCATATAGTAGTTCTATTTTTAATTTTTTGAGGAACCTTCTTGCTGTTTTCTATAGCGGCTGCACCAATTTACATTCCCACAACAGTGTAGGAGGGTTCTCTTTTCTCCACATCCTCATCAACACTTGCTGTTTGTTGTCTTTTTGATGATAGCCATTCTGACAGGTGTGAGGTGATACTCATTGTGGTTTTATTTATTTATTTATTTTTAATTATTTATCTATTGGCTGCGTCGGGTCTTCTTTGCTGTGCACGAGCTTCTTCTCTAGTTGCGGCGAGCGGGGGCTACTCTTCGTTGTGGCGCGCGGGCTTCTTATTTTGGTGACTTCTCTTGTTGCAGAGCACGGGCTCTAGAGTGCAGGCTCAGTAGTTGTGGCTCACAGGCTTAGTTGCTCCGCAGCATGTGGGATCTTCCCAGACCAGGGCTCGAACTCGTGTCCCCTGCATTGGCAGGCAGATTCTTAACCATTGTGCCACCAGGGTAGTCCGTCATTGTGGTTTTGATTTGCATTTCCCTGGTGATTAGCAGTGTTGAGCATCTTTTCATGTACCTGTTGGCCAGCTCCATGTCTTTGGAAAAATGTCTATTCAGGTCTTTAGCACATTTTTTAATCAGGTTGTTTGTGTTTTTGCTATTGAGTTGTATGAGTTCTTTGTATATTTTGGAAGTTAGTCCCTTATTAGGTATATGACTGACAGATATCTTCTCCCATTCAGTAGGCTGCCTTTTCATCCTGTCGTTTCCTTTGCTGTGTACCACCCCACCACACCTCTTTTTCTGTTTCCTCTACCACGTGACTTTGTATCCATTTATAGCCTTTCCACCCGCCCCTGGCTTTTGTCTTTTGTTTTTTTTAAAAAATTAATTTATTTATTTTATTTTTGGATGCGTTGGGTCTTCAGTTGCTTTGCGCGGGCTTCCTCTAGTTGTGGCGAGCAGGGGCTACTCTTCATTGCGGTGCGCGGGCTTCTCATTGCAGTGGCTTTTCTTATTGCGGAGCATGGGCTGTAGGCGCACGGGCTCAGTAGTTGTGGCTCGCAGGTGCTATAGCACAGGCTCAGTAGTTGTGGCACATGGATTCAGTAGTTGTGGCTCACGCACTCTAGAGCACAGGCTCAGTAGTTGTGGCACACGGGCTTAGTTATTGTGCGGCATGTGGCATCTTCCTGGGCCTGGGCTTGAACCTGTGTCCCCTGCATTGGCAGGCGGATTCTTAACCACTGCGCCACCAGGGAAGTCCCCTCTGCCCTCTGTTTTACTTACTTCTGTTTGATTGGGGTGAAGCTTTCCTATACCTGCCTGCATATGCACCTTTGGATTAAGTGATTGACTCTCTGTGTATTACAGCCGCAATAAAGAGGTGGAGAAACTGGGAGGAAAGTTAGAGTTTGCCTCAGGGGCAGAGGGTTAGGACTTGGAGTCTGTGTAAGAGCCATTTTCATTTAATTCATCCTGGCCAGATTGAAGTCTGGCCCTGGGTTTGTCACATGATGAATTTGTTGCATTTAGCAGCTTTTTCCTGAAGTTCCATCTGCTGGTGAAATGGCTGTGGTGAGCGGGGACAGACTCAAGAGCTTTTGCAGTAGGTTGGGTGGAAAGTTGCCTTTAAGGAAGAACCTTTCCATCCATAGAAACAACAGAGGCAAATGGAAGATGATGATAGAACAGTGGCAGGGGCTAAAGTACAGCTTCAAAGCGTTTGTAGTTCCGAGCAGTAGCTATTTGGCAAATATACAGTAGTATCCTTTAAGTCTGTCTTGTTTTTTGAAAAGCCGAGGTTTTCTCTAGATGTGGTAGATTCACAGATACTTACTTGGGAAAGAAGAAAACTCTGCCTCTTATCACTTGAGAGGCAGAGTAGCAATATATTTGACTTCGGTAGATGTACATCACTGGACCCAAAATGATGGTATTGTTCGCAGGACGCCTGGCTGGTCCCAGAAATGTTTCTTTTCACTCTATCCATTTTTTCTTTTTAAGAAATAACTGATTAAAGGATATTTTATAGATACACCTAAGATAACTAATATTTCATTATTATTCTGTTTCCTAATTTAAAAGTTCTATCTCTAAGAAAAAGAATCAGACAGAAGGTCGACATTTGTCAGGTGCTGTCCTCAAAGAGTCAGCTTTTCAAAGTGATAGAGGAAGAACGGAAGAGGAGCATGTTAGAGCTGCAAAACCTTTTCAGAGCCAAGATCCTTCTGCTGGGATTTCACCACTGGAGCAGGAGCGAGGTACTAAACTATTAGAAATCATTCCTTATTGTATATATTTTAATTTCCTTTTTAAAAATCTTTTTATAATTGAAGTATAGTTGATGTACAAAATTACAGAAGTTACAGGTGTGTAGTATGGTGATTCACAATTTTTAAAGGTTATACTCCATTTATTATAAAATATTATAAATATTGGCTATATTCCCCATGTTGTACAATATATTTTTGTAGCTTATTTTATACCTAATAGTTTGTTCCTCTTAATCCCCTACTCCTGTAATGCCCCTCCCCTTCCTCTCTCCCCACCGGTAACCACTAGTTTTTTTCTCTTTGTCTGTGAGTCTGCTTCTTTTTTGTTATATTCATTAGTTTGTTGTAATTTTTAGATTCCACATATAAGTGATATCGTACAGTTTTAATCTCCTTTCTTATTTTTTGGTCTTTGGACCAGTGTTTATCTTAAACTATGATACTATAAACTGAAAATGCTTTGGTTTGGCACTTACCTATTAATACCATGTTTATAATACTTTTATAGGAAAGGATCTCTTAATCAATCTCTTAATTATCCATACTGATTAAGCTGAAATCTCCTTTCCTGTGGAAACCATGCTGTCTGATGGTCACAGCACACTTCACGTTCAAGACAAGGAGGCTGTTTCTAATACACCTGTCATATTTCCCCTACCAATTACTTTGTATTCTTGTCAGCAGTCATTTTTGTTCCTAAGTTAAAATTTTTACGGGATGTTTGTATTTCTCTTGATGAAAAATGTATATGTATGAAAGTAGACTAGATTAACTCCTCACACAAGAAATGAAAGAAAGTAAGACAAATTGGGCTTATTCAAAATTGAAAACTTCTGTGCTTCAAAAGACACTTTTGAGACAGTGAAAAGACAACCCAAAGATGGGAGAATATGTTTGCAAATCATATGTATATGATCAGGGAGCAGCATCCAGAATATGTACAGAAGTGTTATAGCTCAATAAAAAGACAAATAACCCAGTACTGTAAATGGCAGAGGCTGTTCAGTAGACATTTCTATAAAGAAGTTGTACAGATGGCCAATAGACACATGAGAAGATGCCCAACAGCTGTAATCATCAGGGAAATTCAAAACCAGGAGAGATCAATTCACACCCACTGGAATTACTAGAATCAAGGAGATGGGAAATAGCAAGTATTGGTTGGAAACTGTGACGCTCATCCATTGCTCGTCGGGATGTAAAATGGTGCTGCTGCTGTGGAAGATAGTTTGACGGTTCCTCAAAACATTAAACGTAGCATTACCCTATGACTCAGCAAGTCCTAGGCATACACCTAAGAGAAATGAAAACGTGTGTCAACACTAAAACTTGTGTACATGAATGTTCATAGCAGCATTAGTCAGAGTAGCCAGAAAGTGGAGACAACTCAGATCGCCATCAGCTGATATATGGATAAATAAAATGCAGTATGTCCATACAGTGGAGTGTTGTTCAGCCATAAAAAGGAGTGAAGTACTGATACCTGTTGTAATAGGATGACCCTTGAAAGCATGCTGAGTGAAAGAAGACAGACTCAGAAAGCCACATTTATCTGAAGGTGAATCTGTAGGTACAGAACAGGCAAGTCCACTGAGACAAAGTAGATTAGTGGTGCTAGGGCCTGGGGGGCAGGGAGAATGGGGAGTAACTGTTTATGGGTACAGGATTTCTTTCTGGTATGATGAAAATATTGTGGAATTAGTGATAATGGTTGAACAGCTTTGTAAATATACTAAAACCCACTGAATTGTATACTTTAAAAGGGTGATTTTATGGTATGTAAGTTTTATATCAGTTAAAAAAAAACTTCCCCATATACCTCTCTCACAGTTTCAGTTAGTATAAGATTTGTCACACTTGCTTAATCTCTTCTGTTTTTCTATTACCTTTTTTCCTGATATTAAAAAATTCCAGACATCATTTTATTCCTACATATTTTAGCTTGCAAATATGGGCATTTGCCCGTAAAAATACGGGCATTTTCCTACATAACCATAGTGATGTTAATACTGTTAACCAACAATTCTGTTATTATCATATAGTACTCTGGCCCATATTCAGTTTACTAATTATCTTGGTTGGTTTGCTTGGATTGGGGTCCAAGGAGGGTTCCATTGTATTTTGCTCCATCTGTCGTGGTGTCTCTTAGGTCTGTCATTCTGGAGCTGTCCTGCTGTTTGGCATTGTCTGTTTGATCACTCATGGTGTCATTTTTCTTCTCTCTTCCCCACATCCTCTGTAAAGCAGAAGTTAGCTTTAAAGCCTTGTCAGATTCCTATTCAGGTGTTTTTGGCATATGTATAATTTTTTAAGCTTCCCCACCCTAACAGGTTTTTAATTTAACTGACCAGTGATGGGCTCCTATACCATCATTTAAAAGTGCTCTATTCTATTAAAAGGGAAAAAATGTATAGTTCATTAATTTGCTATTTTTGAGTGTTATTGGGTATTTAGTTGATAAAATATTAATAATTTGGTCTTAGTTTTTGTTTTTGTTTACTTTAACAGACTCGCCTATTGATTTTTGTTCACGATCCTGGATGAATAAGGAGAACAAGGTAATCTTTTATATGTTATCAATTTCTAGTATTAGGAGAGTGAAAGTACCTACTTCACAAATATGAATGAAGTAGTATTAATATTACCTAGAAGTCTTCTATTTGTAAATAGGAGAAATCCACCTTACTGCTATGAGTAACCGGGAAGCTGACAGTAGGGCTGGTCTGGGGCTTCCTGTGTCTCCAGGGCTGTCTGCACCTCTGCTCTGCTTCACTCCACGCCGACTCCTCTGGAATGTTGGTTCCGTGGAGTGAGGGTTTCTCTTTGTTTCGTGTGTTGCATCCTGAGTGTCCAGCACATAGCTGGCACTTGATAATCTGTTGAATGATAGGGAAGCTGAATTCATTTGTAGGCAACCCAAGTGTTGTGATCAAAAAAACAAGAACATGAAAAAAAAAAAAGCACAATTCTAATGCGCACACTTGGGTCCATCCTCCCCTCTGTAAATCACTGTGCCAACGGATGGGTTGGGATAAAACTCTTGATTTATGAGGCTGGACCTTACGTCCACTTCTGTGTGTGTGTGCATGCGTGTGCATCAGTGCATATATGTGCATAGATAGAGGGATGTGACTGAAACCACCCACACCCCACCCCCCGGACCACATGACGTGAAAAGAGAAGGGCTCCTCAGAGGACAGGCACTGAGCAGATAAGCAGTTTGTGTTCAACATAAACCGTCTCGTGAGAGTTGTTTATAAAGTATGAACCAAGTATTGATACTTTTAAACTTAAAAAAAGGAAATGCAATTTTTATTTTATTTTACTTTCGTAAGAATTTTTAACATTATTTTGTAAAATGATTAAAAGAGGTCTAAAGTAAGAGTTGTTTCCGTGTGCCAGGGGTTGGCACACTCTAGCTCATTGCCCACATCCAACCTGCTGCCTGTTTTTGTGAAGTTTTATCGGAAAGTAGCCGTGTCCATTTGTTTCTTTATTGTTTATGGCTGCTTTTGTGCCACAACAGCTGAGTTGAGAAGTTGTGACAGAGACTGCATGGCTAGCAGACCCTGAAATGTTTACTGTCTGGCCCTTTGCAGAGAACGTTTATTGACCCCTGCTCTGTACACTTGCTTCCTCTATGTAACCACTAGTAACTTACATATGTGAGTGATGCTTTTTGGAGGAACTTCAGGTGTAGTCAACTTGAAATTCAGTCAGAAGGCTTGATTTCTTGAACACTGAGAAAAATGGTTTCTAAGAGAGAGATCATAACTTTTTCTGTGATACGTAATTTTATTTCCCTAGGATGGTTGAAGAATTAACTTCCTAAAAGTATTAGAAATCATTGATAACAAAGAGAAGGACCATAAAACTAGAAAGCAGGAAGACAAGTATAGACACATGAGATACTTGATACAAAAGGTGAAGAAGTAAGAGCAGGGGGAAAATAAATACACTAGATAACCTAGACCAGTGGGGCCACCACTGCATTGGCCTTGGGTTTAGCATGAGCTGTCCTGGCAGCCATGGCAGCGATTGTCCAAACTGAGTGCATAACTCAGCACTGTGCTCTACAAGTGTGTAAATGGGTTGAGAGCCCGTGTTTTTTCCCAAAATGTTAGTGCGCATTTTGCAGTCTAATTCTTGAGATGGTATTATTTGATATATATTTAATATGATGGTGAAATAAGATTGACACTTGAGGAACTTCACATTTTATTCTGGGCCTTGAAGTGTTCTAGCAAACTGCCATGTGCCTTGTGGCCCCTAGTTGGAGCAGGGACGTCCACTGCCCAGGGTGGGCTGCAGAGTCCAGCTTTGCTGTTACCTGCACCTCCTGTCTAGGCCTTGAGCTGCCCCAGTTCATTTGTGTGTTAGTACACGAACTATATTACCAGGTCCTTTGAGCGTGTGCACACAGTGTGAAACCTTGAACTTTAAGGATGTCTCATTGGGTGGGTCAAGGGAGGGGGGTGACATGGGGGCAGGAAGAAAGTTATTAATATGTGTAAAACAGCTAGCCCTTCATTGCCTGAACTGTGAACCACAGACCTTGAGCACATTGATGGGCCTTTCTGCAGCCTGTGCTGTGGTCTTCACAGTAGTGAGTGTGCTGCTCTCATTGCAGTTTTATTTCTTATAGGTTGTTGTTCCTGATGCTGGAAAACATTTTGAAGAGAAGAATCCAAACAATGACTTAAGCCATACTAGTTTCCTAGAAAATGAGAAACTGATGTCACTTGCCAGCTTGGAAGATTCTTCTGGTAGCATCACAAAGCTCAACTGGTGTTTTCCTTGTCCTGACCTTGCCACTCCACGTATCTCTGCTGCTTTGTTGCCGTAGTTATTATGCACCTTTTTGTTTCTCTGCCTTCTCCTTTACCTCTTACTTACGAGCACTCAAGTGGCCACTTGTGTTAAGTAATGGGATTTTAGACTTATTTCTCTATAGCAATCCTGATAGGATTATGCTTATCCCTCAGTTGAGTATCATTAAGGTATAAAGTATAAAGCACTGTGTTAATAAATTAGGGGACAGTGAACTATTTAGCCCCTGCTCTCTGAAAGGACTGCATGTGGCAAGAGAGATGCATAGTTGACCTCCGATTGTGAGAAGTGTGTCTCAACGGTACAAGTTGTGTGGGAGTCATAGGAGGGTGACAAGTTAATTCTGACTGAGGAAGGTATCTGTGAGGCTTTATTGAAAGAGGATACAATTCTTCCTTCTTGAAAAGGAGGCCCATGATAGGCCCTAATGTAGATACCAGAAGAGAAGTACATTCAAAAAGCAGGAACAGCTTCAGCAAAGACACTAAGGTGGGGCATATAGACCATGTTTGGAGAATAGCCAGTGCTTTTGTGCGGCAGGTTTATAGCACCTGTAGGACTATGAATTGGGGAATAAACCCAGAAAATAGGCAGAGACCAAATTATACATGGCTTTGAAGGCCAGGCTGGTGAGCCAAGTGGGATAGATAGAAGCTATAAAATCAGGGCAGGTTTTGCTGCTAGTTTTTAGGTATTTTTAGATTATGGAATTGTTGATGAGGAATTGTTGACCTGAATTTATGCAGATCCTTGTTTTAGTAGGCTAGATTCTCAGAGATGATTGGAAAATTATCCTCTTGAAAAGGCTTACAATACCGTTATAAGTGATTGAGTGTTCTAATTTTGTCCTCCCTTGCCCGGCTGGGTGTTAGAACAATGAAAAGCACTGCCATTATTGTTTTATTTGTCTATTTGCAACTTTTTGGTTTTAGTGGAGGTGGAAAAAATTTTTATCATATCTGTGAGTATTCAGCTTTGTTATATCTTTCTTTGTTTCTTCATTTTCAAGATCAGATACTGTTTGAGGTTTCATTTTACAATTAATTATTAATTCACCTGGAATTTGGTTTTACTTCTATGGCAGGCTTATCTTTTCTTTTTTGACTCACTTGCCACAGTACTTTCTGAATAATCTGCCCTTTTCCATTGCCACACTTACTATATTCTAACTTTTGATGTATGCCAGGACTTGCTTCTGTGCTGTCTTCTCAATGAAGGTTAAATATTAGTTTATATTAGAATGCTCATGATGACTTATAGACTGAAATTACAATGGTTTTTTTCATGTCAAATGTTAAGGCAAAATCATGTAGACTATTGACCCATGTGTTTTATCAACCTTTTTGATTATATATTATTTACAGTTCAGTCACTACTTTAAAGCCTGTCCTATTTTCTCCTCCATTTTACCAATTAGATGATGATATCGATGATGAAGAGTTTTATGATGATCATTTGGAGGCTTATTTTGAGCAACTGGCAATTCCCGGAATGATGTATGAAGGCCTAGAAGGACAGGAATCTTCAGAAAATTATTTTAAGTTACCTGCAAGTGATCCTAGTCAGGTATATTCCAAACTTTTTGGTTTTTCAGAAATTTGACATTAGAAAATCATTACTGGACTCAATGGATATTAATAAAACTTAAGCTTTTGGTTTTCTTTGGATTCTGTTTTCCCCAGATACAAACTGATGAGAAATACCTTTCCTGTCCTTTCCTGCTACTGCTTACCTTTCCCTCACCTATAGAAAAATTAAAAGAATGGTGCACTGAACATCTGTATACCCTTGTCCAGATTAGCCAGTTGTGAACATTTTTTTTGCCATCTTTGTGTTTTCTTTGTCCCTCCATAAGTACTTTTTTACTGAGTCATTTAAAAGTAAGTTGCAGGGCTTCCCTAGTGGCACAGTGGTTGGGAGTCCTCCTGCCAATACAGGGGACATGGGTTCGAGCCCTGGTCCGGGAAGATCCCACATGCCGCGGAGCAACTGGGCCTGTGTGCCACAGCTGCTGAGCCTGCGCCCTAGAGCCCGTGTGCCACAACGGCTGAAGCCCGCGCGCCTGGAGCACGTGCTCCACAACGGGAGAGGGCACCACGGTGAGAAGCCTGGGCGCCGCAGCAGGAAGTGGGCCCCGCTTGCCACGGCTGTGGAAAGCCCACGCACAGCAACAAGGACCCAACACAGCCAAAACTAAATAAATAAAATAAATTTATTTTTTAAAGTAAGTTGCAGATATTATGACATTTCACCCTAATACATCTGCATTTACCTCCTGTGAATAAGGACTTTTTCCTACATAATCACAATTCTCTTATCTAACTTTGATATTGTGATTTAAATTAATATACAGTTCATATTCAAATTTATCCACTTGTCTCCAAATGTCCTTTACTTTTGTTGTTTTTGATCCAGGCTTTAATCAGGGATTACACTTGTATTTGGTTGCCATGACTTGGAGTTCTTTCATGTCATTAAACTTTTTGTAAAATCTAGGCCTGTTGTTTTATAAAATGACCCATATGGTAGATATAGCTGACTGCTTTCCTCCTCCTGATTAGATTGAACATTTTCCCCTTGAACAGATTGACTCTAAACATAAGCATTGTTGTATACTCTGTGTCCCATTGGGAGGCCTGTCAGCCCACTTGTCTCCTGTTGGTGATGCTGTTGGACCATCTTGATGAATATGGTGTTGGCCAGATGCCTCCTTGACCCCCTTTGTTATCAGGAAGTAGTCTGTGGGATTTCAGTTACTTTCATTGCCTCCTCCTGAAACCCCACCTCCTAAGAGACCTTTGGATTGCTTTTATTTTTCCCCTTCTCCTCACATTTCCTAACTCTCAAGTTTTGCTGAGTTACACTGTCCAAGTGTAGACAGAGACCTATTTTTATTTTTTTTTATTTATTTATTTGGGTGTGCCGGGTCTTTGTTGTTGTTGCGTGTGGGATCTTCCTTGCAGCATGTGGGATCTCTAGTTGTGGCACTTGGGATCTTTAGTTGCAGCATGGGAACTCTTAGTTGCAGCATGTGGAATGTAGTTCTCTGACCAGGGATCGAACCTGGGCCCTCTGCATTGGGAGCGCGGAGTTCTAGCCACTGGACCACCAGGGAAGTCCCAACAGAGACCTATTTTGTGTTGAGGTTTCAAAACTATCAGAGCAGCTGTATACCCCCGACTCGCCCCCCTCCGCTTTTTTTTGGACAAACCCTTGTGACTTTCAATAGCAGCGAGGGAGCTGCTCTGCTCCGTAGGAAACCCTTACCTGGAATTGGTCACCAACCAGTGGCTTCACTTCAGGTTTCCTCTGCCTCCACCTGGGAGGGTTGTCGCATGGCCATGGTCAGTCACAGTCCCACAGGTGGTAGCTTCGCCCTGTTGGCCTGCAGAGCACATGGATTGTCTGCATTCTTTATTCAGTGTTTTCAGGTGCTTTGCAGAGGAGAGAGCTGGTTTCCTATGTTCTGGTTCTTTTTAGTCTTTGTTAGTATCCTATGTGAAAAATAGTTGTCTAATTTAAATGTCAGTTCTTTGTCTCCTTTGTCTTTTTTTCTATTGGGATATTCATATTTTAACTCTTGTTTTTACAAGCTTTCTGTGTTAAGGAGATATTTTGATCTTTATTTTTTTATTTTGATTTTTGGCTCGGACAGGAGACATATATCTCCTCACAGTTCTGGAGGCTGGGAGTCCGGATCTAGGTGTGGGCAGGGCTGGTTCCTCCTGAGGCTTCTCTCCTTGGCCTGGAGACGGCAGCTTCTCCCTGCGTCCTCACAGGGTCTCCCTTTCCTGGTCCTCATGTATTTCAGGCTTTAGTGTTTTTGTTAGTTTCCTAGGCCTGCCAGAACAAATTACCAGAATTTTGCTAGCTTAAAACAACAGAAATTTATTTTCTCACAATTCTTGAGGCCAGAGTCTGAAAACAAGGTGTTGAAAGGGCTAAGCTCCCACCAGAGGCTCCTTCCTGCCTCTTGCAGCCTCTGGGGCTCTGGTGTTCCTTAGTTCAGGGCAGCGTCACTCCAGTATCCACCTCCATTTTCATGTGGCCTGTCCCTCTCTCTCTGTGTCCCTCTGAGGTCTTCCTCATGGGGTTTAAGGCCTGCCCCAAATCCAAGATGATCTCAAGATCTTTAACTTAATTGCATCTGCAAAGACCCTGTTTCTGAATAAGGTCACAATTTGCAGGTATCACCTGGGGGTAAGACTTGGACACATCTTTTTTGGGAGATTCAGTTTAACCCACAGAAATTTTATACTACGAAGATATTATTCACTGAAGAATATAAAACTATCCAGCTGTATTTCCTCCTAGTACTTTTACATGTAAATCTTTAAGTCATCTGGAGTTTTATTTTGAGATAAGGTAGAGATTGTTTATTTTTTGTATAACGTTGTTGCAAAATCACCCGGTTAATAAATGGTGGCACTGGAATTTAAATGTATGATCTTATTTCAAAGTCTGTGTCTTGTTTTTTATATAGAACTACCTCCTTTTAGTATCCTAACTTTGAAAAACCTTGCCTATGAGGCTGTTTTTGTTGTTAATACATCTTATAGCAGAAAAGACTGCTGTTTTAAGGCTTCATTGGCACTTGAGATAGTGGTGGCTGAGTGTCTGAGAAGAGGGTTGTGGGCATGCAAGTCCCTTTCAGCAGTTGTTATTTTAGGAAAGAGTGAGCAGTGCCCTTTGGGAAGGTATGTTGGAGAGCGTGGTTTTGAGGCACTGGCTTAATCTGCCGTGTTTGAGGCAGTTGTTCTTGAACTCCTCAGGGTTGTTTGTAGTATTTGCTGTTTTACTCCTATTAAAAGTTATTAAGGGACTTACCTGGTGGTCCAGTGGTTACGACTTCATGGTCCCAATGCAGTGGGCCCGGGTGCGATCCCCGGTCAGGGAACTAAGATCCCACATACCACAGCTAAGCCCGCGTGCTGCAACTAGAGAAACCTATGCACCACAACGAAGAGCCTGCGCAGCCAAAAATGAATGAATGAATAAATAAAATAAAAATAACTTAAAGTTATTAATATTTGTGTTTTCAGAGTCTGTTAATAATATTAATTTTATGAGTCTGGCCACACTGATGGGCTTCCCATCATTTTAGAGACTTTCAGTGATAATTACAAAAGTTAAACTGACATTTCTAACATCCTGTGCCGTAGTGAGCATATTGGCCCCACTTTTGGTATCTGAATCTGTTGGTGTGTGTTTGCCATGACCACATTTTGAATTTTGGTTTTGGTAAGTTCCTTACGATTGGTCCACATATAGTCTGGAAGAATATTGTGTAGTCTGTTCCTTTCTAGAATAAATATATTATGTCAACTGTATAACTTTTTTGGTTGTTTTGGAACGAGTTATGAAAAACAAAACTTATTTCTGGTCTGTTATTTAATTTTTAAAGGAAAGCAGAAGAGAAGAAGTTCTGGCGAAGACTCTCAGGGCTGCTAATGCGAAACTTAACCCGGTTTACTTTCACGACACAAATGCCAGTAAAGGTGATTTTGGATTGATAGACCCTTTAAAGCTGGATGCAGGATCTCCTCATCAAAATAAGCATTTGGCGTCAGACTCAGAAACAGTTTTGCCTGTGGATAGATTTTTAGACACTGAGATGCCTCAAGTGTCCATTCAAAAAAATGTGGATGTAGCATCTTTGAAGTCTGTTAGTGACAATGCATTTAATTCCGCTGACGCTCTGTGGTCACCCACTAGTGAAAGGCAAACGTGTGAATGTTATGAATCCGTTGGAAAGAGCAAGGACCGTAAGTGGGCCTTTTTTTTTTCCAAAATAAAAGTAAGAAATATGTAAAAATGCTTATACACATTTTGAATAGGATATATTTCCAAGTGAAACTTCCTAATCTTTCATATTAAAATATTTAAGTGTTCTGTGGATTAAAAAATGGTGTCTTTACTCACAGATCTGGTGGAAATGTGCCTTTCTAACTATTAGTCATCTTTTCCTTCCTCCCTCTCCTCCATGATGGACTTTTACTGTGATTAAGGCTGGATTTTTCACCATCAGAGAGATACTTTTCTTTTGGGGAAATGGATTTTCCTTTAATTAGTTTTGGGCAGATTTCAGTTGATAACTAAGATAAGTCAACTAAATAAAATTAAGAATATTGTATCATTTTATTTGTTGCATGTGTCATTGGATGTCTCTGGAATTTTATTTTCTAGAAACGGATCTATCACAGAGTGTGGTCTATCAGAATGAGGAGGGCAGATGGGTCACTGATCTTGCCTATTACACAGCTTTTGATAAAGAACAAGATGTAAATGTGTCTCTAAGTGATGAGATGAATGAAGACTTCAGATCTGGCTGTAAGTGTATTGATAGCCTCTGCTCTGAACCATTTTCATTTTCTGACGGTGTTCTGAGATTACCATGTACATCTTGGTCGGCCACATCAAATCCCTTCTGGATACGTACTTAGCACTTCACTTGTTCCTCTAGGAACAGAGGCTTGAGTCAGTCATTGCTAATCACTGGACTGAGCCGAGCCTTTCCCTAAGTAAGGACAGTGAGTCACTTTAGAGCATGTGTGTTGCAGTTAGTAGCACCTTAGGCTTTACTTTCTCACTTTATAAATTGTCTTGAACAAAAGAACTATTCTGATAAATGAGCAGTAACAAAAGCCAATCCATTTTAGAGTAAAAGCTCAGTAATGAAGAAATGGGAGAAAAGTGTCGAGAAAGATAAATGAAATCTCAGAGGATGAGAGCATTAGGAACCTCAGTTAGATTTGTTAATTAGCAGAATCTCTGACCGTGAAAGGAAAACGCTGCAGAACGCACAGCATTGTGAGCCTTGGCCTGTGGACATTTGCTGTGCCACTGAGGCCTCTAGGGCCTGAGCGCCTCTAAACCTGGAATGAGGAAAGACAACAAGGAGCCTGTCAAGCCCAGTCGTACTTTTTTTTTTTGCGGTACGTGGGCCTCTCACTGTTGTGGCCTCTCCCGTTGTGGAGCACAGGCTCTGGACGCGCAGGCTCAGCGGCCATGGCTCACGGGCCCAGCCGCTCCGTGGCATGTGGGATCTTCCCAGACCAGAGCACGAACCCGTGTCCCTTGCATCGGCAGGCGGACTCTCAACCACTGCACCACCAGGGAAGCCCCCCTCAGTCTTATTTTTAATAGGCTCAGAAGGTGCCAGAGGAAGAAGTTACTCTAACAGCTGCTTGTACTAAGCTGTTCCTAATGTCCATTGATGTGGAAGTACAGAGATCAGTCGATAAGGCATGTTTCCAGCCCTTAGGAAACTGTCCATCAGCTAAGAGGGATAAGATGAGAATACAGAACAACAGCATCGTTTGGAGTTGAGAGGAGGAATAACTTTTGCATGAGTGGGTAGCAGAGGATTTTATATAGGAAGTGGATTTTGAGGTAGAGTTTCAACAGGTAAATATTTTGGGCATGAGAAGTTCCAAGTGGATAGAAAACCCAAAGAAAGAGGATGAGATGAGGAAGCATGGGCGTGTCTTGAGAATGGTAAATAACCCAGCGTGGCTGGCATTTACGGCAAGACATGGGAAGGGGAGAGTAACGCGACATGGTGAGATGAAGCCAGAGTGGTAAGCCTGGGCCAGGGATCGGGTGGGGCTGGACTGCATGCTGAGCCGTGCCTGGTGGGCACTTGGGAGCCTCTGAAGATGCTTGTCCAGCTTGCTTTGTGAGTCTCCCTCTGGCCTCGATGGTCGGTTAAATGGTAGGTTCCTTAGGGTGTTGTAGAAATCGGGGTGTCACAGTGAGAATGAGAAGAAAATAGCTCATGAGGGACGTGGAGATAAAATTGCTAGGATTTGGTGACTGGATTTCAGCGGATAGTAGAGAGGTAAGTAAAGATGGGGGTTTGGGGTCTAAGTTATTTTGAGAAAATGGCAGTACCATTAACTGAGATGGGAAAAATCAGAAGACATGGTAAAATTTTGGATGATTGTGGTTTGAGGTGGGGATATTCAGTAGTTGGAAATATGAGTCAGAAATTGGAGGTTAAGTTATAGTTGTCAGTGATATCTTGATTTACAAAGGACAGTAGGCACAGGCTGGACACTGGTTAGGGACCCTGTCACTTGAAAAGTCATCAGTTGTGGAATTTTCATGTGTTGCTGGTGAGAGTGTGAATTGATAAAACCATTTGGAACTTGTTTGGCAGTATCTTATGAAGGTGAACTTTACGAACTTCATAGTTTATGACCCAATAATTCTACACCCAAGTATATACCCAGTGTTCAGGGTGTATATATTCACCAAAAGACATACACTAAAATGTTTGTAGCAGCACTATGTGTATTAGTCTCAAACTAGAAACTCCCAAATTCCCATTGACCTTGGAATGGATTGTGTTTATACCTACTTTGGAATGCTGTGTAGCAACGGGAATGAAGGATGTGTAGCTACTTGCGGCAGCGTGATGAATTTCACAAACATGTTGAATGAGATAAGGCTGACTATCAATATATGCCGTGTATGTAGCCAGCTCTGTGGAGTAAGAAGCAAGGATAGTGGCTACCCTCGGGTTGGCATGCCATGACAGGAGGCAAGCTCAGGGGGCGTTTTGGGTGCTGGCATGTTTTCTTTCTTGATCTGGGGTGTTGATCTGGCAACACAGATGTGTTCGGATTGTGAGAATTCATTGAGTTGCACACTTATGTACACTTTTTAATGTATATTATACTTTGGTAAAAAGTTTTTAAAAGTTAGTGATGAAGCTGAGAAAAAAATTTGCAATTCATATTACAGAGTGAGGGCCCATTTCCCAAATATGTAAATTGTGCTAATAAACAAGAAAAAGACCAACTACTCAGTGTAGAACTGGGCAAAGGGTGTAAACAGCTTATAGAAAAGGAAATTAAAAGTCAGTTCCCCTGGGAACTATTCTTCAGCTACACCTGCACAGATATATAGGATGTGTGTGTACATTGTTCATCATCACAGAAGGTTGGAAGCAACGTGGATGTACAAAACAGGGACTAATTAGATAAGGTACATCCATACGAGGGGGTACCCTGTGGCCGTAATAAAAGGAAACGGAGCTCTTTAGGTACTGGTAAGGGAAAGATCACCAAAATAAATTATTTAAAATCTTATTCCAACATTTGCATAAAGAGGTGGAAGAAGGAAAGACATACATATTTGTAAATACATACAGTGGAAAGATTAAAAAAAAGAAACTAATTACAGGGCTCCCTAGCTACTTGTAGAACTCAAAGGTCAGTAGGTTCTCAACTAGTGAGGGGTTTCACGGGGTGCTGCATATGTTGGTTGCTTCTGGAGGTGTGGGAAGTGGGGCCAGTGATGAGGGAGACTTGCAGTATTGTATTCTGTTACGTCTTTTGGTTAATTTCTAAGAACTCTTTTTTTTTGCGGTACGTGGGCCTCTCTTGTGGCCTCTCCCATTGCGGAGCCCAGGCTCTGGACGCGCAGGCTCAGTGGCCATGGCTCATAGGCCCAGCCACTCCATGGCATGTGGGATCTTCCCGGACCGGGGCATGAACCCGCGTCCCCTGCATCGGTAGGCAGACTCTCAACAGCTTTGCCACCAGGGAAGCCCTAAGAACTCTTTATTGAAGCAGAATGTACCTATGCCTTCTGCATTTAGAACTATGTGGGCATGTTACTATTAAAGGAGAAATATGATAAAATAGATAGTGGAGGAATTTCATGAAACCATCTGTGTGGTTAGGGAATGAACAGAAGCTGAGTAGGAAAGGATGACTAGCACTGGTGGTGAGGAAATGGAGAAGATGATTGTTGAAAACTATGGAAAAGTTTGATGGGAGGAACAAAGGATGAAGTAGTCAAGGGGAATTGGGCTGGGGGAGCGTGAATGGAATGGGAGACTTTATACGACGGGAAAAGAAATGTTGAAAATGTAAGAGGAGATACTCAGAAGAGGAAGCTTGGACCAAGGGCATAATTTTATAATAACAAGGCAGTTTTATTTATTTATAAATGAATAATTTAATTTTTTTGGCTGTGCCGTGCAGCTTGTGGGTTTTAGTTCCCTGACCAGGGATCGAGCCCATGCCCCCTGCAGTGGAAGCACGGAGTCCTAACCACTGGACCTCCAGGGAAGTCCTCAAAGTAGTTTTGAATGAAACTTAAAACTTCCCCATTCCCACTTCCCCATTTCTGCCTCCCCCTCTCTGACAGCTCAGCCATGTGAGCTGCCACTTCTGCTTGTGGCCTAGGATTTAAACATCGGGCAGGGGATGGGGAACGGTATTGCTGCTTCAGAATTTAACAACAAAAGCGTTCAGGTGGCACTGGAGAGGACTGTGGTTGCAGATTTGGCAAAAAATTGGGCAGAGATTCTTGTAAGAAATGAAGTTCTGCTTTTTTATAATCTGTGAGTGATTTCTGATGAGCATACATGGTAACAATGTCACTGTAGACTTTTCTTTAATTGAAGAGTCTTAAAGTCCAGAGAAAAAGTACTCAGGAGTATAATAAAATAGCATTTGGAGCTGTTTACTTAATGATTTTAAAAATACAATATTTTAACTCATTGAAGTAAATTAAGTTTTTCTGGGTTACCTTCTTACGATCTGATTTCCTATTTACCCTCTCCTGGCTTTTAGATTTGGTTGGTTGATACTTTTCACACTTTAGAGCAGTGGTTTTTAACACTTTGAGTCATGGACCCCACAGAGAATCTTCATAGAAAAATATTTCCTGTGGAAGAAGGAAATATTGTGACTTCTGGAGCTTCCTGGCTCTTCCGATGCTCGTTCATAGACTTGTAGGCTCAGAACGTGTTTATGTGGGAGGTGGTGGGATCGCAAAGTAAGGAACCAGCACTGCCCTGACAAGTCAGAATCCTGAGCTACTTCTGGTGGGTGTTCTCCTCTCCCTGCTGGAAACAGCCTCCTGTGTCTGTTCTCATTTTGTCTCTCAAGGTGTTAGTGTTGGGCCCTCAGGGCTTCCAGAAGGGTAGTTTGGATTGGGTTAGCCCCTGATGGACTGATGAGAGTAGGGACATCTATCTTGTTTGGGCCACGAGTGGACTGTCCCTTCTGGGTTGCTGTTCACTCCTCCCCTTCCAGCCACTGTCTGGAAGCACCAGGCAGAGGCAGAATGGGTAGCAGATGGGAAGTCCAGAGTCTAACCTGCAGACTTTTCTGATTCAGCCAACATGTTTAAAATCCTTTTAAATTCTAATGCCTTGAGCAGGATCATTTGCTGTTCAGCCTGCCTCTGTCCTCTCTCCCCATTGTGTTACACCTGGCCCTCTGCTCACTTACCACAGCCTTGTGGCCTTGGCCTAGAGATGGAGGGCTGCGTGCCCATTGGTTTCCCTAAGGTGAACTGAGTTGCTCATTCGGAACTTTGAGGGCAGACACTGGGTGAACACTTGTTCCTGTTTGCCTAGGCTATGGGGTTTGCTGGGATGTGGGATATTTCCTTTCAAAAACTAGGACAGGGGCTTCCCTGGTGGCACAGTGGTTGAGAGTCCGCCTGCCGATGCAGGGGACACGGGTTCATGCCCCGGTCCGGGAAGATCCCACATGCCGCGGAGTGGCTGGGCCCGTGAGCCATGGCCGCTGAGCCTGCGCGTCCGGAGCCTGTGCTCCGCAACGGGAGAGGCCACAACAGTGAGAGGCCCGCATACCGCAAAAAACAAAAACAAAAACTAGGACAGTCCTGGGTGTTGGGACAAACAGGTAGTTGGCACCCCAGCAGACATCTTCATGACAAATTTACATAGTGGCTTGTCCATCTGATGTTCCAGATGAAATTCCATGGGTATTCATGGGCAGGTACCTTAACTCATGTGTGCCAAACTGCAAGGCTGAAGTTAATGTGAATCTTTTATAAAAAGCTTACATTATAAAGCCCCATTAGTAAGTTAGGACAAGTTAGTACCTGATGAAATCAATCACAGTAGGGTGTTTATTACCAAAAGTTTCAGAACCACATGCTCTTATTGTGCTTAATACAGATGCATCAGTTCTGTGATGGAAGCTTTCACATACTTCTTTCAGTTTTATTTCTTTAATATTTCATTTTCCTAACTATGTTATATTTATATGCTAGTATTTAATTAGGCATCAGTGCAATATAATTATAAAACTTATTCTTTTTTTAAGCTGATGCATTGGATTTGATTGCACAAGATGAAGAAGAATTTAATAAAGAGCATCAGTTTATGCAGGTTTGTATTTTATTGACATTAACCAAAGTTTAGAGTTTTTCTTGTATTTAAATGTAGGCAAAATGTTCATTTCTTTCTGAAAAGATACATAGTGAGTATAGAATTATATCTTGATTTTTCTCATGTTTAGACAATTTCTGCCTTTTCCTTCAGACTCTAAATTATTAATTGAGAAAAAGCTGGCATACTGAAATAGTGTTTATTAGTTCACTTAAAATTGCCTTAATAGGCTTCAAAGATATTGTTTTTTACCATGTTTTAAAATGAGGGAATTTAGTGCTATTCGTTTTTATTTGAAGATGTACTCCTTTCTAAAGATTTGTATTAATGACAATCAGTCTTTGACTTAAGCAATATGTTAAAACAATGCATATCATAACTCAGGTATTAAAAAATTTCTCTTTTTCTGGACTTTATTACCTTTATTAGCTGCTTAAGCTTGAATTTGTCCACATTTTAAAAAATTTTAAATATTTAAATTTCCTTAGTGAAATTTGTATTTTTATATATTAGAAAAACAGAAGGCTTGCTGGAGAAATGAAATGAAATGATGACTTTCTTCCTAGGAAGAAAATATAGATGCCCAGAACACTTCAGTTGCCCTAGGGGATACATCATGGGGAACTTCAGTCAATTATGGTCTGTTGAGGAGATCACTTAGCACATCAGATTTGGACAAAGACGATGCCACTTATTTACGTCTGTCTTTAGGAGAGTTCTTTGCTCAAAGGTCTGAAGCTCTCGGTTGCCTTGGTGGTGGTTACAATGTGAAAAGAGTAAGTACCATGTGTTCTAGAAGTGGTTAAATTCACTTGCCCTTATGTTTTGAAGGTTATGATGGTGTAGCTAGATCAGAGTATCTTTAAAGCAGAGACAGGATAGGGACTGCATGGTGGAATAGTGGTAAAGAGCTTCAGTTTTTTAGTGGCTGTACCCTGACTGCAGTTCTAGCTCTGTCCTTTAACTAGTTCTGTGGCATGGAACAATGTATTTAACTCCTCTGTGCCTTGATTTTCCAATTTCTAGAATGGAATACTGCCTTATAGAGTTTTGGGGGGGATACTGTGATAGTGCGCGTACAGTGTTTAGCACGGCCTCAAGTGCATTAAGTACTCCATCCCTGTTAGTTGCTGTTTCATTGGTTGCTGATGTTATATCATTGGTTGTGGGAAGAATTCAAAGATTCATTTTTTAAACCTCTGGTCTAAAAACATGTTTTGAAATATAGGAGTGTTTTGGTTTTTTAAAATGTACATGTAAAAAGTTTCAAATGCAAGTGATAGTGGTAGATTGTATGAAGGAGTGAGGAGAAGCTGTGTCGCCTGTGAGGGTCAGAGTGGTGTCTGAGGAGGGGCACTGGGGTGGTGCCCGAATGGTGGGGAGGAGGCAGCGTGTTCCCAGAAAAGTCTTGGAGGTGGGAGCTGGAGGGTATATCGGAGAAGCAGAGAGTAGGCCCACAGCTCGTGTGAGTGGGCTTCGGGTCGGTGGTCTGATGGCAGAAGTAGACAAGGGCCAGGTCATGAGGGGCCCTTGCAGGGCTCGGGTTCATCTCAAGGAAACTTGCTTGGAGGCAGGGTGCCCGGCCCATCTCCAGGTGTGACAGGAGCCGGGTGGAGGAGGTTCCTGAGCCTCAGAGGAGGAGAAGCAGGCAGAGGCTTAGCACGTGGCGGAGATGCCATGAAGGCCGAGGCCTAGGATGGCAGTACGGAAACAAAAGTTCTAGGGTTCAGGATTTCCTCTGGAGGTAGAGTCGAAGGACCTGTTGGTGAATTTCATGGAGGGACATAGTGCTGTCGGAGGGAGTGTGTATTAAAGTAGGATTTCACTAAGAGTATAATTTTAAACAGCTAGGGTGTTAGAAGTTGACTTACAGGAAAATTTGAAACTGAACTGTGGGTCCTGTCTATGCAGTGAATTAAAGAATGAGAGTAAATACTTAGGCAGATTTTTCTGCCTGGATGGATTGGTTTTGACATTATAAGAGAAGTTGAAGCATAACTGAATTCCTTTCTGAACAGCTGGACAAAACACCATACAGTGGAAAGATGGATCTGTCATTTTGTATTAGTTATGAAATGTTACTTGGTTCAAGTTGCTGGATCAAGGGAGGAAATCCTCGAGTGAAGATTGATCAAAAATTGAGTGCATTAGTGAATTTGCTTTTCAGGTCTATCATGAGAGCTCTGGAAGGAAGCCAGGTGGGAATTCCCTGCCCTTGAGCAAGGTCCGTGAATGTGACCTTCTGAACGCTCATCTAGGGCAGTAGGAATGTATCTCATCTTAATACAGATTTTCAAGGACATATTTATTGTGTAAAATAAAATACACTTGTAAGTACTGTAAGTTCCAGGAAGGCAGGAAGTTTTATATCTTTTTTCTCACTGACATGTCACTGATGATTATTACCAGTGCCTGACACATAGCAGGTGCTCAGTAACAATTACTGGAGGAACAAAGTATCATTTCTGGGTTGTTTTAATTTGGATTTCTTAGTAAGGGCAAATTATTTGATAATATTCATTCTGATGATTAAAGATAGCTAGCAGTAAGGAAATAAAAGGTCCTGTCTGGACTTGTAAAGTTCATTTCTAGTAATTTATGTTATTTTGTGTTTTTTTGTTTGTTTGTTTTTGGCTGCGTCGGGTCTTGACTGCAGCGCGCGGGCTTCTCTCTAGTTGCGGCATGTGGGCTCAGTAGTTGTGGTGTGGGGTCTTAGTTGCCCCATGGCATGTGAGATCTTAGTTCCCTGACCAGGGATCGAACCCGTGTCCCCTGCATTGGAAGGTGGATTCTTAACCACTGGACCACCAGAGAAGTCCCAACATACGTTTAAATGGAAAAATCAGAATCATTTTGTTGAAATCAATTTTAGCTAGGTTACCACTATTAGGATAAAATAGTCTAGAATTTCTCAAAGCAGTTGAAAACTAAGGAAATAATTGGCATGTTTATTTTGTAGCCATCATTTGGTTATTTTATTAGATCACCAGAGAAGAGAGAACCTATTGCTCTAATAAGAAAATCAGATGTATCAAGAAGTAATTTGGAGAAAGAAATGGCTCATCTTAACCATGGTCTATTTTCAGGTAATGGATTAAATGAAGTTTTTTTTTAACCTGTAAGTTAGTGGTTGTGTGATCATGTTCTTTATGTGGAAGAAAGTAATGTATATACCACTTTGAATTTTTTGAGTATTAGTTACAGATTTGATTTTTATATAACTTCACATTGCCTTTTCAATCTAAAGTAGAAACAAGTCAGCCAAAATTCACCTAAATCCTTTTGTAAAAACAAAAGTAAATGAAATACAATCTGTTCAAGTGGTTGGGTTAACTTTGGCCTATTAAACTGCTGAGTTAATGAATTTTAGCTATTATATTTATTATTTAGGTGGACTTTTAAAGAGAAGTTCTCAGATTTGGACTGTGATAGTATAAATATGATAAATATTGTGATGAATATTTAAAATCAGACTTTCTTGGTTAACATAACAATTATCAAGCAGCTACTTTTTGCTAGTATAATGCCTCGTGCATTGTATCGTGAAATTGTATAAAATGTGCTTTAGTCCTTAAAGAGCCTATATTCCAGTGGGGGGCGGGGGGGTTGGGATATTTAGTGGTCCTTATCCCACGGATTGTTTCTGTGAGATAGTATATAGATGTAAGTTGAATATTACATATTTTCTACAGGAGATTTAAAGGCACAGCTAAGTGAAGGATCAGTTACACTTCAGGCTGAAGAACTGGAGAGTATTTCACAAGTGGATGAAAATGATGTGACATTAACTGCCAATAAAGGGAAAACAGAGGTATTTTAAGCCTTTCATGAAGGAAAGCTAAAACCTCGCTGTCATAATTCTCATACAAGATCAAGATAAAGTCACATGTAAAAAATGCATAACATTTTTCTTACTCAATTTTATTACAAGTATCCTTTAAATATTATCAGTGTACAATAAATGTACGAAGAGTTTATAAAACAAACTTACAGTCAGTGAGTTATCACAGCTTATACACCCATGTACACCCCAGGTCAGGAAAGAGAGCATTGCCCACAGCCCAGGAGCCATTTTTTTGTTCCTCCTGAACACTACTTCCTCCTGTCTGACCTATGACACTGTATCAGTTTCACCCGTTTGTGAACTTTATATACAAGAAATCATGTAGTAGCATATATATATATTTTTTAAATATAAATTTATTTATTTGTTTATTTTTGGCTGCGTTGGGTCTTTGTTGCTGCGTGCGGGCTTTTCTGTAGTTGCAGCGAGTGGGGGCCACTCTTCGTTGTGGTGAGCGGGGGCTACTCTTTGTTGCGGTGCGTGGGCTCCTTATTGCATTGTGGTGGCTTCTCTTGTTGTGGAGCACAGATTCTAGGCACGTGGGCTTCAGTAGTTGTGGCTTGTGGGCTCTAGAGCGCAGGCTCAGTAGTTGTGGCACACAGGCTTAGTTGCTCCGGGGCATGTGGGATCTTCCCAGACCAGGGATTGAACCTGTGTCCCCTGCATTGGCAGGCAGATTCTTAATCACTGTGCCACCAGGGAAGTCCCAGTAGCATATATTTGTCTTCGTTTTTTTCCACTTAGGTTTGCAAGATGCAACTGTGATAAGTATAATAGTTAATTTTCATTGCTGTATTGTATTCTATTACGAATATTCTGTCATTGATATATTCACCCTACTGTTGATGGATATTTGGGATCTGTCTTATGTCAATATGACACTGTTAAAATAGTGTAGTTTTATAGTAGGTCTTGATATCTAGCAGAATAAGTCTTCCCCTCTTATTTTTCTTTAAAAGTATCTTGGCTGTTCTTGTTCTTTACATTCCCATATATATTTTGAAGTCAGATTGTCACCTTTCACAACCAACTAGCAACCCTGCTGAGCTTTAAGTTGGGATTGTGTTTAATCTGTAGAACGGTGAAACTGACATCTTTGTAATATTGAATCTTCTAATCCAAGAAGATTACAGGTCCCTCCATTTAAGTTCTAATTCCTCTCTGTATTTTTTTTTTTTTTTTTTTTTTTTTGAGGTACGCGGGCCTCTCACTGTTGTGGCCTCTCCCGTTGCGGAGCACAGGCTCCGGACACGCAGGCTCAGCAGCCATGGCTCACTGGCCTAGCCGCTCCGTGGCATGTGAGATCTTCCTGGACCGGGGCACGAACCCGTGTCCCCTGCATCGGCAGGCGGACTCTCAGCCACTGCGCCACCAGGGAAGCCCTCCTCTCAGTATTTTATGGGGCTTTTTTTGTGCAGAGATTTTAACACATCATTTGTTAGATTTCTTTCTGAATTGTTTGAAGTGGTGTTTTAATATTATCTTTCTGAACTTAATTTTCCCTTTGTTGTGGCTAAACAGAAATACATGTTTTTTAATATACTTACCTTATATCCAGCAAGCGTGCTAAATTCATTTTTATTTATGGATTCTTTGGATTTTTCTGTATATGCACTTACATTATCTGAGAATACCAACAGTTTTGTTCCTTTCTAATTTTTATACCTTCATTTCTTTGTCTGGCCTTACTTGACTGCATCTTAGAACAGTGAATAGAAGTGGTGATGTTGGGTTTCCCTGACTCAGAGGGAAAATTTTCAATAGTATTTTGTCTTTAAATTTGATGGATGCTCTAGGTTTTTATTTATCATCAGGTTTTTTAAATTCCCTTCTAATATTTGTTTGCTAGTTTTATTTTAATTGATAAGGAGGTTGAATTTTGTCCAGTGCTGTTTTGCATCTATCTAGGTGAACATGAGTTTTCTTTTGGTGATGTGGTGAGTTACATGACATGGTTTTGAATATTAAAGCTGCTCTTCTCCACTTGGGTCATGATACATTATCATTTTTATAGATGGTTGGATTCAGTTTGATAATAATTTATTTAGAATTTTGCATATGTGTTTACAAGTGGGTTGATGCTCTTTCTTACCATGTCCTTGTTTGGTTTTGGTACCAAGGTTTTGCTGGTCTCATTTTTCTTATTTTCTGGAAGGTTTTTGTAAGACATACTATTTTTTTTTAATTAATTAATTATTTTTGGCTGTGTTGGTTCTTCGTTGCTGCACGCTGGCTTTCTCTGGTTGCGTTGAGCAGGGACTACTCTTTGTTGTGTGCGGGCTTCTCCTTGTGGTGGCTTCTCTTGTTGCAGAGCATGGGCTCTAAGCACGCGGGCTTCAGTAGTTGTGACACGTGGGCTCAGTAGTTGTGGCTCGGGGGCTCTAGAGCATGGGCTCTAGAGTGTAGGCTCAGTACTTGTGGCGCATGGGCTTAGTTGCTCCGCAGCATGTGGGATCTTCCCAGACCAGGGCTCTAACCCGTGTTCCCTGCATTGGCAGATGGATTCTTAACCACTGTGCCACCAGGGAACCCCCTGTCCATTGGATTCTTAATTTTTCATTGTATTTTTTAATTATAGAATTTACATTTAGTTCTTTCTTGATAATTTCTAGTCTTCCGTTGAGTTCTTAATGTTGTTTTTAATTCCTTAAGTATGTTTTAGATTTAGATGTGTTTTAGACTCTGATAATCCACTGTCTGCAAGCCCCACAGTTGTGTTTTTCTGTGATGTGGGCCACATTACCTTGGAACATTGTGTGTCATTCCTTGATAGAGGAGTGGACTTTTACAGGAAAAGTTGCTGAAATATTTGAGGCCATGGGAGATCTTCCAGGCAGGATTTTTGGCTGCTTCTGAGCGAGGAACAGTAGCAGTCTCAGGTTGCTTTAATTCAGTTATTGGGATTGAGCTGATTGGAGCTTGGCCTCCAGTCCCCCTGAGGGCCACCTTTACTCCTAGGGAGTAGCCCTCTGTGGTCTCGTCCTAAAGCATGGATGTTTACCATGGTCACCGCCTTCCCCTCATCACTGGCAAACTCTGAACCTGATTTTTGTACCCTTACTCCCATAGAGCAGCTTTTCTTAGCTTCTTTTTAAAAAATTATCGTTTCAAAAAAGATTTTCTTAGCTTCTTAAGCTTCCTGATGTCTTAGCAGTAGCCTCTTCCTAAAGCAGCTACCCTGGGGTGGAGCATCGCTGGGACTGGGCTCACCTCTATGGGATGCTCTCTTCTCTTGGATTTTGGCCCCATAGTTTTTTATTCCTTTTTTGGCTCTCCAGCGCCTTCTAAGAGATGTTTTAGGATATGCTGTCTAATTGCTGTCAGCAAGAGTTGGTTTGCATCACTTAGTCTGCTATTACTAGAGGCAGAAGTCTTAATTTGCATTTTTTAATATTGCTTTGCTGTTGGTTCCATTTCATTATTTTACCCCTGGTTTCTATTTATGTCTTGCTTATAAATCTAACAATTGAATGAGATTACCAATAATCATAATTGCAGTCACTGTGGCTCAATGGCTTCTCAATTTCAGTATTTCAATTTTTTGGTTTTAAATTATTTTCTGATTCAGTTTTAGCATTTCTTTAACTCCTGAAGGGTTTTTTTTGAACAACTGATGAACCGACTTTGTAAGTGACCGAGTACTCTACAAATCAAGTTGATAGCAGCTGTCTTTTTTCATTAGGAGGTTTAACTGGTATACCATTAATTTCTTGTTGCCGTCAGATCTTATGTAGCACTTACAAATAAAGCTTAAACTAATATGTGCTTGTCCATGGAACTGATGTGAACTTTCTCATTTCTAGGACACTTTCCTCATCAACAGCAAACCCCAGAGACGCACAGGCGAACTGCCTAGCGGTGGTGATTCTGTGCTGAGGATAAGCACCATTGCTTCTGCCATCGCAGATGCATCAGTGAACGCTGACCCCTCCCAGCTCGCTGCCATGATCAAGGCACTTTCAAATAAAACCCGAGAGAAGACTTCTCAGGACGATGGTAAACAAAAGCACTGTTCGGCTGTGTCTCATTTCTTACCTAATGAGCTGGAAAAAAGTAATGGATCCAACGCATTTGATATGGAGAAATACCTTAAAAAAACAGAAATTAGTAGATATGAAAGTGGAATGGACAACTTTTCAAGAGCTGATGTGTCTGATGCTTGGGATTTATCTTTGTCCAAAGAACGGACTACACATGACATCCATGCAGTGGACCTGGGTGCTACTAGCGTAAGTGTAAGGGAGCCAGAAGAAGACACAGCAGCTGGTTTTTATGGTGAAAGTGGAGAGAGCGTGGACCAGGCATCACTGAGAACGATAAACTCTTCAAATTCAGTTCTTACAAATATGGGAGAGAGAGAGGGTGCAGGGGTTGATGTGAAGACACATTCCATTGACCATAAATCACCAGATTCTGGTGATGGTGAAAAAGCTGCCTCCGTATCCATTCCAGCCCTTGATAGCTCATTAGTCAGGAACCCCAGGGTAGTATCCCTCTGGCTGTCAGAAGAGCATGAAGACACACAGAATAGTAGAAAATATCAGAGGCAAAATGAGTATGTTAGTGAGACAAGTAACAGTGAAAAGCATGTGACTTTTGAAAACCATTCCATAATCTCACCTAAAAGTGTTGGTAAGTGTCAGAGTAATTGGTCACATTCAAAAAATTACACAGAGTGTTTTTTTTTTCTGTTCTCATTGGAAAATACACCTTTCTGGTAGATTTGAAAAATCCCTCTCCTGAGTGTGGTGGACGTGGCTCGGAGGATGACCAGGATAGCTTCCGACCTTCCACTTCTCCACTGAGTCATTCTTCTCCTAGTGAGATTTCTGGAAATAGTTTATCAGGGTAGGTGCTTAACCTTTTTTTTTTTTTTTTAAGTAATAAAATACATGCTCAGTGTAGGAAAATTGGAACAAAGTGTAAAGAAAATTAGTTATCTATAGCTTCGTCTCTCAGAAGTAACTGTTATAAATATTTTGTGAACTTCTTTCAAGATATTTTTCTTTGCAAATTTTCATACCCTGCTTTTTTCACTTATTAAAATAATTCCTACATTTAAAAGAAAATTAATGTTATAGACTGCATAATGAATCTGTCACATTTTATTTGGTGCTTCTGGTCGATACTGGTGATACTATATTTTACCTTTTTTGTTTGTTTGCCATTTTAATGATACTGAGATGAACAACTTTGCTTATAAAATTTTTCCTGTGTTTTAACTGATTTCCTCAGAAGTGAAATTACCAAATCAGGGATAAGAATATTTTCAGGCTCTCTGGATTAGCAAACTATTTTCTAAAAGAGTCTTAAAGACTTGCACTCTTACCATCTGTGTTTGTTGAAGGTGTGCATTCTGCTGTTTTCTTATCAGCATTTTAAATAACTTTTAATTTTGGATTTTTTTTTATCTTACAGTATTATTTGTGTTTTTAATACTAATGAGATTGATAAGTGCTTTTTCAAAGGTTAGGATAAGAATCCTAATATTTTACATGTTTTAGCACAACCTGTAGGGTAACTTAAGCTTCAAGTTATAAGATCTTTTTAATTTTTCAAAAATGCCTTAAGTCAACATTGTTTCAAAAGTTTACACATATACAGGTATATGTGTGTGTCCATAGAACTTTGAACAGTGTGAATGTAATGCTTCATCAGATGTGTTTGTGTATTTGTGTATAAATGTGCACGTGTGTGTGTTTCCCTCCATTAAGCTCATTGTCTGCCTCGTTCTCCAGTCCTCTAACCAGGAGCTGCTATTGCTGGTTTCTTAGGTTTCCTTCTGGTCTTTGTGCACATACACAGATATGAGTGTATATTCTTATTTTCATCCCTCTTTATAGTCAATAGAGGGTCCTTTACACACTTCTTATGTTTTGCTACACAAGGTTACTTATCCCAGCCTTATCTGTATTACTTTGCACGCATGCAGATGTATTACAGGATAAATTCTTGGAAATGAGATTGTTGGGTCGAAGAGTATATGCATTCACGTTCCTATTTAAATTAGTACAACCCTCTGTAGAGGTTGTGTTAGTTTAATTTTCCACCAACAGTTTAGGAAAGAGCTTGTTTCCCACAACCTCACCAACAGAATGTTTATCAAACTTTTTGTTGACAGTCTGATAGGTGAAAAAAAACTATTTCAGTATAACTTTAAATCATGAGTGATGATGAGCATCTTTTCCTTTATATTTCCTTTTGTATCATATATCTATTCATGTTTGTTGCCCATTTTTCTCATGAACTGTTAGTCTCTTTTGTCTCCATTTCTCGGAGCCCTTGACGTATTAGGGAAAGTGGGTAGCCCTTTGTTTGTGACATGAGTTATACAGTTCCTAGTCTTTAGAAGGTTTTTTCCTTTCTTGTATGTTTTGCTCTCCCGGATACTTAGCTCTAGCTTACCCACACCATTTCTGATGAATATGCAAAATCCAGGAGCATCTTGGGAAACACATAATAGGTAACTTGGATATCAAATATAATTTCAATTTGTTTCAAACTATTGAACATTTATGATAATTTCACTGCTTAGGTAAAATTTTCTGCTTATTAAAATCTTTCCATAGAGGAACATATAAAAGATCTTTTATAAAGCCATAAAAGAAAAAATCCATAGATTTAATAAAATAAACTTTCTGTATGGCAACAGTTTTTGCCTCAGAATTGACTTGATCTTTTTGTAAGCTTTATGCCAAAGATGCTTTCAAGTCTAATAAGATCTTTCAAGTCTAGTAATCTTGTTAGGCTATGTCTCTATGTTGACCTCATGGCCACCTTGCCCTGTCACACAGCACCCTTTCAGTATGTGGAGTCAAGCATTCTTTTATTTAGGAAAGGTTTTTTTTTTAAATTACTTATTAAGATATTGGTCCTGACCCCAGGAACTCTAGTCTTGCATATGTGGGATCTGCATTTATTTTGTTTGTAATCCTTTCTTTAAGAACTTATTTTAGAATAATTGTAGATCCACGGGAAGTTGCAAAGATAGTATAGAGAGACCCCATGTCCCTCCCCAGCTCCCCCAGATGCTGCACAGAATCACCACTTGTGCAATCACTTGTCCTGGGCAGGGCAAGTGGGTAGAATTGTGTCATTTTATCACAGGTGTGAATGTGTGTAACCACCTCCACAATCAGAGACATAGAACTTTGCCATCACCACAGTGACCTGCCTCTTTCTTACTTTTTCATTTTGTTTGCATTTCACATTTCTGATTTCTAGATTCCTTGTAGTAGTTTCTTTTTTGTTTCTTAACCCCCGTGTACTTTCCAGTTTCATCTTGTTTTCTATGATCTTGACATTTTAAAAAATTGTATATGAAGGCATTTAATAACAACTGTAAGTGCTCTATAAAGACATATTGTTATGATTTTTTTTCCTTCACCTGCCCTTTACTGCATGATCAGAGACAGAATGCTGGGCTGGATGGTCTCAGTTTTGGACCCACCTGTTTTTTCTTTTGCCCCTAAGAAAATACACTTATTCATTAAGTGTAGGAAACATATCTTAGGGGGATACTGAACTTTCTCATGAACTTGGTCAGATATTTTGAATGAGAGCGTCACGTTGACCTTTCTAAAGTGACTGTTGGTGGGCTTCCTTCTTCCTACGGGTCAGCCACCTGCACCCACACCCCCACCTCTCAGCCACGGCCAGACTGCAGCCTTAGGGGGAAAGAAACTGGACACCAGCAGATTCTGAGGTTCGTTCTCCTGTCCCTTCTCCTGCTGCATGATAGGCGTTCCTGCCGAGGCCGAGCATCCAGCTCCATTTTATCTTCCTGCTTTCGCTCATCTCCTTTTTTTCTCATCAGCTTAAATGAACATGCTGGTGTCTTGTGGCTGATTTTCCTGCGCACAGTTCTCTCTTCCACTGAGGAGACTTTGTTTCCTGTTGCCTGTGACTCCCTCCTCCTCCTGCACCCAGCAGCTGGTACTGCCTCTCTGGGCATCCATGCCTGTTTTCTTTTTCCTCATCTTTGTGCTTTTTTTTTTTTTTTTTTGGTCTGTTTGTTTAAATTTTTTTATTATTTTATTTTCTGGCTGAGTTGGGTCTTCGTTGCGGCACGCAGGATCTTTTGTTTTACCGTGCAGGCTCTTTGTTGCGGCGTACGGGCTTCTCTCTAGTTGTGGCGGGCAGCTTTTCTCACTCTAGTTGTCTCGCGCGGGCTCGCATGGGCTCTGTAGTTTGCGGCACATGGGCTGTCTGGTTGAGGCACACAGGCTCAATAGTTGTGGCGCACAGGCTTAGTTGCCCCGAGGCATGTGAAATCTTGGTTCCCCGACCAGGGATCGAACCCACATCCCCTGCATTGGAAGGCGGATTCTTTACCACTGGACCACCAGGGAAGTCCCTCATCTTCGTTTCTTTATGTGTTCTCCCTGTGTTGTGGGGTAGCCGAGCTGTTCAAGTGTTTATCCTTTATATCACTGATTTTCTGTAGCATCAGCTATGCTTTCATGGCTTCCAATGTGGACATTCATTTTGTATTCATTTCTTTTTATTGAAATCCTTCTTGTACTTTTGTATTATGGTAAAATGAGTTTCATGGGTTTTTTTCAGGTTTTTCCAGTTCATTAAGTTTTTTATGTAATTTTTCAAAATATTTATTTATTTATTTGATTCTGCCGGGTCTTAGTTGCGGCAGGTGGGCTCCTTAGTTGTGACATGCGAGCTCTTACTTGCAGCATGTGGGATGTAGTTCCCTGACCAGGGATCGAACCTGGGCCCCCTGCATTGGGAGTGTGGAGTCTTAACGACTGTGCCACCAGGGAAGTCCCATACTCATTAAGTTTCTTAATATTCACGGTGAAATGTTGGTCAGAATGTTGATCTGTTGAGTGGCCACATCTTTCTGGTGAGAGCCCTTTATCTACTGAGTTTGCTGCTCACCAGTTTTCCTGCTGGCTGGTCTTCCAGCGTCCAGCCAGCTTCCAGCAGGTCCGTAGTGCTGATTTAGAGCTTCTAATTCCAGAATTGCCTTGAGGTTCTGTGTGGCTGGCACCTTGGCAGTTTTTGGCTTCATTTGGAGTCTGACATCCGGACTGAAATTTCTCTTCTTTTGTTTGTGTGTTCTTACAGTTCACTTCTCATTGCTTGAAGTAATACAACCTAAATGCATTCGTTCATTTCGACCAAAGGAGCTAGACTCAGCACGTACCCCAGTACCCAGAACTCTTTTCCTGCTGCCCCATGGTGTCTGTGTGAGTATGTGTGTGCATGTGTGTGTGCGCATGTGCATACAGAACCCACGCAGGTGCATGTTATTCAGTGACTAAAGAGGACCTGAAGCAATTTGGTTAATATTTTGTCTCCATTGGTTAGAGATTCACTAACTAGTATTGTGTCAGGGCTGTCTTGATTTGGTCCTTTTAAAAATCCAGAATTCAAAATAGGATTTTCTCTCTGTGTCCGCTGGCCACCTGAGTATTCTGAACTTTGTGCACAAAAATGATGGGTAAAATTCAGTCAGATTAAGGGCTGACTTGAAACTAAATGGCAGAGTATTCAGGGGATGCGGCAGCTGTTTCCAGAGGCGGCTGTGACGGTGTTTCCCACCCAGTGTGATTTTGCACTCTGCCTTGAGGGGCAGCTTGGCCCTCTCCTCTGTTGGGCTGGCCTGGCCCTGTGCTGGGGACTACCTGACAGAATATGGCACATGTATTAAATAGATGCAGGAGCTTATTATTTATTGCTTTATAACTTTTTTTTTACTTAATATATTCTGAACATCTTTCTGAGTCAATGGTTAGTAGTCAACAGCATGATTTAAAACAGCTACATAGTGTTTTATTGTGTGTCTGTGCCATAATTTCAATAGCCTCCTTTCTCCTGCATGACGTTTAAGATTGCCTACGTTTTATTGGTAGTGATATATGATGTATCCTTTCAGCGAATCTTTATAATTAGCACTAATTTTTTTCTTAGGATTAATCTCTAGATGTATAACACCTGAGTCAAGGGGCTTTTGCTATGCATGCTTGATAGCTCAGCCGAGAGTTGCACTGCTACTATTCCTGCCCGTGGTGTGGCTCTTCCCATCTCTTTGATTGTTTTCATCTTTGCTCTTTTTTTTTTTTTTTAACAATCTGTATCAAAGATCTTTATTTATTTTTGCGGTACATGGGCCTCTCACTGTTGTGGCCTCTCCTGTTGTGGAGCACAGGCTCCAGATGCACAGGCTCAGCGGCCATGGCTCACGGGCCTAGCCGCTCTGTGGCATGTGGGATCTTCCCGGACCGGGGCACGAACCCGTGTCCCCTGCATCGGCAGGTGGACCCTCAGCCACTGCGCCACCAGGGAAGCCCCATCTTTGCTCTTTGAGGGCAGGAATTGGCGAGTGCTCTGCTCATTGCTCTATATCAGGTATTCAGTAAACTTTTGCTGAATGAACAGCTAACAATGTTATGTGACTGTATATGAAATTTATTAATGAAACTGCCACAACATTTTTCTTTTTCAGTAGCTTACCAGATACTTCATTCAGTAGGACTATGATTTACAGTTTTAGATAATTAAGGGTGAAAAGAATTGAGTCTAGGGTTGAGTTGTATATGGCAGCTGGGACAGACGGTAGTGCAGGTTGACAGGGTTGTAGGCAAGCAGGAAGGGCTTTCTGCCAGTGTAGACGATGTTAAGTGAAGGGATGGACAAGTCCAGGCACAGGTGTTCTCTCTTCCAGGTGTGCCCTGGAGTCTTTCAGTTCAGCAGCTCACCTGCAAAAGCACCCCTGTGAGAGGGAGTCATCCCAGCTGACGAGTCCACAGGCCAGCATCAGCAGGCTGACTTACATGTCTGAACGAGAGAGCACCTGTCCCGCCACGGCCTCAGATCGTGGCCTTAAGGACCACCAGGTGGGAGCACTTTTGTTATTTCTTTACTCAGGCTTCTGGAGCTGAAGTCTTACTGATGTAGGACTCAGACTTGAGTTCAGGCCTAATTTCTGTTGCTCTTTTAACTTTAAAATAAGTGTGTGTGTGTGTTTTGCTCGTGCTGGGTAGGCACTACAAGTACAAATATTTTAGCATCTGCCATCAAAAAGCTCTCAGTCTGGTGGAGGCCGTGCAAGACATGCCGTGTAGTGAAATGCACTGTGAGAGATTCAGGAGGCGACTGATAATCTGACCAGGTGGCGAGTCCAGTGAAGCTTGGTGGGAGGACTGTCTGGAATCAGGCATGGGGGAGGCAGGGAATTGCAAAACACGCTGCATTTGAGAGCCCCCAAGAAGTTTGGAATGGCTTCGGTGAATCATCTACATGGAGGAGGGGAGGCCAGACCACGACATCGTGGATGTAACATTTGGGAGTTTGAAGGCTCTTAAGTAGGACACAGACCTGCTCTGTGTTGTTTTGAAAGCTCCTTGCAGTGGAGGAGGCACTGAGGGGTGAGGTTAGAACCAGGAGGATTTGACACCAGACGGCCGGAGTTGTCAGGCGAGGGGCAGCACAGGCTCAGGCCAGGGTCATGGCCATGGGGGTGGGAGGGAAGCAGAGAGGTCTGAGAGATTTGTGTGGGAGAAGCTAGAATTTTACTACCTAGGTGTGTTTCGTGAACGTGACAGTGTTCAGTTTGTAATGAGCTGCGTATGACTTGCGGTGTGCAGTGCAGGCCTCCTCCGCTAAGCTGTGCCTAAACCTACCCACTAAGTTACTAAACAAAACCACTCGTTTCTTGTCCTGTAAATTAGGAAGAACAATGAATGCAGATTTTCTAACTTTTAATCCTGCATTTCACAGCCACTGAAGTACTTTGTATAAGCCGTCCTTTTTTCAGAGAGGTAACATCATGTAGATCTCTATTCTTTGAGAGTATATCAGCATGGTTTGCATTTGTAGTACTCACTTTATCTGTGGATAATTTCTAAACATTTTTTGTCACACAGAGTGATGTCCCCAGTACGTTGAGCACCACAATTATTCAGGCCAGTCCAGTTCCATCTCAGGAGCAGGCTCCGGATAAGTTGAGAGAAAAAAGTCCATTTCAAAGTAGAGGAAAAGGAGCGTTACCGTATATTATCCAGAAGAACTTGGACACAGAAAAAGAAACTGAAACTGCTTCTCTGAGTAGTGAACTTGAAGATGTAAAACCGAACTTTAGATCGAGAAGAGAGCTTTCCTCCAAAAGCGAAGATCTGTCAGAAACCACTGTGGCAGGTGTGACCTCAAATCCCAGTGAACTGGACCAGGTCAGCCTGGCTCTGCCAAGGGAGTTGGGCCTTGGCCAGTGGGCCCTGCCAGCCACGCCGCGCCTCCCCGTGTCCCGCCAGGGGCCTGTGCCCGACAGTGGACGTGTGACTCCTGTAGACACGTCTGCTGCCGACAGTGCGTTCGTTGGCCAGGGCCCTCCCCAGACCTTCCCCAGCACCGAGGACTGCGGCCCTGCTCCCTCAAGGCAGCACGTGCTCACCTCGGGCCCCGCGCTCTCAGCACGCCGTCCCCTCCCAATGGCTCCCTGTGCCCAGCTGAGCTCAGGAGCACTGCCTCGGTGCCAGGCCGGCGGCGCCACAGCCTGTGGGCTCCCGGGAAACTGTCATCCTGCTGTCGTCACAGCAGAGCACGTCCAGAACTCTGTGGCCATGGGCTTTTGTCTTGGACAGAACATCAGCTCGGAGTTGTTGGCTGCCTCTTCCCTTTGTAACCCGTATTCTAACGCCTTCAATCAGAGTCTTCTAAGTACAGCCAAACCTTTTACTGTGCAGTCTCTTGGTCCAAACTGTGGAATTGATCCATGGGATTCAGGAGTGATGTCAGGATTTGGTAAGATGCTTTCTTCTCTGCTACTGCTTGTTGATTGCTGCTATTTAAAAACTGAATTTTCTCAATTGGGACCATAAAACTAGTTTGTTTTAAGGAGATACTGATTAGCCTGAATTTCTTGTAAACTTTTCTCTTTATCCTGAATTTGGAACACAGACCATAACGTATTTCTGTGCAAGGGTCCCTGAGTGGCCTTAGAAAAACATAAAAACTTAACGCGGGTAAAACTCCCACTGCCTTTGTCTTTCTGTTTCTCTCTTGTGCTCCAAACTTGGAATTCTATTGTTGGTTCAACTAGGAAACGTCTAGTATAGAATCACCCCCCTGAAGGAGGGAGTCTCCTGCCAGTTTTTAAGTCTTCAGGGGTGACTCGTGTGGGAGTGAGAGGCAGCACCCTTCCGCTCCCGCCTGTAGTGGCTGAGCTGCCTGTGCTCGTGCTGATGGTCACTCTTGGGAGCAGAGCTTGGTGCTGTGCTTTCCTGACACGGTGCTCATGGCCACTGCAGCACGATCAGTTTTGCCTTCTTTTTCTTCTGAAGGAAATTCCACAGTCACCCCATAAGAATGGTGAAAAGCTTGGTCATCATGTTAAAAGTCAGTTAGAGCCTCCATCATTTCTCATTAGGTTAGGCAGTGGCTTATATTTATAGGAGAAAAAGGGAAGAGATTACTGATAGCAATAACATCTAAGAGTTGATTAGCTGTAAATTTTTTAGTTTGATCAATTTTGATTGTTTTTCCTCATGGGCTGGTTGCCTCAGGAGAAAATTAGTGACCAGTCTCTGCTGAGGCGTATGCAGTGTTGGGGACTCCTATTTAGATCTGGGGCACTTTATAAAACCATAGCTCTCGGTGTCAACAGGTCATCTTCTGTAAAAATTTCCATTTAACCAGTTGTGCTTTTGATGGGGTGTTGGGTATGCATTTTGACTCTGCTTTAACTCTACCCAGGGAAAGTAAGAGTGCCTGAGGAATTGAAGTTTCCTCATGCTTGCTGTATTGGCATCGCGTCACAAACCTACCTTAGTGTCCTGAATCCCGCCGACCGCTGGCTGCAGGTCAGCATCGGGGTCCTCAGTGTTAGTGTCAACGGTGAAAAGGTGAGCTTTCTGTGTCTTTCTCCTCTGACTTAGCGATTGCAGTACAATTAATGCTGAAGCTCTCCTTTGCCTAGTATTAGTACTTCCTTTTATACCAGGGAGCATGTCCACCACCATATACTTTGCACAGAATCGTTGGAATCGTATCTTTTTCTTGGTTCCCCTTTTGTTGCAGTACTTCCAGTGAAAGTGAAATCTGAATGTGTTTCTCAGATTTCATCAGGTGTTACTATTTATTTATTAACCGTTATGTTTCATTGTTACTTGTTTATAAAATCATGTAAATGTGCTTTTTGTGCTGTCGGCTTAAACCACTGACTGGAGCTCCAAGTTTCTGGTCTCTATTCGTTGTTTTTGTTAAATGTGATTGAGTATAAGTTATTGTCGTTTATTCCAAAGGAAAAAAAAAAAGAAACAAGTTACTCTTGCAACCTGTGCCTTCATTTAGTAAGTTAATTTATCTGATCATGTTCTTACATGATCTTTTGAAATACCTGGAAACACAGTTTTAACATTAGAGCAGGGGTCTCTCGCATGATCAGTTAAAGCTGCTGAGGTTCTAGACTCTAGACCCTGTGGGCCTTGGTGAGTAGGGAGAGTGGGAAAGAAGGTCAGCAGCTTCTTGCAGACAAACATTGGTGGACGGGTTTACTCTCCCCTCTTACGTCCTAGTGATAACCTTGATTTACTTGATAAAATAAGACTGTCTTCTCTCCCTCTCCCTTTCCCCAGCTTTTCCCCTCTGATCCTGAGGGTAGAGGAAAGGCAGGTGGTTGGAGGAAAGGGTTGAGGGTGAAAGGTGGTGAGATTGGAGGCCTTTTTAGGAGCATGTAGGAAGTAATGATGTCTCTGGAAGTGGGAGTAGAAAAGAAGATCCCTGTTCACAGTGAGGAGGGAGAGATTGGAGTGAGTCAGAATCGTAGACTTGGAGGCCTGACAGTGAACCTTGGAGATCAGTCTAACCCCCTACGTTACACAGCTGCAGAGACCAGGTCCCAGGTGATGTCCAGGGTGGGAGACAGGTCCCAGGGTGATGTCCAAGGCTGGAGGTGCTGCCATTTTCAGCACCCTTTTCAAAAAAAGTGAAGGTAAAAATAACGTATCTTCAAAAGTCCTTATGGGAGTTCCCTCGTGGTCCAGTGGCTAGGACTTGGTGCTTTCACTGCTGTGGTCCAGGTTCAGTCCCTGGTTGGGAACTAAGATCCCACAAGCTGTGTGGCATGGCCCAAAAAAAAAATTCCTTATAATTTTGACTAACTGTATTTTCCAGGTAATGAGTTATGAGGCCTGGGTATTTTTCAAGAGCTAACATATCTAGATTTGGTAGTTTGAGTGACTATGAAAAGGGATCTTAAACTAGTTGGTTCTTCTTCCTGATTTTCATTGTGAAGTTATTTCTTAACGGACCATGTGGCTCTTCTTTTAAGGTGGATCTTTCAGCTTATCCTTGTTTAGTTTTCAAGAATAAAGTCATCATAAGACCTCATGCCACAGAAGAGATAAAAGTGCTCTTCATACCGTCTGATCCTGGGATTTTCCGATGTATATTCAGCATTGCTTCTTGGCCGTTTTCAGCTGATGCAGAGACAGTGGCACAGGCAGAAGCACTGGCAAGCAGGGTTGTCCTCACCGCCATTGCCGAGACCCCCGTGATCGAGGTGACTGTTTGTAAGCAGGTCTTTGTCATACCTGACATTTTAATGAGGCTGTTCAACCTTAGAAGTAAAATTTGGGTAAAATGAATTTGTGGATGAATGTGCCAAAAGTTATAATTGAGCTAAACATTACTCTTAATATTTTCTTATTCCAAAATTTAAAATTATTTCTGGAATTCCCTGGCGGTCCAGTGGTTAGGACTCTGCGCTTATACTGCCGAGGGTGCAGGTTCAGTCCCTGGTCAGGGAACTAAGATCTGGCAAGCCGCACAGCGAGGCCAAAAAAATTAAGATTATTTCTTTTGTTTTATAGAAGCACAGATATGCTCGCTAAGATGTTTGTAAGCAAAGTATAACGTTAAACCCTATTTTCCAGCTGGTTTCCATCATATAGTTTGATGTGTGTGGAGGAAAACACCACATTCAGATTATCCTCTTTTCTGTACCTGAAGACTGCTCACTGAAAAATTTCCTCTTGTACAGTTGCTCGTTTTCTGGAAGTGAAAGAAATTGAGTCTAGCCAGGTTGGGGCAACAAAATGCTTGTGGGATTGCAGGCCTCTTTAGGACACTGGCTGTCAGCCCTGGCTGCACATCGGAATAACTGGGGTTTGTTTTTTAAAAAAATTTTAATTAATTAATTTATTTTTTGGCTGCATTGGGTCTTTGTTGCTGTGCGCAGGCTTTCCCTAGTTGCAGTGAGCGGGGGCTACTCTTCGTTGTGGTGTGTGGGCTTCTCATTGTGATGGGTTCTCTTGTTGCGGAGCACGGGCTCTAGGCGTGCAGGATTCAGAAGTTGTGGCACAACAGGCTCAGTAGTTGTGGCTCTCGGGCTCTAGAGCACAGGCTCAGTAGTTGTGGCACATGGGCTTAGTTGCTCCGAGGCATGTGGCATCTTCCCGGACCAGGGCTCGAACCCGTGTCCCTTGCATTGGCAGGCGGATTCTTAACCGCTGCGCCACCAGCGAAGTCCCTAGATATTATTGTAAACATTTTCAGTGTTGTCAGAGTTTGGACTAAATCCAAAAATGCCCACATATGTTTTGGAGGGAATTGAGAAGTCGGTAGTATAACAGTAGAGCTAGTGGAAGGGAGGCTGTGTGTTTTGTAAAGTTGTCAGTTTGTCTTCTCACAGTAACGCAGCTAAGCTGTTGCTTTGTTCTGTAGTGTATTTGGGTACGTGGACTACCTCAGAAAAATAATTTACTTGTGTTGAAAATAGGAATTGTAAAATAGCCCCAGGAGTCTTAGGTAAGTTTACCTGTAATGTTGACTATTTGTGGCTGGAAGGGGCAGTGATGTGAACATAAGCTGTGATATTTATTAATATATTGTTTTTATAAATCCCTTTTTTCCCATAATTTAGGTAGAAACAGAAAAGAAAGATGTTCTTGATTTTGGTGACTTGACTTATGGAAGCTGGAAAGCTCTGCCTTTAAAGCTGGTAAACAAGACGCACGCCAACATCCCAATTAGACTCATTATTAATGCTGTAAGTACTGTGCTCGGGGAGGAAACCTTTACAGAGCACACTGACTTAGAGTTGTAGATGCAGCTAGTAGAATCCTTGGCTAACTTCTCTTAGGAAAGTAGATATTTTTGTTAAGGATCTTTGAACAAATTTAGCATCACACCAACATGACACCATTGGCTCTACTGAAGCGGCTTCTCCTGTTTCTGACAGAATGCCATAGCCTGGCGCTGCTTCACCTTTTCCAAGGAACCCATCCACACAGCTCTGAAAGCTGTTCCTTATGCCCATGCGATTGCTCAGCTGGCCGCCCCCTCGGTGATCAACCATCTGATGCCTGCCAGCGATGACGGACAGGTGAGCTGGGGGATTGAAGGACTGATTTAGAATTAAGGAGGAAGTTAAGTTTCCAACTACTTTCTTTCACTGTGTATGAAAATATTTTTTTATTTTACAGGATCCAGAATTTCTGATAATTTGGGTTCTTTTCCATAGTCCAAAGAAACAGATGACTTCTTCAGGTATCATGTTTACGTTTTATGGGATTTTCTTTACTCCGTAGCTAAATAAACTACAAAGTTGAGGCTTATTTCTCCTGTCAGTAAATTGTCAAATATTTATTGTAATTTGTCAGATATTTTATGTTGTTTTCAAGCTGGGCAGAGAGCATGCTGTTTTGGGTCAAACCCATCCAATTCTGGATAATCCAAGCAAGTACCACTGAAAACGTTTTGGGGTCTTTTCTGTTAATTGATGTTACCTCCTCTACCAATTAGATGTTTTCTTCCTTTTTCTCCTCCACTCATTTCTGTTCCTCTCTGAGTTCTTTAAACAGTCATTTTAAGATTTTTTTTGTGCCCCCTGATGGCATAGTGTTGGGCCATGTGTGGCATTTAGAATTAAATAACTCTGGTGTCTGAACTAAAAGAATGACCTTTTACAGAGATTCTAGACTCAGCAGAAGAATTCTTGGCAAGAGTTGATATAGAAGTTGATAGTCCAAACCCTACACCAGTCATTAAAAGTATCAATCTTCGAGCAAGAACAGGAATAGCCAGGATACACGCTCCGAGAGACCTACAGGTACCCTAAACTCCTCACTTTGCTGTTACTTTATGTTCAGGTTGATTTCATTCCAAGTGTGACATTTTTAAAACATGCCTGTTTTACCCCATCCTCTAGACTATGCACTTGTTTGCCAGTGTGGCTTCCTCAACAAGGCAGTACTTACCTTTGAAAAATGCTGGGAATATTGATGTCCACTTGGACATCAAGGTAAGAATTTGTGTCTGAGGCTGTAACTTATTTCCTCGGGCTGAGACTGTGAGTGTCTCCTTGGGTTCTGAAGGTTGCTCTGCTGTTGACCTTGTTCAAGGGCTGGGGGCATTGGCAGGGGTGGTCAGACAGAAGAATCTGAGCCCGGGCTTTCAGAGCTGGTGTTACACGAGCATAAAACAGATGGTTAGGAAGTTCAGCTGGGATGTCTAATGTAATAGGTACAAGAACCAAGCTCTAGATTAGTTCCTGAAGACTGAGTCATCCTGTGGCTGGGTGGAGGAGAGGGAGCCACATGTGTAGACATCATTTCTGAGTTGTGTGGCTGAGTGAGGGGGTGTTGGTGGCCAGGAATTAGGGATGGGGCAGGGGATAGTTTGTTATGGAAGAGAAGAAAGATGTATCCTTTCCAAGAAAGTAAGATGGCGGGGCATTGCTGGGCAGGGAGGGAGTAGAATACCCAGTTGTGGTCAGTGAGAGAGACAAGGCACGTGAGTGTGTGAAAGCCATGTCTGCAGGTCAGCGTTGACTTATAATTATGTAAATACTTAGATCCCAGATCAAGGAAGTCACTTTTCAGTGGATCCAGAGAAACTATTCCTTAAACCTGGAGAAGAGCACGAAGTTATAGTTTCATTTTCTCCAAAGGATCCCAAAGCCTGTGAGGAAAGGTAACGTAGGACTGTTGATCATGGCGAATTTGTGTTTATTTAGGTGTGCTCCGGTCCACAGCCTGAGGGACAGAGTACACACTTCACCTCGCCTATACAGCACCGCTTCACCTCTTTCCTTTAGCCTCAGATCTTTCTGCTTACTGAAAATCTCCTTTTAAACCAGCTAGCTGACTAGAAAGTAAGAAATCACTATTTTCAAGTATATTCTGACAAAAGTAAATAATAACACGTCAATCTTGATGTTTCTCACTAACTTCTTCTCTCTCACCAAGGAAATCTTCAGTTGACCTTGTCAGTTGTTAAAGATACAACTGACAGTTGTATCTTTTCCAGGCCAGTGACTTTTTGGCACCCAAATCATAAGTGAATATCACTTTACAGTGGTCGGAGCACCCTTGTCACCAGCTTTTGAACTTGCTTGATAAATGTAGCTTAGCCCGCTGTCCTCAGACGCACGTGGCCCATCCCCTGCCTGATTGCCGAGCCCCCTGCCTGATTGCCGAGCCCCCTGACTGGTTCCTGAGCCCCCGAGTGCCTCACTGTCCTCCGCCTGATTGGCCCTGGGTGCAGAGGTGCTGGCTGCTCGGACGCGAACACTTGTGCCGGGAGGACTCGCCTGCACCTGCCCACCGGGGTAGCACCCCCACCCAGGAGGCTTTCCTCATCCCTTCCCAGATCCCTCCCTGTCTCCCGTGACCCATACACTTCTCTCCCGCTGTGCTCATGGCATGGGCCTGTGGCATGTACCCGTCTCCTTCTCTGTCTGTTTTCTCCTCTGGAATGTAAGCTGTGAGGGTGAGAATGCAGTGTAGCCTCAGCACCGACCAGCTCAGTCTCTTGGACGAAGGAAGCACATAGGACAATAGTTGTCAAAAGAATTGAATTCTGAATATTGAACTTAGATGGTTTTCTTTGTTAGGATCTTGAAAATATTTGTGCAGTCGTTTGGCCCTCAGTATGAAGTGATGTTAAAAGGTGAAGTAGTTTCTTCAGGAAACAAGCCTCTGATGCCTGCATCTTGCTGCTCAGATATTCCTTTGATTTTATCCAACAAGCAGTTTCTGGCGTGGGGAGGTGTCCCCCTGGGCAGGACACAGTGAGTATACACTGTAGCTGTTATCACATAATGCTAGTCTTCCCTGTGTTGATGATGACCATGTTAATGTTTTTAGAATTGAAATAAAACTATCATATTCATTATTCATCCTATCATGAATACAAATTTTTTAGTAAATTTTTAACCTATTTTTAAAATACAAGCCAAAAAAATTAGGTTTCAGTTTTCTTAAGCTCTGGTGAATTCTGTGCTAATGACCAAACTTAGGCAATTAAGTGTGTCTTGGTTCCTTCTCTGGAAAGCCCTGGAGACTGGTGGGAAGAAGAAATAATCAGAGACGTTGCATCTATTTAAGGAGTTAGAGTCTAGTTGATGAAGGGGCACGTGTTCTTTACGCAGCTCTCAGTGAAGACCCCTCTCAGCTAGGCTCCTGAAATGTCCTGCATGGCCGTGAGTTTGAGGAACTGTGCCCTCCTCAGTAGCTCCTATGCCCGTGCAGTCAATCCATCTTTAAACATTGTACTTGGTTTTAATTGGCTTTGTTTTTATGAAAAAAATATTTTTCAGAAAGTCTTTCCCAACCATTGTACTCAGGTGTGCTGATAACCAAAGGTCTTTGATTTTATTCTGAGGTTAAACTCAGCAACCTTTCCCTTTTAACACAAATGCACAAGGCATAGACCACAGCTTAAATAATTTAACTGCCAGTCTTCAAAATTTGAGTAAACTGGAGATTTATTCATGTATTCTGTATTCTCTAATGAAGAGAGGATTCATATATTTTCAAAGACTGAAGGATTTTCATCCTGTGAGCCAGTTGCTATTCATACATCCATTCTACTTGCACTGTAAGTTTTTTTAAAGTAAGGTTAGTTCAGTATGCTGTTTAAAAGACTACTTTGTGCAAATGAGTCTCTTAAAGTAAAAAATCTGAGCAATGTGCTTAGGACCCTTGTTTCCACGAAAGATAGGTTTTGGAGCTGAGGATGGTATTGACTTTAATGACTTAATGAATTTGGTAATCTGAATTTTCATTGATTACTATTTTATAAGACAGATAATTCCTATACATAGAGAATGAATAATAAGGGCAGCTAAGGAGCTATAACAGGAGAGAGACTAAACCCAAAATCTTCTCTGATAAGGTGAGTCTTGAGCATACGTTCTCACAAATGTAGAGTTCTGGGACTGTGGAGGCACTTCCAGGCTGCTCAAGGGGCCTGTGCAGTCAGTCCATCTCCAAACACTGCAGTCAGTTTTAATTGGCTTTGTTTTTATGATTGTAGCAATATCCATGGAGGAAAACCACATTTAAGTTGTGTCATTGTTTCTAGGCTTCAGAAACTAGCTTTAAGAAATAATTCCACATCTTCAGCCCAACATTTACGACTGCTCATTAGAGGACAAGACCAGGACTGCTTTCAGGTTTGTGGAGTGCATGGCTCTGTTCTGTCTCACGTTCTCTCTAGATCCAGGACACTTAACACTTAACATCTAGATACATGACACTTAATGTAGGCCATCTTGTGTTCTTAATCTTCGAGGAGTTCATGTTAATGGTATGTTTTATTTGTGCTGCTGCTCTGTTTAATGCAGAGATTTTTTTTTTAATTGTAGTTTCAGCACACTTTTGGTTCAGAAGAGCGATTGACCAGTAACTGTGAGATCAGGATTCGTCCAAAAGAAGACATTTACATCTCTGTGTTGTTTGCACCTACTCGATTATCTTGTATGTTGGCCAAACTAGAAATTAAACAACTTGGAATTCGATCACAACCAGGCTTTAAGTTCACGGTAAGATAATTTTATAGCTTTTTTTTCCCTCCCATGGAGTTTATGACATGTTGTAACTATTGATTAAATATTGGTAAATTACATATACTCTGCTTTTTATAAGTCAAAATATGTGATTACCTAGATTTACAAACAAGTTAGGGAGTAATTATATACCTTGTAGGATTACCCTATTTTAAAAGCAGCCACCAGAGTATTCCTGTAAGTAATGGTCTTGGCTAATGCTTGTAAGTTTCATTTCGGTTTGAAAATTTTGAAATGTACTCAACTTTTCAGAAATCCATTTTTTGGTAAATCCAGATGGAAATGTTTAAGATGTTGACTTTCCAAGTAAATTTTATTCTTTCAATTCAGCAAAGTATCTATTGACATCATTTGTTAGACTCTGTTCCGTACACCAGGGATACAAAGACAAGAGCTTTTCTATTTTGTTTCTTCCCAGCATAATTTCAAAAGATTTCAAGTCATTTCTTTAGCTAGATTCAGGGCACTAAGAGAGAAAAATGATGAATCCTGGAGGAGAGGAAAGAAGGACAGGGTAGTCGGATGAAGCCTGAGCTCCCTGAAAGTAGCTAACATCCAAGCAATTAGTTGGCAGTGGGGCTGGGACTACGATGTTGGTCGTTTCCTAGTGTCAGAGTGGATGTGTGATAAATTACAAGATTAACAACACCTAGAAGTTTTTTTAAAAAAGGATGGATATTTATGGCAAATTTACCTTTATTTGATGCTGGAGCGGGACACACTCTCTATGGAGCTCTTCACATGGCCCCATGAGCTTTGGTGGGGAGAGGTGTTAAAAGGTGTAAATGGCCATTTTCAGAATGAGGCCTGCAGAGCAGCGGTTCTCAACCAGAGACTGTTTCACCATCCAGGGGATACTTGGTAATTTCTGGAGACATTTGTGGTTGTCACACTGGAAGTGGGAAAAGATACAACTGGCACCTGGTGAGTAGAGGCCAGGGGTGCAGCCAGACACCCACAGTGCACAGGGCTCCCCATGTCTAATGGCGCAGCCCAAGGGCCATTGTGCCGAGGCTGAGAACCCTGCTCTAGATGGATTTTATTTTATTTTATTTATTTTTATTATTTTATTTTATTTATGTTACGTTACGAGGCTTGCGGGATCTTAGTTCCCAGACCAGGGATTGAACCCGGGCCCCCGGCAGTGTAAGTGCAGAGTCCTAACCACTGGACCACCAGGGAAGTCCCTGAGAAGCCTGCTCTAGAGCAGCAGTTTCTCTGGTTGAAACTTTGGGTCAGTGGGCATTAGTCAAATTTCATTTTATTTAATCATTCTTTTTTTTTTTTTTTTTGCGGCACATGGGCCTCTCATTGCTGCGGCCTCTCCCGTTGCGGAGCACAGGCTCCGGACGCGGAGGCTCAGTGGCCATGGCTCACGGGCCCAGCCGCTCCGCGACATGTGGGATCTTCCCGGACCGGGGCACGAACACTTGTCCCCTGCATTGGCAGGCGGACTCTCAACCACTGCGCCACCAGGGAAGCCCTAATCATTCTTTTTCTTAACCTTTTAGTCAGTAATTATTTGTGACTCCCTTAGACTTTTTTTTTTTTAATTTATTTATTTGTTTGTTTTTATTTTTGGCTGTGTTGGGTTGTCGTTGCTGTGCGCGGGGCTTTCTCTAGTTGTGGCAAGGGGGTGCTGCTCTTGTTGTGGAGCACAGGCTCTAGGCGCACAGGTTTCAGTAGTCGTGGCACGTGGGCTCAGTAGTTGTGGCTTGCGGGCTCTTTAGGGCAGGCTCGGTACTTGTGGCACACGGGCTTAGTTGCTTCGCAGCATGTGGGATCTTCCCGGCCTAGGGATCGAACCCATGTCCCCTGCATTGGCAGGCAGATTCTTAACAACTGCGCCAACAGGGAAGCCCCCTCCTTAGACTTTGAAAATATAGGAAGAATACTGATTTTGAGTTTTTTCAAAAGCTGACTTTCCCTGTTACTTTCTATTTTCTTGCCTAAGATTTACTTGCAAATCTCTGTGGGAAAGGAAAAATTAGAAACACTTTTGGCTCTTGGAACTAGCAGAGCTCACCCTGAATGAGGTGGGATTTGCAGGAACTTCACATCTGAAGCCCTTTAAAAATGCTGTTAATTTGTACTAAGGGGCAAGCAATACTGATTTTTGATCAGCCTGAATTTAATTTTTCAAAATGTTACTTAGTACATAACAACTTGAAATAAGCTACTGATGTTTTTAAGTTTGCAAAGGATTCTTTGGAACTTATTTCAATAATTAGGAATGAAAGCTCATTTTTAAGGGAATGCATGTCAAAGGGTATGAAACGTTTGTTTCCTAGCAGGGTACCTATTTCTTACATTCCTATTCATAGAGTTTGTTCTGTGAATCCTTGTTTCCTGGTAGTGCTGAGCCCCCTGGGAGCCTTGTAGCTCAAGGGTGGCCCTGGTCAGCACTGGAGCCTCCACTCTGCCCCTCGCTACCGGGTTGGCTGTGCTCTGAGGCTTGTTTGAGTTCTGGGCTTCTCTTTGGTCCCTTTGGTACAGTCCTCTGACTCTGCTAGACCGGAAGTTAACAGGATTATATGCTCATAGATTTTTCTGCCCCCCAAACTTTTCATATTGAAAATTCACAATTATTGGGTATTTGAAAGAATTACATGGTGAACACTTGCATGCCCTACCACTTAGATTCTACAGTTAACATTGTGCTATATTTCTTTTATCACATATTTAACCGTCTATCAATTTATCTTATTTTATGCATTTCAGAGTAAATTATAAATACCAGTGTCTTTCATGCTGAACACTGCTTAAGCAAACATATCAATATTAATCTTTTTATTGTTCTTTTATCATCTAAGCTTGGCATATTGGAAGGTAAATAATTTTGTAGCTCATTGATTTGAGGACTATGTTTTCCCTTAAAACATAGTCCTTACTATAAGGCTAGAGATTGACTGTGGGGAAGCTACTAGCCAAAGTACACAAAGCTTAATAATTTTAATTGTAGTAAATCTGTTTTTATTGTCTTCTCTGACCGTAATTTAATCTTCTATTTTCTGCTTACATAAAGATAATTTTGGATGTATGTGTTCTGTATTTTTAGATACCTTTGTCTGGATATGGAGGCACAAGTAACCTGATTTTGGAAGATGTTAAAAAGTTATCTGACAGTTACCTGGTAACAGTGAATGATTTAGTGCCTGGCAAAGAAAGTAGAATTGTTTTTTCTGTTCGTAACACTGGCTCTCGAGCAGCTTTTGTTAAAGCTGTAGGTTTTAAGGATTCTCAGAAAAAAGTTTTGCTGAATCCTCGAGTATTAAGGATTTTTCCAGACAAATTTGTGCTCAAGGAAAGAACACAAGAAGTAAGTCTGAAAGTCTCTGCACTAAAAATATGAGCTTATTTTTAGGTTAAAGTAATAATTATGTATTTTATGGTGGAGAGCTAAAATCATATTTGAAAGGAACGTATGAGTGGAAGGACTTATCTGATCTTGGAAATACTCTTCATGTGCATCTTTGTCTATAGTGACTGTTTGTGCTCCTGTGACAGTTTATTCAGAGTGAAATGACTTACTCAGAAATATTTAATATTCACTCCTGATTTTTTTCTTGGCATCAGGATGTTACTATAATATATAATCCATCAGACAGAGAAAACAATTGTAAAAACACCACAGAACTGTCAACTATATACTTTTTTGGTGGAGATGAAATTTCAAGACAGCAGTACCGAAGGTGGGTCACTTACCTTACATGATGGTGGGGACCATTCAGTGGAAATAAAGAGGCTGTGACAGTGGTTTGGGATTTGGAATTTATAGAAGATGTTTCACTACTTTTAGTGAACTGGCAGATGAAAAATCTTGGTAAAATTTGTGTGACCGATAAGCTACCTGTAGGAGAAATACAGGTAGAAATACCTGTAGGAAACTCGTCTGCAGGTTTCCTTGCAGTATCCTTTTCTGGACGTATATAGGGGCCTCTGCTCCTTTGCTCAGAGAGGACCTTGGACTTCATCGTAGGACGGTCTTTGTAATGATGGCAGATCAGTTTCAGAAAAGATTTAAGAACTACTGAAAAGAGTATATTGTGTAAACGCACCTGACTTGGAACATTTCTGGGAGTGTTGAGAATCATTTCAGAGGATTAAGCCATATTTTAGACATGTGTAGGGTGTCTAACTCTAGCTACTTCAGCTTGTACTTGTAAAAAATTTGGTACATCTGATCTAAATGTAGTTTAATATGCTGGAATGTTGTCAACTTTATATTTAGGTCTAGGTGTGATTTAGACATTCTGTGTGTTGAATTCAGAGTTCTTGTGTCACAAAATCTTGTTTCCTAGCCTAAAGCTGAGTATGAGGTAAGTGAAGCTCCTGCCAGTTCATGGTTCGCAGGAAGTCATTGCCTCCCGGGAGGGCGGGCGTGTGCGTGGGCCAGTCTTTCCTTCTTCCAGTCCTTTGTGCTCTGCTGTGTTTTATTCTGATACACAGTTCAGGAAACTGTTTTATTTTTAATCTGTGAAAGACTGTTAGAATGTTTAAGAAGAGTTTAGTGATGAGTTGCTACATGATGATAGCACAGACCTGAAGTGAAGAGCTCAACTTTGAATGTGGTTTTTTCTCTCAGTTGAGTATTTTAGAAATAGAAACTGGCATTTAGAGAAATTAGATCACAAGTTTTTTGGTTTTTTTCCTTTCTCTCTACTGGGATATAGAAATCAGCGTACTCCTTTATAACTCCTCTTTGCCATTAATTTATAGTAATGAGATTTCGTTTGTTTGTGAACATCTGTGTTTTATAGAGAAATTTACTTTTTAGTTCTCTCACCTCAAAATTCTCTAGAAGAGGTCAAAGTAACAGAATTACATGGTAATTTAAATATTCCCTTCTGATGTTTTATTTGTATCATTTTCTTGGCTTATTTTTTCTGAGACAAATTTCTAACTGACCAAATTTTCACAAATAATGAAAATGTATGACCCGAAAAGAATCTAATTTTATCTTTTTTCTACTCTTCTGTTAGGAAGTGGTTGATTTGATGTGTTTAACTGAAACTGATGATTGTACTACCATGTATAACTTTTAAGGGAATTTCCAAAACAAGGGTTTTTTTTTTCAATTACTTATATTGGGATTTAGGACATAATATCTATGAAGTAATGTATCATGTTAGTGGGATTTTCCAGATGCATGAATAAAATCTAATTAAGGTTATTTTGTATATATAAACGACTTCTGAATAAAATCTCTACTGGCAGAGCCATGCTGCACACACCAGGGGTGAGGAAGCAGTTCCTTCCCACCCAGAGCATGCTGCAGAACATCGACTTCGCGGAAGCATTTCAGGACGAGCTGCTCGTAACTGAAGGTAGGAATTTCAGCGTATTTTAAATCTTCTGAGTCCAGTGTGTGAGGAGGAAGAGTGTTAGCTTAGATGTGGTATCAGGCTGAATTTGAGTCACAGCTTTACTCTATGACTTTGGACAGATTACATCACTGAAATTCAGTTTCCTTAGCTGTAAGATGAGAGGAATAATGTCTGTGTTCTCTACACAGAGTTCTTGTGAAGATCAGATGAGAGGGCTTTGCCTTGTAAATGTTAGATGTTATTAATATGTTATTGCACCTAGTCTTTGGGTGGACTTGTGAATAGAGGAGGAGAACGGTTATGATTAAACTCAAGTTATTACGTTTAAGATTTCATGATTGCAAACTTACACTCATTTTGAGATTTCTCTGCTCTTGTGACTGCTGTGCAGTTTATGGAGGATGTGATAGTGGTAGTGTGACTCTAATCTAGATGTTTAGCCCTATTTGAACTGAGCTGAGCAATTCAGATATTTAATGGTATCTATGACTCATACAAAATATAAGAATGGAAACATGCAAATTGTGTAAAAGTATGTGTACAGATTTTCACCACAGTATTGTTTATAATAGGAAGAAATTAGAAGTAACCTAAACGCCCAAGAGTAGGGGATCGTTTAATTATGCAATAGAATATCTTCAAGGCATTCAGACAATATGATTCTATATCAAGTGACATGGAAAGCTCCTCAATTTATTAAGAAAAGAATTATTTTAAAATTTTGCATATAAGATCATGTGTCTCTCCCTTGGCCTGTGAGCCCCTAGAGGCAAGGGCTGCACCTTCTACCCCTGTGACTCATGCCCTGCACTCCCCACCAGCTCATTTGGTAAAACTAATTTAATGTCTTATTTATAGTTACCTAGGTAAAATTGCAGGAGTATACACACCAAAATATTAACAGTGGTTATATTCTGGTGGTAGAATTTCAGGTGGTAGTGTCTTTTCCCCCCATTTTTATTTTCTAGTTTTTTAATGATGAAATACACACTCCTGAAGTGGGAAATGATAAAGGAAAAGGATATTTATGCCTATGTAGAGGTGATATAGAATAGTTTATGATCTTTTCAGCAAATTGGGAGTCTATATCATCTGCTTCAAGGGTGGGTTAGTTAAAAATAATGAAAAGATTTGAAATGGTTGGAAAGAACGTTGGATTTGGAGCTGAACCTCAGTTCATAGCCCATCTCTGCTACCTCAGCTCCTCCGAGCTTCACCTTCCATATCCCTTCCTCAGAGGAAGGATCCACGTGAAAGAGTTAACCTGAACTGTGCCATGGAGATGGACCCAGACACATAGCAGCAGCAGTGAAGTCTAATGAGAACTAGGCAGCATGAGTGTGCAGCCCTCGCAGCTTCACGACTCTATGGCTGAGTGGACTTGGTGGGGAGTGCAGGGCACGAGTCACAGGGGAAGAAGGTGCCGCCCTTGCCTCTAGGGGCTTACAGGCCAAGGGGGAGACAGGTGATCGAAGTATAGCATGAAAGTGCTGTGACAGAACTGTCCTTAGGGACCTGGGGGCCGTGGAGAAGTGGCACTCTGCTGAGAAAGCGGGGAGGGGGTTGACAAGGAGGAGAAGGTGTGGACCAGGGTGGGGGAGGGTATTCAGGCAGAGGGAGCTGCCTGTGCAAACATTCAGGAAGTGGGTGTGTTAAGGGTTATGTTGACAAACCTGACCAAGCACTCAGGTGACCTGCTGAGACCCCCCTGTGATGGGGTTGAGTGGGGGCTTCAGGTGGGTCCTTGGGGCCAGGTTGCACATCAGGGAGTATTGGGCTCCTGGAGGTGGTGTGCATGCTGTCCAGGTGAGGGGAGGAAGCAGCCCCACTTGGTCTTCTGCTGGTTGGTGTAATGGATCCCTATAAGAATGTTGCGGTTGAACTTTTTACATGATTATTTTGAAAAACATTTGAGCGTATTACTATTAAGCATTCATAGCGATCTTACTTTTGTAAAATGTGTAATTACTGTGGCAAATAATTTCACAATTAAACTTTTATAGTCAGATGTATTTAATATAAATTTTAATTTACACTTCCTGTGTTCTTTCTGAGTTTCCATCTTAAAAATACTTAATTCTTAATATCTAATTTATATGTAGAATACAAGCATGTTCTCTAAAATTTCTTGTATATATAAATTCAGGTAGGTTTATCTTTGGATAAACCTCGAGCACTGTCTGATCAATCTAAATACATGTAGTTATACTAATACTGCCTGTTTCTGGATTTACTTAAGTTTTTATGAGACTGCCGCTTATGAAGTGTGTGCTCTCAGCCTCTGTGTTTTGGCCCCTCATTTGGGGTGGAGGTGATGATGCCTCGGAGAGCTGTGGAAACTGACCAGGTTGGTTTATGTTGGGGGTCAGAACAGTGCCCACAGCCCTGAGAGAGGTTGTTACTCGTACTTCCCGTGAGGAGACTGAGGCTCGCACTGGTGAAGGAAGCTGCCAGAGGTCCCAGGCTGAGCGTTGGCGTGGCTGTAATCCAAATCCAGGGCCAGAGCCTGAGCTGCCAGTCATTGATGCTAATCCGTAGTGTTAAAAATCCAAATGTCACCTACCCCCAACTAAGAAGATACAAGAACATATGTAAATATATGAGTGCCTCTGTTACTTGGTGGTGTGATTATGTGAAGATTCATGTATTTCAAACATTATTTTCTATTTCAGTATATGACCTTCCCCAGCGGCCCAATGACGTCCAGCTCTTTTATGGAAACATGCGTAAAATTATACTTTCAGTAATTGGAGAATTTAGAGATTCTGTTTCTAACAGAGAGTTTCTTCCACCTTCTTCCAGACCTAGCTTGGAATCTAAAAGGTAAAACTAACAAAACATCTTTTATCTGAGTTGAAGATTATTTGATTCACACTGGAGCTGATCTTTTACCTTGTGCTTTGTTGGGTTTTTGTCTCAAACTGTTTATTTCATCTTTATTTTTAAGTTGAAAGAATTCCAAATTTACAGAAAAGTTTAAAAACAATACAGAGGGACTTCCCTGGTGGCGCAGTGGTTAAGAATCCTCCTGCCAATGCAGGGGACAAGGGTTCGATCCCTGGTCTGGGAAGTTCCCACGTGTTGCAGAACAACTAAGCCTGTGCCACAACTACTGAGCCTGCACTCTAGAGCCTGCGTGCCACAACTACTGAGCCCATGTGCCACAACTGCTGAAGCTTGCGTGCCTAGAGCCCATGCTACACAGCAAGAGAAGCCACTGCAATGAGAAGCCCGTGCACGGCAATGAAGAGTAGCCCCCACTCGCTGCAACTAGAGAAAAGCCCATGTGCAGCAATGAAGACCCGACGCAGCCAGAAACAAATTAATTAAGTTACTTTTATAGAGAACTCCCATACGCTATCTGCACCGAGATTTCGCAGTTGGTAACGTTTTACCACATCTGCCTTATGGTCTTTCATGTATATACAGGTTTTTCTGAACCATTTAGGAGTGACTTGCAGACATGATGACCAGTAGCCCTGAACTGGCTGTAGATGCTCCCCCTCATAGGCACGGCAAGCCCGTCAAGGTTAGGACACTGATGCGGCGATACAGGACCACCATCTGGTCCACGGAGTCTCCCGGTGGTGTCCTGTATAGTTAAGGCAAACAGCAAACAAGAAACTGCCTCTTTCCACTTCCTCTTTGGTCCAGAATCTAATCTGAGATCACACGTGCGTTTGGTTGGCTTGTCCATTTACTCTCTTTCAATGAAGAGAGTTCCTCAGTCTTTCACAACAGAGAAAACACACAAGGTTTGCTTATCAAGTACGATCCACAGAATCAAAGGTATTTTCCAGAATGAAGCTTCAGTACTAATTTGGGGTGAAACACAGAGAAACCTGGGGTTGCCCATGGTACTTTCTAGATCTACTTTGTAACATCAGCACTCCCCTCTGGCTTAGATTTAACACAAGGTCCATAAGTTGTGGGTGTGTTGTGTCACACAAGAGACTATTTTGATCATGAAAGGTATTTTATGCTTTGATAACTATGTAACTTATGTGATGCTTTTCAAACAGCTGTGCCACATAAATTCGTAAGTTTCAGATTTCTTTACCACAAGCAATGTGAGACAGACCAGGTGCTGCCTGTTTTAAGGACCCCAGTGCATTTGCTGTGGTATCCGGCATTTGCAAGATTACAAGGTGATTTAACCAACCCATCTTTCTTTTTTTTCTCTGGTCGTTTCTGGTAAAAAGGGAAAAGTAGGCTGCAGGCCAGCTGCTAACTCTTTCTTACCAGGTACCTTGATGTTTTTATACAATACAGGCCAGTTACTTTGTAAAATATTCTCGATTTCAGTTCACAGCTTCAGGACCTGCAGAATGATGCTGTTGGTTTCTCAGTGAAGCTTCCTCAGTGGTGAACAGTGCTGATTTGTCCTGTTACTAGCAGTATTTTTATCACTTTGTTTAAGTGGTGTTTGCCAGGTTTCTCTGCTGTAAAGTTAATAAATATCTTGAAGGGATATTATAATACACAACTTGGAGACAATGAATGATCTTGTTTCTCGTGAGACTTTGAGCACCCAGTGAGGATTGCTTCCTGAATCATATTATGTCTGTCTTGGTTACTAAATGGTGATTTTCTTATCCCATCTTTCTGCATTTATTAGTTATCTTTCTACTTTGAGGAAGGAATTTCCTTTTTCTTCTTATTCACATATATTAGGACCGACTCGTGGATTCAAGATTAATCCTTGTTGTCATTATTTAGTCCCCTGACCTGCTCCTTGGTCCGTTGCCTGTGCCCACACCACCTCTGGGCACCTCCTTATTCACAGGTACAGCAGGATGGTCGAGGCTCGTCCTTCACTTGCCTGTCCAGCCTGGAAACGAGGACATGGGCAGCAACGTGCTCATTGCTATTGAGGTGTCCTTGCTTCTAGGCCCGCTCAGTGGACAGAGCTAGGAAATATATGAGTTTATATACAAATCCACGTGCAATTTATATCTACTTCTGTTTATAAATGTGTTAAAATCTTGAGTTTACACTGATACCTCCAATTCTAATCTAACATAACACATGGATTCCTTTCCTCCTTCCCATAATTGTACCTTTTTTCTCCAGTACTGAGAAGCCTGGCCCCATTATTTTCAATATGTTTACGTTTTACTCAGTCTTCCTGTTTTCAGCCAATCTTGTCTTCACATGGTCTGTCTCCCTGGGCCCAGTGTGGCCAACTCACACCAGCAAGTCTTAGTGGCACCACTTGAGGGCTGACTCCCCCCATCCCCATCACCCTAGTGCCTCTGACTCACGCCAACTTGGTTTCTTTAATCCTTATGCTGTTCGTGTTAATTTTTTTTCTAAGATAGTCAAAGATAGTATTAACATGTATTAAAAATTACCTTGAGGGCTTCCCTGGTGGCGCAGTGGTTGAGAGTCCTCCTGCCGATGCAGGGGACACCGGTTTGAGCCCCGGTCCGGGAGGATCCCACATGCCGCGGAGCGTCTGGGCCCGTGAGCCGTGGCCGCTGAGCCTGTGCGTCCGGAGCCTGTGTTCCGCAACGGGAGAGGCCACAACAGTGAGAGGCCTGCGTACCGCAAAAAAAAAAATTACCTTGACAGTTACTTCAGTTGTGAGGAACTTGTTCTTAGGAAGCTAAACAAACAGTAATCAACTTTGTTTTTTAAATTGTTTTCTGATGTTTGGCTGGTGCCCCCTTTGTTTCTCTGGGGCGGTATAGGTCTGATTGGAAAGGGGGGTGGTCAGAGGGCAGTGAATTAGGGGTGAAGAGAGGGATTTCTCTCTGTCCGCCAAGTGTTGACTGGAGTCCAGGTGTAGCCCTGCTGTGTGGTAGGTGAACTTGGTCACCGCACCAGTGAACTTCAGTTGTCATGTGTTCACGTGATTACGAAATTTAGTTGAATTACAATTTTTTAGTAATCTAAGGCTTATTAGAAAACCCAATTTCAACACTTAGTAAAAAAACTTCCTAAACTTTATTAGCATTTCTTAACTGTAGTTTTTTGCCAAGAAGATTTTGTTTTAAAGTTTTTTGGTGTTAGCGTTGTAAAGCCAGTTATCATTATTCAGTTATAGATACTTGAAGAGTTTTGTTGTTTTTCTTAAATTCTTAATATTGGGTAGGTTATTTTTGTTTATTTTTAAGGAAGGAAATTCTTTTTATTTATTTTTTGTCTGTGTTGGGTCTTTGTTGCTGCGCGCGGGCTTTTCTCTAGTTGCGGCGAGCAGGGGCTACTGTTTGTTGCGGTGCGCGGGCTTCTCATTTGCAGTGGCTTCTCTTGTTGCAGAGCACAGGCTCTAGGCGCGCGGGCTTCAGTAGTTGTGGCACGTGGGCTCAGTAGTTGTGGCTCACGGGCTCTAAAGCCCAGGCTCACTAGTTGTGGCGCATGGGCTTAGTTGCTCCGAGGCATGTGGGATCTTCCCGGACCAGGACTCGAACCTGTGTCCCCTGCATTAGCAAGTGGATCCTTAACGACTGTGCCACCAGGGAAGCCCTGGGTAGTTTTCTAGTAAATCTTTTTTAAAAAACATTTATTTATTTGGCTGTGCTGTGTCTTAGTTACGGCACGCAGGATCTTTAGTTGTGGCATGAGGGATCTAGTTCCCTGACCAGGGATCGAACCCGGGCCCCCTGCACTGGGAGCACGGAGTCTTAGCCACTGGACCACCAGGGAAGTCCCTCTAGTAAATCTTTTAAGAGACCTCAGATGGCAGCAGAAGTCAAGGCAGGAAACAAATCATTGCAGATTCTAATTAAAGATTAGTAACATTTAACCTATACTGTACTTTACTTTTTATACACTTCTTTAAGAAAACCCCAATGTGAAGGATTCTTATTCACTGAAAAATATATAATGCACTTTTATTTTTATGTTTTCAGATTTATGAATAATTAATATAAAAATGTGACACAGTCTGCTTTATCATTTTAAATTTCTTTTCTCTCTCTCTCTCTAGTGAATCTGGCAGTTGTGGGACACATGGTGGTAACATTTCTTTGGATGTTTTACCAGTGAAAGGTCCTCAGGGGTCTCCACTTCTTTCACAAGCTGTTCGCCCACCTCAAGATAAATCGGCCTCGGAAGAAGTGTGGGCTGTCCAACCTGAACACTTGATTTTAGTCGCCCCTTCTTGTGAGTATGCCCCCAACGACAGGACAGAAAGTCCCTCTGGGGCCCGGGCTGTACTTGCTCTGTCCTCAGGGCTCTTGTAGGACAGACCTGGGCTCCATGCAGATGTGGCTGGTGGCTTGCCCAGGCCTCCCCTGCCTGCTACAGACCCAGCCAGAGTGTCATCCTGACACGAGGCCTTGGACCCCAGGCCAAGCTCCTGTGTGGCAGAGCTGCCCATCCGGGGGTCTTGATTCCTGCCCCCCACGCCCCCATCCCCCACTGAGAATGCATTTGGCACTTGGCCTCTTTTACCCTTAACGTTGATACCCTTGGTCCAGAGTACGAACAAATCTAGTACCTATGTCTGTGCCCAAGACAGGGAGTAACAATTACCAGATTTCCTTTTTCTTCTTTGTTCACTACTAAACTTTGTTCAGTGTCATTGTAGTTTCCAAGAGTAAATGAAGGTCTTGCTTTACCAGGAATTTGAAATTTCTGTAATTGGGCAGTTGGGAAAACAAAATGAGTTAGTATGGTAGTGTTTTTATTTAGGATTTATTTTTACTGTTTATTACCCTTCGTCTTTTTCACAAATGCTAAATGTAAGTAACATTTTATTTATCTGCTGTCATAGGTGATATGGCAAAAACTGGACGTTTCCAGATTTTAAACAATTCTGTTAGGTTACTGAAATTTGAGCTGTACTGGCCAGCACACTGTCTTACAGTGACACCACAACATGGGTTTATCGCACCAAAGTAAGTATGACCTCCCTTTCCCCTGGGTGTTATTTAGATGCTTTAGCATGGTGACTTTTTAAGGATCAAATAATAGGCCATTTTAATTTATTCAGTAGAATTTTGCAGTGTGCTGACTCTGTAAAGAGCACCATGCATGGTTCTGTGGGACCACAGTGAGTTCAAGACTCATGCTTCTTAGCGGGTGGAGACCATGTCCACAGCCAGTTTACGGTATCAGCCTAACAGGGTGGAGAGACGTGTGAGGCGGGGGAGAGTTGCTGATGTAGCTCTGCCTACAGAATTACAGCACAGGGATGTGGCTGTGCACGTGATGAGGGTAGTCATCTCCAAAGCTCCGGTGGTCTTGCCTTTGTCACCTTGGGTCTAGCAGCTTATTCTGCTGGTTTTCTCTAAGGACATTTTACAGACACAGATTCCTGGCTTCTGATATGTCTGAGCCATAATCTAGTTTGCCGTTTTCTACAAAGGATATTTTAAGGTAAAAAGAAGTCTTTGGGGGCCAGATGGTGATGAGCAACTGCCCTCTCTGTGCAGCTTAATTATTGGGATATAGCCTCAGCTCTGCAGCTTCTCAGGGACTGTGTCTGGGTTGGCACAGAATACGCACATCTGAAAGTTGCTTCACATTTGGGAATAGCAACTTTGCACAAGAGCAACATGAAGTTTATTTGCTTTTGCAAAATGATGGCGTATGCGTTTCAGGAGAGTTGATTTGACCAAGACCGGGTTAAGGTATGGTTGGGGACACTCCAGAGAAAGGTTCCTAGGACCAAAGCAGTCAATTAAATGTTTGTCTGTTAATGGGTGAAAAGCTGGGAGACGACTGGACAGGTTATTCAGAGACTTGTCCATCACCCTGTACGTTGAGCTTTTAGCAGTGGGAGGTCATCTTGGCCATTTTGGACGTGGGTACTGACCTCTCTTTATAACTGGTGGTTTCTCTTAAGTCACAAATCCAGTTACATCGTCCACATTTACGTCTTTGACATCCCATAGCTCTTGAAGAGAACAGTGAGCACAGAAAACCTGACCGACCCCCTTTCCCACCCTCTCTTCCCTTCCAGTTACGCTGTGTGACCGTGATGGCTCGTTCTTTATCATTGGCGGCTCAGAGCCTTTGTGTTACTGGTCTTTTGCTCCAGAAATGTTTAACTTGAATTGCTGTTTAGATGGCATTTCAGTGATGTGGTCCATTTTCACATGAGCTTTGCCCTTAGGTTCTTGGGTTCACACCACTCAGCTTTTTGTCAGCCACTGGGTTGGGGTTGAGGCCAAATCAGATGCGCCTGGTAGCTTACCTCTGTTATCTGCTCTTTCTGAGCAGTGAGGAAATAGTTGGTGACTGACAGGACAGTGTTTGTAACTCTTGTGGTTACTGCTGTTCCAGTACAGGGTATTCTTGGTTCTCAGTGTTCAATTCTTCTTTCAAGGAGCAACCTACAAATTCTTGTGAGTCCTAATTCCTCCTTATCCACAAAACATTCAATGTTCCCATGGAGTGGCTTGATCTATATACACTGTGACAATGGACAGAAGGTAATTTTTTAAACCTTTTTTTGGTCAACATTTCTCTTTTTTTGCAGTTTAAGTTTTGTAATCCTCACTGATAGCACTTAACATTTCAGAAATCGAATTGAGGTGTCCTTTCAGCCCAAATAGACTTAATTAAATAGAGTAGTTAGTGCAGAGTTTTTCCACTAGTGAGCTGAACAAGTGTCCTGGGTGGGCAGCAGTGGAGAGTGGGGCCTGGAAGCCATCATTAACTTGAAGATTTTGCTTTGGAAAAAAGAGGGGAGTTGGGAGAAAGGATAAAGTCGAAGAGCTACTTTGGGATCTGAATGGACTTTAAATTCACCAGTGTTTCATTCGTTTGGCATTACTTTTCTCTACCATAATTTAAAAATAGGAATTTTTTTTAAAAAAAACAACAGCTTCACTTGCATCTTATCCTTTTGTTTGGCTCATTTCAGAAAATTGTGAAGGTTCAAATTCGAGAAGACTTGACCCAAGAAGAACTTTTCACTTGTTTGACCTCCAGCCCATTTAGAATCCTTTCCCCAGAAACAGAGCCTTCAGTTAATCATCTGGTAAAACCAGTGACAAAACCACCTTCCACAAGAGTTGAGATAAGAAATAAGACTGTTACTTTTCCTACAACAGAACCTGGCGAGACTTCAGGTATTGTATCACAAGGTTACGTAATTCAGACTTCTGCTAGTACGTTGGATCTAACGCTCTTAGTTAACTGTAGTTTGTGATAGGTGCAGATCTCCCGCTACTTCAAGAGAAAATCAGTCACTGGAAATCTTTTCAGTTATGAGCTGGATTTGCAGATGCTTAAAAATTGTACCGTGTTGAATTTAGGCCTTTAATAACTCTCTGTTCCAGGAGGCTTAGATTTTCTTATCAGAACCATCCCTCCCCGACTCTTACTAGGTCTTTGACCAGAGTTGCTACTAAGTTAGTGGCTGAAGAGGAGAGGAAGGTGGGTGGAGCCTGGCTCTGTCAGTTACTCTTTGACTACAGGCTCCAAACTTGCCCAGCCTCCCCAGCTGTGATTAACACCCACCACCCAGGGCCTGGGGATGGTGACGTGGTGTGTGAAGCACCTCTGAGCTTCCTTGGGCCGGAGTAGTGCTTTCTGCCCTGTGGGCGCTCTCCCTGCGGCCTCGGGGTCTAGGATTGCACATGGACAACTTAGATAGGGTCTGGGGCCACCTGTTGCCTGGCCCCCCAGCTCCTCAACTCTCGCGGTCTGTCTTCCACTGCAGCTCAGTCTCCTGCCCTCAGGGTCCCTCCTGGATCTCGTCGGCACCAGGATCTGTACCGTGTTTTCACTCAGTTTTAAGCCTGTCACTTCTGCCCATCACCCCCTCTGGCTCTTCCCAGCTCACTTACTCCAGGGGTCAGCAGTTGCCTGACCACATTCAGACCTCCAGGCCTTTCCCCTGCCCATCGCCCCACCCACAACGCACTTCTCCCCTATCCCTCCTCGACTTCTGTGCTCTGTCCCTGTAACCCCTCACAAACACGCGTGACTGCCTTGTGCCCCTCACCCTCTGCATTCCCGTCTGGCAGAATCCCAGCCCTGGTTAAACCTGACTGTCTCCCCGGCCCTGTCTCTGCCCCTGAGTGCTGCGCAACTTGGGCCCCTAGACGCCCTGAGCACAGGCTTCCCCAGCGGCCCTTGCAACCCTCCTCCCCGCTTGCCCCCGCCCCCAGCAGCTGAGGCTTCTCTGCCGCAGCCCCCGCTGCCCCCTCCTCCCTGCTCCTGCTCTTTCCGGCTCTTGCCTTTGCCTCACACATGGTTGAAAATCTAGAGATCATCCCAGGTGACTCTTGCGCTGGGAACCTGGGCCCACCTGCTCTTGCCATCTCAGGCAGGGCTTCCTCGGGCCCTCCTACCCCCTTGTCAGCATTTCTTCCTCTTTGCCAAAGCGTCTCCGTCAGGAGGCAGCATGCCTGCCGTCACTCATGGACAGGGTGCCCTCGGCCCCTCGCCTTGCTGCGGCTGCCCTCCTCCCTGGCCCCTTCCTGCCAGGGTTGTGCTCCCACCCTCGCTTCTGCTGCCACCAACCAGGCCCTGAACTTGCTCCCATCAAGGTCACTAGAAAGCTTGATTTTGCCAAATCCAGGGCATCTTTTGTGTGTCTGTGTCAGTTTGACCTTAGCACTGGCAGCCACTCCTTCCCCCTTGGAGCAGCTCTCGGGGCTCACCTTGCCTCAGGGCCCCTCCTGAGCCTGTGCTGCTCCCTCCTCCTCCTCCGGCTCCTAACGCCTGCATCCCGCTCCTTCTCTCTGCTTGCCCTGAGCCCCAGATGTGCACCCCACACATCCACGAAACCTGCTTCTCCAGCCTTTCCCATGTTAGCAGTGGCACCACTGCTTGTGCACTTGGTTGAGCCAAATCCCTACAGTTGATGTCTCTTCCCTTCTGTTCACCTGTCCCGTCTGTCAGCACGTCCTTTGCAGTCTGTCTTCAGAATAAACCCCACATCTGCCGGCTGACTTTCCTCCCTTGGCCATCAGCAGGCCTGGTGCATGCAGGTCACCCTGTGCGGCATCTCGGCCGAGGGCCACAGTGACATGGGCCAGGCTCTGCCCGCACTCTGACCCCGTGCAGCCTCTTAACCTGTGCAGCACCAGGGGTTCACGCATGGTGAAGACCCTGCTGTAGTTCTTCAGTAGCTTTTTGCATTGCACTTCCATTAAATACAAGATAGGGCATCTGTCTGACAGGACTTCGTTAGAAAATAATGTTATTCCTGTTGGACTCCAAGGGATCTAAGTGTATTTTTTCCCTGTGATGAGGTCAACACAGTATTTTCCACAAATTATCCCACGAATCTGCTTGTTTATTTACCCCTCAAAGAGTTTGAGTTGTTAAATGTGTTCCTTTTAGGAAGTTACCTGGAACTTGAGAATCACGGTGACACAGAAGTGAGGTGGCACCTGTCATCCTTAGCCCCACCTTACGTCAAGGTCAGTAATAATTGCCTCAGATATACTCATTTTAATGTTTAACTTTATGCAGGATGTTTCAAAATCTGAATTATGAGCATATGTTGAGATTACTGGTTTTTGTTCCCCTGCATCATTTACTTCATTATCTTTGTAAGTGGGGCTAACCTGCCCAGTCGTGTTCACAAGGTGGTTTTGAGAGTCAAGTTAGAGAATGTATGTGAAAATACGTGCTTGCTCTGTTTCATGCTCTCTCCTGCAACTCTGCTTTTTATCTGAAATAACTATTTTGAAAAATATATAAAAGTTTTATACCAGGGCATTGTGTGTGTGCTTTTCTATCCTGAGTTCCAAGTGCTGCTGTGTGTTTTCACCTAGTGGGAGCGAGTGCAGAGACGGGATTGAACCTTCCTTGCCAGTGAGTCTTAGCCTGTGTGCCCTGCAAGTGGTGTCCGCCACTGGGCACCACCCGAGCCAAGTGTGTGGTCACGTGTGATGTGGCCGCTCTGCCCTTTTCTTGGTTTGACCATCATGGTTATGAGCCATAATGTTAACAAGACGTGTGTAAAAGATAGTGCTGGGGGCTTCCCTGGTGGTGCGTGGTTGAGAGTCCGCCTGCCGATGCAGGGGACGCAGGTTCGTACCCCGGTCTGGGAGGATCCCACATGCTGCGGAGCGGCTGGACCCGTGAGCCATGGCCGCTGGGCCTGCGCATCTGGAGGCTGTGCTCCGCAACGGGAGATGCCACAGCAGTGAGAGGCCCACGTACCGCAAAAAAAAAAAAAGATAGTGCTGGGCCCACTGACAAAAAATGAAGCACAGCTATCGTATGGAGTGTTGAAACACATGCTCAGCAGGGTCTTCAGGGTCTTTGAGGAAATGGCAGTCCTCCGATGTGGGAGCAGCCTCCTCTCCTACAGAGCACTGCCGCCAGTGGTGGGATGAGGGTCTGCGTCAGGTGAGGCCTGGTGTGAGCCAAGCCCAGGGTGCTCCTGGCCCACCATGAAACAGGCTGGTTTGACCTCAATGACCGTGAAGGCAATGGTGTCACTGGAATAGATCCGCTTACTTTTTTGTTTTTTTATTTGATTGTTTAAACGGTGTCTTTGTAGGGAGTTGATGAAAGTGGAGATGTTTTTAGAGCTACCTATGCAGCATTCAGATGTTCTCCTATTTCTGGTGTACTGGAAAGCCATGGAGTCCAGAAGGTGAGTTCTGACACCTTTTCACAGCCGTCTGGTAAGAACACAGTGTTGGCTGGCCAGGAGTGCCTCATTGTTTCCACCCAGAAGAGTTCACTCCACCTGGACCAGTGCTGCTCACAGCCAGGCTGCTGCAGGAGCAGCTGCAGCACAGGTCAGCGCTCTGCTTCTTCAGCGGGACATCTTGTGTGAAACAAAACACCGTGCTTGGTGGTGCGGTTGGTTTACATTCTGGTGTAAGCACTTCAAGTGGCCTCAGGTTGCCAGTGCTTAGAACACGCTTCTGGTAGCGTTGATCTAGACAGTGGTTTTGTTCACCAGCTGTAGTCAGAAAACTCTACCAGTGTTGCAGACCACTCAGTGTTCATGTGGGGTCAACAGTGTGTCTTCAGGGGCAAGTGTGACAGGTCCCTTTAGTACCACTGCCCTGGTAAGTTCTGGTTTGTTTGTAGCCCTGACCTGGCCCCTTCATGTATCTCGCAGGGATGCTAGTTGTTCACGTGGCCTCAGTAATACACTTTTCCTTTTTCATTCTAATAGCCAAAACTCATTTAAACTATAGCATTTACTTGATATGGGTCCAGTTCCTCAGAGATTCAAACTTGTAATAAGTTTTATTAGAACATAGTTGTGAGCTTGCAACTGACCATGAGAGAATTTTTGAGCAATGACAGAGTCACAAACTCTGTGTGCTTCACTGGATCTGTGTAACAGGTTTCCAGAGGGTTTCTGACTTTCTTGTAAAGACACAGAGTTCTACCAGCGTAGTTTATTTCACTTCCCAGACTACAAGCAGCTGAGCAGGGAGCACACGTTGCTCAGCAGAAGTTCTGCATCTGAAAGGAAGGTGCAGAGAAGCCCCAGCAGGAAAGTCGTGAGCTGTGCGTGGATCAGAAGACCTGATGGTATTAAAACAGCAGTGCTCCCTAAACTCATCTACAGGTCCCAATGAAAATCCCAGCTTGTTTTTAAGAGATTGACAGGCTGGTCCTAAAATTCATGTGGGTGTGCAAGGGACCCAGAATAACCAAAACAGTCTTGGAAAAGGATAAAGTTGGAGGTTTCACACTTCCCATTTTCAAAACCTACAAAGCTACGGTAATCAAAACAGTGTGGTATTGACATAAAGATAGACCTATAAAATATGTGATGTAGATGTGAAAGTCCCAAAATAAATCCTCATATTTATGGTCAGCTGATTTTTCAATAAGGGACAATTCAACAGGGAAAGAATGTTTTTCAACAGTGGTGCTGGGACAGCTGGATATCCATGTGCAAAAGAATTAAATTCAACCCTTATCTCACACTATATATAAAAATTAACTTGAAGTGGACCATAGACCTACGTGTAAGAGCTAAAGCTGTAAAACTGCTAGAAGGTAACTGTTGATCTTCACCACTTTGGGTTAAGCATCGGTTTGTTAGATGTAACACCAATAAAGCTCAAGTAACAAAAGGAAAAATAGATGAATTATCAAAGTGTAAAACTTTATGCATCAAAGGACACGATTAAGAGTGTGAAAAGAAAACCCAGAGTATGGGAGAAAACATTTACAAATCATGTATTTGACAAAGTACTTGTATCCAGAGTGCATCAAGTGTATCCAGAGTGCATCAAAGTACTTGTATCCAGAGTGCAACAACTCAATAATATAAAGACAAATACCCAGTTTAAAAAATGGGCAGAAACTCTGAATAGACATTTTTCCAAAGAAGATATACCAGTGGCCAGTAAAGACATGAAAAGATGCTTAGAATCACTAGTCATTGGGGAAATGCAAATCAAAACCACAGTGAGATCACTTCATACTCACTAGGATGACTGTGATTTTAAAATAATAATAATAGTAATATCAAGTGTTGACAAGGATGTGGGGAAATTGGAACCCTCATACACTGCTGGTGGGAATGGAAAAGGGTGCAGCCACAGTGAAACCAGTTTGACAGTTCCTCAGTAAGTTAAAGGTAGAGTTACCATATGGTCCAACAATCACACTTCTGGATAAATACTCAAAAAAATTCAAAACCAGTGTTCAAACTTGTACACAAATGTTCATAGCAGCCTTGTTTACAATAGCTCAAAAAGGTAGAAATAACCCAAGTGTCTATCGACTGATAAGCAAAATGTGGTGTGTCCATACAATGAAATTTTATTTGGCAATAAAAGGAATGAAGTACTAATAACATGCTATCACGTGGATGAACATGCCAAGTGAAACCACAAAACGCCAGATATTGTAAGGTTCAATTTATGGGAAATATCTAAAATGGTAAATCTGTAGAGGCAGAAAGTAGATTAGTGGTTGCTGGGGCTGGGAGTGAGGGTGGAGAATGGTGGGCAACTGCTCGTGGCATGGGATTTCTTTTGGGATTGTTGTGAGTATTTTAAATTAGATTGTGGGCATGGTTGCACAGTTCTGGAGATACACTAAAAACCACTGACTACACCTAAAATGGGTGAATTATGTGGTATGTGAACAAAGCTGTAAAAAAAAAAAAAAGAAAAATGAGGAATAGATTGTCTCCCAGGAATTTCTCGTCTTATAATAGTTGACATGGAAATGTAACCTCCGTGAGGTCTCTGGTTTTTGTTTTGTGCGTCACTGTGTATCCTGGACTGAAGTCGCTGCTCACCACATTGTCAGATCACATCTCTCAAATGCACTCTAGGTCTGGATACTTAATTTATGTGCACAGCACATCACTCTGGGACCCTTTAGGGAAGTATTACCAAAGAGCACAACTGTGGTTGTATAGAGTGCTGATCCAGAAGGAAAAAACAATTAGTTCGTTATGACTGAGACACCATAATTGTGTGAAACGTTGGTCAGTGTGAGATGAGACTAAATGAGCCTAAGGCATGTTAGGGCTTGTTGTAGAACATGCAGTAGTGGTTTTCCCTCCTCTGTTTTTTATTCATTGGTGTTAGAGGAAGTGTAAGTGGGGTTTGTAGGAGGTGTGGTGCTGTGGTTCCAGTGGCTCCAGATGGTTGTGTGCTTGCACCATTCAGGGCATGGTTGTATCCATCCTTTCTGAATCCTCCCATTGCCCTGTCATCCATGTCCCCCACCCCGGTAGCTCCTGCCTCTGTGCTCCCAGCCTGCAGGCCCAGTTGTTTCTTAGATTCCATGTCCACAGAAATTAGGTCAATGAAGCATTTTAATGTTAAGTCCAGACTCAAAGATACTGATTTATTGTTATCCTAACTAGGAATCAGTATTTTTAACACTAAACATTTAATTAAAAAGCTCTTAACGCTGGTAAAATTTATAAAATACTGTTTTAAAATACTTCAACTTCCTCACTGTTGACCTTTGACATGCTGCACACACAGATTTTGTGTGTTTGACTTGGAGCTGTGTGGTCGGGGTGATGTTCTGAAGTGAGTTAGGGTAAGAGCTGCTCTGGTGGGCACAGCATCCTGGCTCCTCTGCCTCTGCTCCCACACCCACCCCTTCCTTCCTGTGGACCCTCTCGTCCCCTGCAGTCAGTGAGGTGTGAGGCCTTAGTCCTTCACCACTTGGCCAGCAGTGGGTCCCATAAGCATTTCCATGGAAGTCTGCATTGTATTTTGGGGGGTGTCAGACCTTCCTCATTTAGGTCTTGTACTCTAGAATTTTTTAATAACTTTTTTTTAAGAGTTTGCATTATTTTAACATTTTATTTCTATTTTTTGAAATATTGTTGTACAATAGCATATGTTACAGGTGTACAATATAATGATTCACAATTTTTAAAGGTTATACTCCATTTGTTATTGTGCAATATTGGCTATATTCCCCATGTTGTACAATATATCCTTGTAGCTTATTTATACCTAAAGAGTTAGTACCTCTTAATCCACTACCCCTATGTTGCCCCTCCCCGCTTCCTTTTCCCCACTGGTAACCACTAGTTTGTTGCCTACATCTGTGAGTCTGCTTATTTTTTATTTGTTGCATTTTTTAGATTCCATAGATAAGTGATATCATACAGTATTTGTCTTTCTTTCTCTGACTTTTTTCACTTAGTACAATGCCTTCCAAATCCATGCAAATGGCATGCAAATGGCATGATTTTATTCTTTTTCATGGATGAGTAATATTCCATTGTGTGTATATGTATGTGTGTGTATATATATATACATATATATACACACACATACACACACACATATATATTACTACATCTTCTCTATCCATTCGTCTATTCATGGACACTTACGTTCCTTCCATGTCTTGGCAATTGTAAGTAGTGCTTCTGTGAACATTGGGGTGCATGTATCTTTTCAAATTAGTGTTTTTAGTTTTTAATTTTTTGGGTAAATACTCAGGAGTGGAATCACTGCATCATATGACAGTTCTATTTTTAGTTTTTTGAGAAACCTCCATACTTTTCTCCATAGTGGCTGCACTAGTTTACATTTCCACCAACAGTGTACTAGGGTTTCCTTTTCTCTACATTCTCGCCAATATTTGTTATTTGTGTTCTTTTTTTGATGATAGCCATTCTAACAGGTGTGAGGTGATATCTCATTGTGGTTTTGATTTGCATTTCCCTGGTGATTAGTGATGTTGAGCATCTTTTCATGTGCCTGTTGGCCATCTGCATTTCCTCTTTGAATAAATGTCTATTCAGTTCTTCTGCCCATTTTTTAATCAGTTGTTTGATTTTTTTGATGTTGAGTTGTGTGAGGTTTTTATATATGTTGGATATTAACTCCTTACTGGTCATATCATTTGCAAATATTTTCTCCCTTTAGTAGGTTGTCTTTTCATTTTGTTGATGGTTTCCTTTGCTGTGCAAAAGCTTTTAAGTTTAATTAGGTCCTATTTGTTTATTTTTGCTTTTATTTCCTTTACCTTAGGAGACAGATCCAAAAAAAGTACTGCTATGATTAATGTCAAAGAGTGTTCTGCCTTTGTTTTCCTGTAGCAGTTTTATGGTTTCTGGTCTTTAATCCATCTTGAGTTTATTTTTGTATATGGTGTTAAAGAATGTTCCAATTTCATTCTCTTACATGTAGCTGTGCAGTTTTCCCAGAACCACTTACTGAGGAGACTGTCCTTTCTCCATTTTATACTCTTACCTCCTTTGTTGTAGATAATTGACCATAGATGGGTGGTTTTATTTCTGAGCTTTTTGTCCTGTTCCATAGATCTATGTGTCTGTTTTGGAGCCAGTACCATGCTGTTTTTGATTACTGTAGCTTTGTGGTATAGTGAATTCTACCAAACATTTAGAGAAGAGTTAACACCTCTCCTTCTCAAACTATTCCAAAAAATTGCAGAGGAAAGAACACTTTGTAATTCATTCTATGAGGCCATCATCACCCTGTTATCAAAACCAGGCAAAGATATCACACAAAGAAGAAAATTACAGACTAATATCACTGGTGAACATGGATGCAAAAATCCTCAAAAAAGTACTAGCAAACTGAATCCAACAATACATTAAAAGGATCATACACCATGATCAAGTGGGATTTATCCCAGGGATGCAAGGATTTTTCAATATCTGTAAATCAGTCAGTGTGATACACCACATCAACACATTGAAGAATAAAAACCATATGATCAGGGACTTCCCTGGCAGCGCAGTGGTTAAGAATCCGCCTGCCATTGCAGGGGACACGGGTTTGATCCCGGGTCTGGGAAGATCCCACATGCCGTGGAGCAACTAACTAAGCCTGTGCGCCACAACTACTGAAGCCCACGTGCCTAGAGCCTGTGCTCCGCAACAAGAGAAGCAACCGCAATGAGAAGCCCGTGCACCACAACAAAGAGTAGCCCCTGCTCGCCGCAACTAGAGAAAGCCTGCGCACAGCAACGAAGACCCAAAGCAGCCAAAATAATGAATTGATCAATCAATTAATTAAAAACAAAAAATATATATGATCATCTCAATAGATGTAGAAAAAGCTTTTGATAAAATTCAACATCCGTTTATGATTTAAAACTCTTCAGAAAGTGGGAACATACCTCAACATTATAAATGCCGTATTTGACAAACCCACAGGTAACATCATACTCAACGGTGAAAAGTTGAAAGCATTCCCTCTTAGGTCAGAAACAAGACAAGAATGTCCACTCTCGCTACTATTATTCAACATAGTTTTGGAAGTCCTAGCCACGGTAATCAGAGAAGAAGAGAGATAAAATGGATCCAAATTGGAAAAGAAGTAAAACTCACTGTTTCCATATGATACGATACTATGCTTAGAAAATCCTGAAGATTTTCTATACCAGAAAACTAGAACTTATTATGAATTTGCTAAAGTTGCAGGATACAAAATTAACATACAGAAATCTGTTACATCTCTGTACGGTAACAACAAACTATCAGAAAGGGAAAAGGAAACAATCCCATTTACCATTGCATCAAGAAGAATAAAATACTTAGGAATAAACCTACCTAAGGAGGCAAAAGACCTGTACTCAGAAAACTGTAAGACACTGATGAAAGAAATTAAAGATGACAACAGATGTACTGTGTTCTTGGATTGGAAGAATTAATATTATTAAAATGACCATACTACCCAAGGCAATCTATAGATTCAGTGCAATCCCTATCAAAATAACAATGGCATTTTTCACAGAACTAGTACAAAAAATTTTTAAATTTGATTGGAAACACAAAAGACCCCAGATAGCCAAAGCAGTCTTGAGAAAGAAAGATGGAGCTGGAGCAGTCAGGCTTCCTGACTTTAGACTGTACTACAGAGCTACAGTAATTAATAACTTTTTTTAAATTAAAAAATTTACATTTTGAGGAATATGTTACTTAAAGCCTTAAAGAAAAGTATACTTGGATCTGATTAGTGGCAGAATTAGCCAAAGCAAAGACATTTTTCCCTTCAAGTTTTTCATACCACACTTTGAATTGGTAATCTAACTGCATGTGTGTAAGGTTCCGTGTCTGAATTTCTCTCCTGGATGTGTTGTTTGTAGGTCTCCATCACGTTTTTGCCCAGAGATAGAGGAGACTATGCCCAGTTTTGGGACGTTGAGTGTCACCCTCTTAAAGAGCCTCACCTGAAGCACACCTTGAGATTCCAGCTCTCTGGACACGTGAGTGTTACACTGAATTTAAGTAAATTATTGGGTGTGTTTTTTTAAAGACACCAAGGGAAACTGGCATGAAAAACTGGCCTGTTGTTTTTGGTATTATTGTTATCCCATTAATTCTGTTATAGATTCTTACCATCTTAGTTTTCTTACGTGTCTTTATTGATTGGCTCTATGAAATTTGTTTGCCTTAATTAGGTAAGATTGTGTGTTTGTGTGTGTGTGTGAGAAAGAGAGAGAGAAAGAAACAGTGCAAGATAAAGCATTTTGTGATTAAAGGAATTTAGAAATCTTAAATCTCCTTTTTAAAAATTAGGAAGGAAGTAATAGAATTCAAATAGGTAAGTGTCCACATGTTTATTTCTCCTCCTCCACCCTGTGTTTTTTTTATACAGAGTGTCAAAGCAGAACGTGAGCTTGAAAATTCACGCATTTCCACAAATAGCCTCATTAAAATAGATAATTTACTTAAGCCCCGAAGACAACTTGTATCAGAGGCGTCTGCTCTCATACCTGGGTATGTTGTTTCTGTCATTCTCATGAATTTTTCCCAGGGCTTTATTGAGGTATAATTACATTCGGTAAAATGCCCAGTGGCTTACCTGTGATTGACGTACGTCACCCCCACTGCAGCCAGGTAGAGACCGTTTCTCTCTCCTGGAGCGTCCTCACATGCATGCCTCTCTGCAGCCACCCACACCCTCACCCAGGATTTGTTCTGTTCCTGTGTGTTGCCATAGTTTTGGGGAATTTCATGCACATGTGCACTCAAGTTGTGTCTGGCTTTCACTTAACGTAGTGATTTCGGGATCATCCGTGTTGGTGAGTGTACCTATGGTTTGTTCCTTTCGTTGTTGAGTTCTCGTTCCCCATCATAGGAGCACATCACGATTGTTTCATTTTCCTTTTAGCATTTGGTGGCTTCTGACTTGGAGCCCTTGTGAATGAAGGTGCAGTGAATATTATTATATGTGTATTTCTGTGGACATATTTTTTCATTTCTTTTGGGTAAAAATATCTAAGAGTAGAATTGCTGGGTCATACGGTAGAAATTTATTTAACCTTAAACTGCCAAAGAATGTTCCCAAAGTAGCTGTTCCAATTTACATTCCAAAACACAGTGTATGAAAGTAGATTCTTAAAAACTTCGAAAAATGTATGTTATACCAGCAGCTTACAAAGCTTTAATGGTAGTATGTAAATGTTTTACCTAATGAAAAAAAAAATTTTTTTTTCAGGGATATGTTTTTTTTTTAACTTTTTTTAAATTGAAGTATAGTTGATTTACAGTGTTGTATTAATTCCTGCTGCACAGCAAAGCAATTCAGTTATACATATATATACATTCTTTTTTTAATATTCTTCTCCATTATGGTTTATTACAGGATATTGAATATAGTTCCCTGTGCTATACAGTAGGACCTTGTTGTTTATCCATTCTCTGTATAAAAGCTTACATCTGCTAACCCCAACCTCCCACTCCATCTTCCCCCACCCCCCTCCCTCTTGGCAACCTCCAGTCTGTTCTCTATGTCCATGAGTCTGTTTCTGTTTCTTAGATATGATCATGTGTGTCGTATTTTAGATTCCACATATAAGTGATATCATATGGTATTTGTCTTTTTCTTTCTGACTTACATGAAAATGTTTCTTATAATCTTTAGTTAACTAACATTTAGGTCTAACTTAGTTGTGGAGGAAGCTGCTTGTAAGGAAAATATGTTAAGTTCCTCTCAGGGAGGAGGAAGCGCTGCTGCTGTCTCAGCTGCTTCCCCGCACCCCTGGACACTTCCTGCCGCCAGCAGTTTGTCTTAACACACATTAGTCAGTCGCCTTTACAGAGCTACTTTAACTGAGTTGCGGGAGAAAACAAAGCCACACTTCATAATGTAATATATACAAATAGTTTAAGTTACTATGGATTTTAAATAGTTAACCTTCAGACCTATCTCCATAGCAGGCAGCTTGACCTCACCCACCGTGGAGTTTATGCCCCAGAAGATGTGTATCGGTTTCTGCCAACGAGAGTTGGGGAGTCAAGGACGTTGAAAGTCAATTTGCGAAATAATTCTTTTATTACACACTTGGTAAGTTGGAAATCTTGCTGTGGGTTTTGGAAAAGTAAGTGTATTCTACTATTTGATAAACATTTTCCTGATAATTAGAAGCTTGTTTTATAGATTAAGTTATAATAGTTAAGTTTTAAAATGCCTTAATACCGTTATTTGAAAAGAAACTCAAGTGAATTTCATGATCCTTTACCTGCAAATTATTTAGTATTTGTTTTCATATTTTCATTTTTTAATTTTTCCTCTTGTTTTCTTCTGTACTATCACACCAACATATTTCTGGGTAACATTTACTCCAGTTAGAACTAGAATAAACTCATTAAACTTCCCCTAAGTGTTTTCATGAGCATTTATCGTTTCACCTCATTTTGTGGCTATACGGTATGTTGATTTAAGTATGCACAAATATCTAACTTGTATAACTTCATAAAATGTTTCATATTAAATTCCAGCTCAAGTTTTTAAGTCCCAGAGAACCTTTCTACGTCAAACATTCAAAATATTCTTTGAGGTGAGTTTATCATAAATCAAAATGTTCTCACCCTAGTGCAGGTCTTTGTGTTCAGGAGCCTGAGATTGCTCTTGGGGGTTAGGACTGTGAGGTCTGTCTCTGTTGCAACCCCTCATCCTCCTCACCAACACCACAGAGCACCAAGCACGTGGTGAAGGAGACAAGGAACCTGCTAGGGAAACAGTCCGTGACCTGTGGGTACGTGTGGCGAGTAGCAACTCAAACTTGCGCAGTGTTTGGACTTAGTGCGTGACTCCTGTTTCCCAGTATTTTGACAGCCATATACTTACATAGAACCTTAATTATCTTGTGATTAACTTTAGAGTGATTTCTGCGTCACATGTTATTTTCACTACACTGAGAATCAGGGATTTAAATTTTAACTAATTAGGACAAAAACCTTCCCAGATTAATTGGGAAAATTTTATTATCCTATTTTCCAGTTGTCATTCTTCAAATAACCCTGTATTGTTCTTAAATCAGGGCTACATTTTCTTGTCATCCTTGCTTATTTTCTTTTTTTAAAAATGTGTTTGTTTTTATTTATTTTTAAGGTGTATGTATGTATATATATTCTTTCAGTTTTATTGACATAATTGGCATACAGCACTGTGTAAGTTTGAGGTATACAGCATAATGATTTGACTTACATACATGATGAAATGATTATCACAATAAGTTTTGTGAACACCATCATCTCATATAGATACAAAATTAAAGACATAGAAAAAATTTTTTTTCCTGCGATGTGAACTGTTAGGATTTATTCTCTTAACAACTTTCATATATAATGTACAACATGTTCAGTATATTTATCGTGTTGTACATCACATCCCTGGTACGTACTTAACCTTACAACTGGAAGTTTGTACTTTTTGACTGTCTCATCATCCAGTTCTCCCTCCCCCAACCCCCTGCCTCTGGTAACCACAAATCTGATCTTTTCTATGCATTTGTTTTTGAAGTATAATTGACCTACAACACTGTTAATTCCTGTATTTCTATATGTTTTTATTTCTATACGTTTGAAACTGATTACCACACTAAATCTAGGATGATACATTACCACACAAAGATATTACATAGTTATTGACTATATTCCCCACTCTGTACATTTCATACATGTGATTCATTTATTTTGGAACTGTGGACATTTGTATCTCTTAATCTCCCTCACCTATTTCTTTCTTCCTCCTACCCCCATCCCCTCTGGCAACCACCTGTTTTGTCTTTGTATCTATGACTCTATTTCTGTTTTGTTATGTTTGTTCATTTGTTTTGTTTTTTAGATTCCACATGGAAGTGAAATCATACAGTATTTGTCTCTCTCTGACTTATTTCACTTAGCATAATATCCTCCAGGTCCATTCATGTTATTGCAAATGGCAAGATTTCACTCTTCTTTATGGCTGAGTAGTATTCCACTGTGTATCTACACCACATCTTTATCCGTTCATCTGTTGATGGGCACTTGGGTTGCTTCCATATAATACCTTTTTCCATCCTCTCACTGTCAGTCTATGAGTGTCTTTAGATCTTAAGTGACTTTTGTAGCAGCATATATACGGGCCTTGTTTTTGTATCCATTCAGCTGCTCTTTTGACTGGAGCATTGAATCCATTTACATGTAAAGTAATTATTGATAGGTATGTACTTACTGCCATTTTGTTAATTGTTTTAGGGTCTTGCTAATTTTCTTTTTCCATATGATGTACATAAAGGCTGAAATCTCAAACTGGGTTGTCACTGTTATTTAGAATTTTAACAGTAGAGTTCTGTTGCACTTAATACTGAAAAATAATTTTATCTTCATCTTTGAATCTTTAATTAAACAATTTAGTTATTATAAGATCTTTCATTTTAGCATCAAGAGGCTGTCCCAGAAACATGTTATATTTTGTGAAAACTTGGCCCACTTGCAGGCGTTCAAGGGCTGTCTCTGAGTTACTAGCCCAGCAGCACTGACTCAGAAGCTTACACTTACCTCCAGATACTGGAAGATGAGTCGTGGGGACCGTTCTCTCCACCTCTCGTCCTTTCTTCCCCTTCTCGTCCCCCCTCCCCCATCCCATGTGCTATGAAACCTGCCTCTCAGGAGCCCAACCTAAAGGCACGAGTTGTGCAGAGTCAGCAATGAATATACCTAGAAAGCTACCATGGACTTAACTTCTCTGAGCCTCAGTTTCCTAATTTGTGAAATGGAGATGAAAAGCCACTGGCAGCCTGGACTCGTTACAGGAGTATGTGAGAGGTGGTCCTGGGGAGCCCCAGCAGGACCCACAATGTCGATAGAGCATCACGGTTTCTGTCGGTGCTTTCCCAGCCGGTCCCTTCAGTGAGAACATGGATGAGGGGGGCCTGGGTTTACAGCACTCCTAAGGCTGAGCTTTCCCGCTTTTCTGCCCTGAGCTCTTGTCTGTGGGTCCCTCCCATGACGGCCTGAGACTGGCGACATTCCACAGTCAGTAGAGTAGGTTGGCTCTGCTGAACTGAGGCAGAGCTGCAGAAACAATTCACCTATTTAAAAATAGGTTGTTTAAATTCCCAATTGTGACACTTTTTAGTAACAGAGTACAAATTGATACTGAGTAAGTGATCTGTCCTGAACACCGTTATTATCTGAATTTGAACTTTATCATAACGGCCTCATTAACTCTGCTTCCCGTTTACTCTGTGTCTCGTTCACATCCCTGAGCTTGGTCAGCGTTTTGCAGGTGTGTGTCTTTAAACGTGAAGCAGAGGGGGTGGAATACTTATGTGTAAACCAGTGTATACCTGTCACAGCTTACTGGACGGGCTTCAGATTTTTGTTTCAAGGAGCTTTTATCTTTAAAAAAGTCTTTTTAAAAAAAGTTCAAGAAACCTTCAGATTTAAAAAAAATTCCCTTGAAGAGCCTAGCAGCTTTTTAAAAAACACTGTTTGCATTCAGCTCATCTACAGTTTTGGTAAGGACTCATTACTTACAATAACTTGTTAAATTACTTGGCTTTATGTCACTTGCCCATTTTATGGCTGAAGGATGATGCAGTCAACTTACCTGGAGATAAACATTCCTTTTTCAGCTTTCATCATTAAATACACTGTAGTTTCAAATTCTCTTCTGATGTTATGTTCTTTGCTTAATTTGCTTTCACAGATTTTTAAAAATTGAATTATATTTTAGCTGAAATTTGTAAATCAGCTCCTTCTTGATCCTTTGTAGAAAAAGAACCTGTTTGTGTTCGATCCCAATAGCATTACATGCGGCAGCCTCTGGCCTAGCAGGGCTGTAGGGACCAGCCAGCTGAGTGAGGCCCACAGGCAGTTTGTGGTCACCAGTGAGCTGCTAGACCTTCACAGGAGACCACACGACCTAAATTGAAATGTAATTTTGGCAGTTAACATGTCAGAGTATTTTCATAATTGCCACCTTCAGTTTCCTTCTCCTACCCCTGTGACCAGCGGGTAGTGTCCTCCTTCCTCATGCGCCTGGGTGCCCATCTTGTGTCCCAGCAGCACTTCCTCCTCCTCGTCACGCACAGCTCCCTGCAGTGCTGTTGACATGACAGGCGTGATGCTTAAAGCATTCCTAACAAGGAACCTTTATAAATGAGATGGCGTTTTGCTTAGTTTCAACTTGTCTAAAAACCAATTTTAAAATATAAAATGTGTTCATTCTAGTAATCTAAAAGTAGACATTTTTATAGAGTTGAACTTGGTGACTTGCCATTCCAGTGCTAGAACATTTTAAGCTGTCCTGAATTAGACACTCAGTGCTTTTCTCTGCAGCCTAGGTCATGTCACAACATCTAAGAGAACTTAGAAACATGAGAAACTATTTTGTAATTAAGCAAAATTCGGGCAGTTTACATAAGCTAGCATTTAAAATAGCATCACAAGATACATTTTGTTTGCTTATACTCTTCAAACATATTATTTTAAAATGTTTTTAACTTTTTATACTTTGAAAAGAAATTTAAATAAGGTAATTTTATACTTTATTGGTGGCAGGTAAAGTTATTCTGATGCATTTCATTATGGAACTTAGGATAAATATATAATGTTACAGATTCCAGCATCAACTTTAATAATTAGCAACTCAGTGTAAACTTGATGAAATATGAATAAGAAAACCATGCGTGCAAAGCAGTAACTTTGATCTGTTCAACAAGGTGAAGTAAACTCTAAGTCGTAGAAAAGTCTTCTCGCATGACATGTCCGTAGGCTTAAGTCTTAAGTCTTACGTAAAGGAAGGTGGGAAAGCTGGTTTTTTCATATGTAAGAATGACTTCTTTCTATTTCAGAGAAGTAGCGGTTTGTCAGCTCTCTTCAGTGTCCACTCTCCTAAAGTGGAGCTCACCTGAGAATTCTTCCGCAAACTGAGGCAGGGGCTGCTGTCAGTGCAGGCGCGGAGGGCTTTGTACCTGTCCCGAGAACGAGACTGTTGGACCCTGGACGGGCTCATGAGCTGTAGGGGGCCGGTATGGCGAGGCTGGCCTCGGCGGGTAGACAGTCTGTGGCGGGTAGACAGTCTGTGCCGAGGCTCCTGGGGAGCCCCTCCCTGTCCCCTGTGGTCACGTTCTCTTCCTCAGGGGCCGCTTGCCCTGGGACCCGTGAACCCCACTCCCCAAGTAGTAGCGCGGCTTCCGTCACCTCGGGTACGCCCTCCCAGGAGGCCCCTCTCCCGGGCTGTCCTCGTGCGGTGGGGACTGTCAGCTGACTGCAGATCAGTAGGCGGGAGCCCCGCACGTCCTGGGGGTTTTGCCTTAGGCGGAGGTGCTGGGGGAGGGCGTGTGTTGGGCAGGTTTATGTCATCCACGGAAAGCGGTAGATTGTGAAGGAGCTAATGGAAAAGGAGCATTAATGAGCAGTTTTTTGGTAAAGGTTCTGTCTTGGGCTGTAGGTGATCATCTCTTTCTCATGTCTTTTTAAGAAGAATTTGTTGTGTTTCCACTTACCCCCGAAAGCATCCTCTGTTAACTTTGTTCAAGTCTAATCTCTGCTGAGACATTGCAGCTAAGGCCCCGTCTGCTGGGCTCACAGCAGCGCATGCAGGTCCTGGTGAGCCAGCCCCTGCGGCTGAGCGGCCAGGCCCTGCTGTGTCCTTCAGAGGGAAGCCAGGGAGCAGCAAAGTGCTCATTTTAAGTTAAAGAAAAAGAAAAATTACGGTTGCTGTAATTTGTAGGTTCATGGGCATGAGGGGTGAGGGGGTTCCGGGCACCCCGCCGGCCCTGCCTGTGTACCTCCTGCTGCTTGCTCTGGGGCCTCTGCTGCAAAATTCGTCATTGGATGGTAGGAGGTTTTGAACTAGATCTCTGTGTTGTGTCTATGTGCTTTCCTATTACGTGTTCCCGTGTGTGTGTGTGTGTGTGTGTGTGCAGTGTGTTTATATGTGTGTGGTGTGTGTATGTGAGTGTGCGTGTGTATATGTGTGTGTGAGTGTGCATGTGTGTGGGGTGTGAGTGTGTGCTGTGGGGGGGTGGGAGTGTGCATGTGTGTGGAGAGAGCGTAAAGCCCTCTTGGTAACAGCACAGTCACTGCTTCGCCGCACTGCTGGTGCTGGAGTTGTGTGAATCCGTGGTTCTTTTTAAGTTGCACCCCCCATTTATTCAGTGTCTGTAAATCTAAAGCAGGGGATACATGTTTGTCATAATATGTTTTTCAAAACCCTTCCTCAGTTAAATATGGGTTTCTTTATTCCATGTTAATAATGAGATCCTCTAGAGATTTACTTGGGGTATTTTAATGCTTTTAGTAATTCATAAGTTAAAAAAGCCTCTTAGGTTGGCAGATTGTACTACGTCATTCTGAGGATTGAGATGCTAACATGAAAGAGAAAATTGTCCTTTGTCAGTGCTGTCGAAAGGTACCAGTTTTTTTAAAGGCACCTTAACTTTGATGTGGGGAAATGAGGTAAATGCATTGGGGGAAAATGACCCAGACTTTAAATATGTATATTCTGCATTATCAGTTACATGCAGGAAAAGGGCTTTGAAATACTTAGACTGTTTTCTGAATTTCTAGCCCACTGTGCTGGGTTCATCAGGAAACATGCTGGAAACAAAAGCACAGGTCAGATCCAATGGCTGATCCTGAACACGTGTGGTTGAGATCAAGGGCGGGGCCCCTGCCCTCTGAGGAGAGTCTGAAAGCTGTAAAGTTTCACTCAAAAATGATTAAGACAGAAAGTTGGTGACATCACACAGGTGTGGGAAAGTGCCTTTGTCTCATTCCCTGGGAATAAAGGTGTATTTTTGAAGCTTTTGGGACCTCGTTTTATGAGCAAAAACAACCCCCCGCCCATGTACTACTTTTAAGCACAGGGCATTCATTACCTGCCTCGATAGAATCTGAAAATAAATTTTCAAGAAGACTTTTGGAAGGTTTCATATGAAATTTGGAGCAAAACCCACCAGCCCTGTAAATGTTGGTCCTGCTGCCCCGGGGGCGGTTGGTGGCACGTGCTCCCTGACCTTTCGGGGGCCGGTGGCCTCCTGCTTCTACAGATGCAGCACCAGGCCCTGGGCCTCTTGGCTCCTGCTTCCTTGACCGTGTTTGCTCTCCGCCAGGCATCGTGAGGCTGGAGGGGCTCCGTGTGCCGTGGCCTTGGTGTTGACACCCCTTTCTCTCTGCAGAGCCCAGCACTACATCAACATGCCTGTGCAGTTCAAGCCCAGGTCTGTGGGCAAGTTTGAAGCTTTGCTCGTTGTTCAAACCGACGAAGGCAAGAGTGTCGCCGTTCGACTCATTGGTGAAGCTCTTGGGAAAAGTTAACTAGAGTCCACTTTGTGTAAAGTAAATGACATAAGTTATATTTTGGTAACTTCATTTTTTTCTATACTACAGTTACGCCTTTGTATATATTTTGTATGATAAATTGGATGTCTATAACTATAGATTTGTTCTTTTGAGAAGCTAATACTGAAGACCTGACTAAAATAATCATGTAACTATCCTACAGTATTGTATTTAACTTTTACAGAGGAGAAGAGAGTTCTATTTTTGCATTGATTATGATATTCTGAATAAATATGGCGTATATTTTAGTTGGTATATCCAGAAATAAACTTAATTTCCATTGAATTTGGTGGTTTTTTATATGCTGTCATGTAGACATTAGAATATCACTTTATTCTGCTAATTATTTCCAAGCGCCTTGGTCTGTTCTGTGATTTTTCTCCTCCATTACAGTTCTGTTTCCCTTAAGAAATTCCTTCTTGGTTCCTTTGTCTTTTAGCTAATTGCCCAGAGTAGAAAGGAAAGCTTCCTTTCAAAGAAATTGTCTTTCTCCGGAGTGGGGCAGGCTCCACGTTCTGTGCAGACACATTGGAGAGGTTGATGGTATATTTTAAGAGAGCGTTTATTGAAATTAAAGCTGGATGGGACAACTCCAGAATCCGGTGTAGAAGGGCACTGCCATCAGGTACCAGAGGGACCCGGGGCACAGGGAGTGAGGGCAGTGAGCCGCCCGAGGGGACGGAGTGCTCTCCTGCTGTGATGTTCCCTGGTTCTACCAGGAGAGACGTGAGTATTAATTGCTCTGTGGCCATTGCTGGTGAGTGGTTGTGCAGCAGCGTGGGGGTCGCAGCCAGGTATTATCGATGGAGCAGAAGGACCTCGGAGGGTGTGCAGAGCTGCCAGGAGGGCTCTAACCCCCAGCATTTACAACCGCGACAGAGAAACACTCTCTTTCCTGAGCACAGATTTAAGACAGTCTTATACGTCTGCCACATGGGTCAGTAATCACAGGTGAAGGGTAGAGGCAGTCCCACAACTGTTGATCCCTCTGTGATTAAAACTGCTCTCCTTCAGTGTCAGCTCTCTTCAATGTCCACACTCCTAAAGTGGACACTTCCCTGTTTTGTTTCCTCTTTAGATTTTTCATTTCATGCCCAGGGAAAGATCTGGGACAGGGGATCCTGTAAGTCTTTAACTACGCCCTGAGCCCACTGAGCACTGGGCCGTGTTCCCATCTCTGACGCCCGTGGACGCTCGTGCAGACGGGAGGGGTGCGGCGCGGACGCCCCGCAGGGGCAGGCACGACCTCGGAGCAGCATGGGCTGTGACACGAGGTGAGGAGAGGCCGGTGGTGAGAGTGTGGCTGGAAACGCAATCCTCCCAGGGGTGTTATAACCATTACTTCTCCTGCGCCCGGTGCTGACCCCAGAAGATGCACGGACACATGTGGAGGTGATTGTGTGTTTGCTCCATGAGCAAGGCTGACCCAGGCCCAGGGCCACTGTTGTGCTGACCTGCCCTCAGGTCGGTGGGAAGCCCCACGCTGTTCGCTTGAGGAGGTCCTCCCTGCGTTTGGGATGACCCACAAAATGGCTGTTCTGTGGGGTCGGCCTGAGGAAATGCCACGTTGTGGACTTGGCTGCATGTGAGACTTGCTCCCTGAGAGCTGTGAGGCCAGCAGGCACAACGCAGACCCCGCCACGCCAGATGCCAGGGTGCCACCCACAGCCGCCACCATTGCCCTTGTGCTTTCGGGCACAAGGGCAACTCTGCGTCAGCTTCTCTGGAGCCATCTTCCTAAACTCAGGGGAGACCCGTGTGCCACCAGAGCCGGGCCAGCTCGGATCCTCCTCCTTGGCCTGGTCCCCCCTCCCTTGTGCTTCCACAGGCCTGTCCTTCTTGGTAGGGGGAGGGGCACCTCCCAGCACTGCCCCTCCATGGGGCACCTTCCCTACCTGCCTTCCAGGTGCTCGGGGAAGGTGCCCAGCCGACTGATGAGCACCTATGCCGAAGGCGGTTCACCTCTGAAGCCTCAGTGGGTAAAGTATGGGGGTGTGGGGGAGAGGGTTCATGCTTTGAACAAGTGGATGCATCCACTGAGCTTCTGTGTCTAAGTATTTCCATGGAAATATCAAGAGCATATGGATAATATTACTGTCTTACAAATGGATGACAGGTTGCTTCACACAATAATGTTTTTATATCTCAAGTCAAAAGCAGGTTGTGCGAATGGAGAAACGCTGGAAGGGCTGGTCAGGAGCAGGCCGGGACTGCTCAGCCCACTGCTGTATGAGGCATGGCCCTGGGGGCTGCCCAGCGGCCAGTGAGATAGACAGGGAGGAGGCGAAATGCACAGGACAGTGATGTAATTGTCGACCTGGGATTCCAAGAGGGTTTCCTTTAAAGATCATAAAAAGAATTCGGTAATGTGACTGGATTACATGACTGATACACAAAAATCAACAGTTTTTCTATATAAGAAAATAGTAATGGAAAAAATAAAACCCCTATGAATAAACGTATAAAGAAATGTAAAATTTACGTGAAGAAAACTTTAAAATCTCACTGGAGGTTACAGCAGGTTTGGGCAGGGGGTAATGTGTCCACATTGCTGCCGGGTGCTCCTCTGTAGCACGAATACCCCTTGAGATCTTACTAACGACAGGACTGCAAGTAGCTGGGTGAGACTAGCATGTGCAGGATGAATCCGAAAGCCCCAAATACGTACAGAAATTCAGTGCAAGGTAAAAGTGGCACCTCAGTAGGGAAAAGATGGGTTATCCCAGATTAGCTTCCGGGTGAATCATAGGTTAACAATGAAAGTATAAAAGTCCCAGGAGAAAATATGGAAAACAATATCAGTTATTAATTTCTAATTTTGGAATAAAAACTGACAGTCACATAAGAAAGAGATCAACTCAACGACATACAAATTAAAATTTTCTGGGTGGAAAAAGCATAACCAAAATCAAAAGATAAATGACAAACTGGGAGTCTTAATGGACACATTGGCCATTTCAGTCTTTCTGCTGCAAACAGTGACACAGACTCTCCATCTGCAGCTGTCACTTCATGTATTTCCAAGGACACCTGTCGGGTAAAGCACTGAAGCATGGACAGCGGGTGGAAGGCAGGGCAGGGGCAGTATAATTTGAGTGGACATTGCTGACTTGTCTCCTGCCTGTTTTTCTACATCCTTGCCAAAACAATGTTAGCAAACTAACTTTTCCTACTCTAGTAAGTGAGTAATTGCGTCTGGTCTGATGTGCGCTGGCTCTGACTCTGTGGGCAGAGCCCACCTAGGCAGGTGCAACGGGTGGCTGCCAGGAGCCACCCTTCCCCTGCTTCTTTTGGGAGCCTCCAGCAAAGAGGGTGGACCTGCTCAAGGCCACTTTCTTGGGGTCCCCTGCAGCTGAGCCCTGAGGAGACCCCTGTGGAGGGGACCCACCTTCCTGTGGACACCAAATGTGCACGGCAGATGGCTCTGGGAGTGGCAGGCAGAGGGTGACGCCCGGCCCCCCCTGGGCTCTGTCCTCACAACCCTGCCCTGAGGCGGGAGGAGGCCTGCCTTCCACTGGCCTGTCTCCACTTCCCACCAGGTTCAACTATTAACTATTTTTGTAATAAAAAATGTTTTAAAGAGGTAAATGTAACAAAGGAATTGTTTTAATAAGAGATTTAAAAATCCAAACATCACTTTTTCTGCCAATATTCAGTAAACTTAATGGAATATCACTTATTAATTAGGGTATTGACAGTAGTCTTTCTCAGAAGGTTTTGAAATGACACCTCACAGTAAAGTTCTACCTTTCCTTCTGAAGAAGCTCAGGCGTGGAGACCCTCGAGGTCCTTACAGGTGTCGCGGCCTCTCAGCAGATGCTCCCCCTCGGCTTTGCTGTGACGTGTGTTTCAGTTTGGTGTCCAGGAAGCAGGGCCGGTCCCCCAGGGGGCCTTTGTGGAGTAGGTGCCAGCGGGTCTGAGGTCTGAAGGTTTCCTGTCAGCCTCACCTGTAGGGCTGCCGCCCGCACCTGCCCTGCCTCTGGGAGGAGGAGGGTTAACCAATCCTGTGCCTTCTGTTCACTTGGGATCACTCGGTCCCACTACAAGTTTGCTTTCCCCTTTGTTATTTAATGTCGATGTTAAAGCCACTAAGAGGGTTGCCTGTTTCTACGCCGAAGTCACTGGACATGAAGAGAGCCCATTTTTATATTTTATATAAAATATATAACGTAAATTTGTATTTCTGTATTTTATAGGTTTAAGTATATTTTTAAATTTCTATATATACACGTACATATCAGGATAAAGCAAATAGATTGAGGTTGTTAGCAACCAAGGTTTTTAGTAGAAGACAAATGTGATGTTATAATTCAAAGATAAGTCAAGATATTAAGTCCCTTTGAAGTTAAATTTAAATCAGAAATATTAGCTTGCACTCATGATTTTTTAAAAATCCATATTTCCATCCTTCTCCACTGAAAATGCCCAAAGCAGTCTTAGCTCATTGACAGTAGCGCCCCTGGAAAGAGACATGGGACACGTGTGCCGTGGCCACACGCCTACAGTTGTATTATTTTAATTCTAATCTTGTTCTGTTAAACTATGAAATGAAGAAAATTAAAACATGAGGTTAATATTCAAGAGTGATTATGTTGTATATACAATATAAAAATTGATCTGTTGTAAGTTAGTGAAAGTAAATAATCCAAGACTCAACACTCATTTTTTATCATTCATACTGATTAATTGGCAAAATTCAACTTCATTTTGGTTACGTAAGTGCAGACTTTAAGGAAAATACTCTTCATCATCTGTTTAGAAGAGTGCAAGTTAATTATCTAAAGGATAACTTCACTGGGCATGATTTAATTTATGTATGTATGTGTTTGTTTATTTCCCTAAGAAGAGTGATTAGAAGTCCTATCAATTATAGAAATCTCATAGTCTGCTCAGAGAAAATAACTTGTTGACTTTGGTAGAAAAACAGCAATTTCTAGTTATTACATAAAAATAAAGCCAGAAAATAGATGTAGTAATGGAAATAAAGAGAAATATCAAAATGGTATAATTGACAAACAGCTGGAATACCACTACCTCATACCATATGTACAAGTAAATTCCAGATGGATTGAAAATTTTAATGTAAAACCTATAAGATTAAACTGTATTAGATTTTATATGTCTGTAACTTTGGATGGGAGTGAACTTCCTAAGCAGGAAAGGAAACCCAGAAGTTATAAGGGAAAGTCAGATAAATTTCTTTTAATTGTTGTAAAATATGCACAACATAAAATTTACCATCTTACCGTTTTTAAGTGTACAATTCAGTGGCATTAAGCACATTCACATTGTCGTGCAGCCATCACCACCATCCATCTCCAGGGCTTTTCCATCTTCCCAACAGATGTATTTTAACACACAAGTTTAACATATTGAACAGCAAAAAGACACCATAAATAAAGACAAGAGACAAACCATATGTTGGGCAAAGACGTTTAACAACACTTTATTTCTAGCACCCCGAGTGCTAGAAATCCTATAAATTGGTAGGGAAAGGCAATCCAATAGAAATGTGGATAAAAGAACATAAATAGACATTTCACAGAATGATAATTTTAGATGGCTAGTAGACATCTGAAAATTGGTTGAGAAAATGCAAATGAAAGCAAGAATGAAATACTTTTTTTTTTAATCCATGAGATTGAAAATTAAAATGTGTCATGCATCCCTACATTGCTGGTGAGTGAATTGCTGGAAATTGGTATGGGAAATGCTAATTATAGTAATAAATACCATTTTTTTAAACTCATCAAATTGACAAAAATTAAAACGAATAAGAAATATCCTTTGCTGGTAGGAATGCAACTGCTAAAACTTTTGGGGGATGTAATCTACAAATACCTACTAAAAATTAAAATCCTTTCACCCAGCAATCAACCTTTGGGAGTCTATTTTATAAAAATGAAAGCACCATTACATATAGCTATACGTATGTATACATATACATATATGTATGTACGTTAATACCACGTAAGAGATGCAAATACAGTATCCTGAAAACATCCTACTGTGAGAAGCTGTGGAGGTTAAGAGCCCTGTCGGGGGAGAGAGGCCACAGGCCCTGCAGTGCCAACAGGTGAGCAAGAAACTGTCTTGCACCTGGGTCATCCTGGCTGAGTGCTCCCCAGATTCCTGGCCCACGCAAATGTGCACAAAATAATGTTTTAGGGTACTTTGTTATGCAGCAATCTTGGTTTCTATAAGGAAAAAGTCTCTTTCTGCTATTCCCTCACATCATTTAGTTCCTTTTTATAGAACATGTGAAGGTACTTTTTTTTAACCAAAAATCTCTCTCTATTTACTAATGGAGTCAAATAAGCAATTTACATTAGGAAACAAAGGAAAAAGTTATTAAGTTTTATGTAAAAAGTATTATAGTGTTGATATTTGGGGGAAAAAACTCATAACCAGAGGCAACAATCTTCTTTTTGCAAAATAAGCTACATGGCCTATTTGGTAGGCAGTACATTGTAATTGCTTTGTTTTTATTATCCCTTTACATGTTTTAAAACTTTGCCAGTAAAGCTTTTCTAATAGTGCTGAAGAGACGTTTTTCCTGCTTACTTGGCAAAGTTTGCTCTCTGAATAAAATAAAAAGCAAAAGTTGTGTTGATTCTCCTCCTCTCTCCTCTTGCTCCTCACTCTTCCTCTTTCTTTTTCCCTCCTTACCTCTCTGCTTTCCCCAGAATCAATCAACCAGAGTTCTCATTTGCCAGCAACAGGACTCCACGCCGCACTCAACACAGCGGGGATTTGTTGGTGCATGTTCTCGATGGCGGAGCCAGAACTAGGCTTGGACACAGACAGGGGGCCTGGGCACAGGGAACACAGCTGGGGCCCAGCAGACCTGCCCCTTCTGTGATGAACTGGACATCCAGTTGTGTCCACTTCCTTAAACCCGCATGTAAGCCCCATGGGAGCATCTGATTTGCCTCACCTGGGGTAAGTGTCGCCCCCATGGTGAATGGGGTGGGAAGGGAAGATCTCCAGCAGCAGGCATGATGAAAGAATATCCAAAAAGGAGATGGGGCTGCCGGTAGGAAGGCACACAGATGGCCACTAAAAACGTAATTTCATCAAGGTTCTGCTTAGAAAAAAGCAACCAAAAATTGAAGATGAACATAACTTAAGACCCAGAAATCCCATTCTAAATGTCTATATACTGCGTGTCTAAACACTAAGAAGTCTCCCACCTGTGTGCAAAGAGACATTAACAAGGATGTTGATTGTAGTAATGGAGTAAGAGTGGAAAAAAATGGCAACTCTTAAATGTCATCAAGAAGAATGTGATCTATTCACGTAGTGAAATACTATTACCAGTTAAATGAACTAAAACGATGTGTCAACTTGAATTTTTTTTTTTTTTGCGTACATGGGCCTCTCACTGTTGTGGCCTCTCCCAGACGCATAGGCTCAGGGGCCATGGCTCACGGGCCTAGCCGCTCCGCGGCATGTGGGATCTTCCCGGACCAGGGCACGAACCCATGTCCCCTGCATCGGCAGGCGGACTCTCAACCACTGCGCCACCAGGGAAGCCCAACTTGAATAAATTTTGACGCGTAAATGAGTGAAAAGGTCAAATGTACACTATGATAGCATTTATATAAAGTTTAGAAACATACAAAGCCATATAAGCATGTATATAGTTTCAGAATATGTTTATATGCAGCATAGGTATAAAAACCTGGATGGAGAGGAATGGACCGATGTCCAGAGACAGTTCTCTGACTTTCTACATGTCAGCACATCTTGCAGGCGAGGCCCTGCCTGCCTTGTGTTCTGCACTATCTTTAGAAGGATGTTCATGTAGGTAACAGACTTGCCAGACAGAGATGTGTCTCCTTCAGCTCCTCTCCTGTAACACAGCCCACTGTGCTGGCAGGTGCCATCTGGCCCTCTTGGCATGGCCCTGTGAGAATTGGGGCTCAGAATATCGGTGCAAAAATGCTAATACTGCTATTGCTGTGGGCAATGAATGGTCCCTTGTCTCTGACCCTGGAGTCGCATGCCTTCTGCCAGCATCCAAGAAACTGTAACAGGCGATAGTATCAGCTTACAAATGGGGTAAAATTTCAGATTCTTCATAACTGTTGACAATTACCTTCAGGCTAAGAGTTGTCTCTAGGAAGGGAGGAAGGGGCCTGGAATAAGAGGGGTCAAAGGGAGGTTGTACATTTCATTTCTCAAGAAAAAGCTCTGAAACAAACATGGCCATGTGATAGTATATATGCCCTTATTATATTCTCTATATTTTTTGGTATGTCTGAAATATTAAATTAAAAAGTGAACTTACATTTTAAAAATCCCAGAGAAATGAGTTTTTTTAAACAATAATGAGTTTTCTTTCTTAAACCTGTAATCTATAGATTGGATCTCCTTTCTTTTTTCCTTCGTATTACTTTTCATCATGTTCATCTCTGTGTTTTTTCTCTACTTTCTAAAAATTTTGCTTCAATTTTCTTGTTGAGATGAAATTTACATAAGATTAGCCATTTTAAAGGGAACAATTTAGTGGCATTTGGCACATTCACAATGTTGTGCAACCATTACCTCTATCTAGTTCCAAACTATTTTCATCTTTCCAGAAGAAAACACTACTTACTAAGCAGTTACTCTTCTCCCCTTCCCTCAGCTCCTGGAAACTACCAATATGCTTTCTGTTTCCATGAATTTAACTACTTTGGATACGTTTTAAAACAGCATCATGCAATATGTGACCTTTTGTGTCAGGCTTTTTCCATTTAACATAATGTTTTCAAGGTTTAGTCACGTTGTGGGTTTGAATTTCTGTCTGGGGTCATTTGCTTTTAGTCTGAAGAAATTCTTTTATTATTTCTTGTAAGGTGGGTCAGCTGCAACAAATTCTCTCAGTTTTTGTTTATCTGGAAATGTCCTATTTCATCATCAGTTCTGAAGGATAGCTTTGCTGGACATAGAATTCTTGGTTGACAGTTTTCCTTTTGAGCCCTTTGACTATGTTATCTCACTCCCTCTGGCCTCCATTGTTTCTGCTGATAAGTTAGCTGTCGATCTCATTGGGGCTCCCTTGTAAGTGAAGAGTCGCTTTTCTCTGGCTGCTTTCAATATTTTCTCCTTGTTTTTGACTTTCAGCATTCTTGCTATAATGTGTCAGTTTGTGGATCTCTTTGAGCTTATCCTACTTGGAGTTTGTTGAGTTTCCTGGGTGTTCAGTGTTTTTTTTTTAATACATTTGGAAATTTTCAGCTCTTTATTTCTTCACATATTTTCCACTCTTTCTGATACTCCCATTATGCATAAGTGGTTTGCTTAATGCTGTCCCATATTCTTCTTAGGCTCTGTTCATTTTTCCTCATTTTTTTTCCTCTCCATTCTTCAGATTACTAATCTCTATCAACCTACTTTCAAGTTTGCTAATTCTCTGTTTTACCAGCTCAAATCTACTGTTAAGCCCCTCCAGTGAAAGTTTCATCTCAGTTATTGTACTTTTCAACTCTAGAATTTCCATTTGTTTGCTTTTTTTAATATATAATTTCTATCTGTTTATTGGTATTTTCTATTTGATATGACAATGGCATCATACCCTTCTTTACTTCTTTTTTTAATTAATTTATTTACTTTTGGTTGTGTTGGGTCTTCGTTGCTGTACACGGCCTTTCTCTAGTTGCGGCGAGTGGGGCTACTCTTTGTTGCAGTGCATGGGCTTCTCATTGTGGTAGCTTCTCTTGTTGCGGAGCATGGGGTCTAGGCACGCGGGCTTCAGGAGCTGTGGCACGCGGGCTCAGTAGTTGTGGTTCACAGGCTCTAGAGCACAGGCTCAGTAGTTGTGACACATGGGCTTAGTTGCTCCGCAGCATGTGGGATCTTCCCGGACCAGGGCTTGAACCCGTGTCCCCTGCATCGGCAGGCGGACTCTCAACCACTGTGCCACCAGGGAAGCCCCTGCTTTCATTTTTAATCTCTTTCCACATCCAGTGCAACACGTCCTCAGGACCGTGTGAGGGAACATCTTTATGGTCCTACTGTGCTGACTCTTCTAGAAGCCCCCAAATGTCAATGCCCCCATTAGGCTGCCCGGGGGCCTCATCCTCCTTTTGCATCACTCTCCAGATCCCATCCTGCTGCCCTACACGAAGTTGTTGTGGACACATCAAGGCTTTGAATTGGTTTCTGTCAAAAAGGCTTGCCCGCAGAGTTCAGAGAAATGAAATCTTCACTTTGTTAAAGGCCACTGGGTCTCCTGGGCCAGCAGCTCGAGCCCCTCGCCCTCCTCTAAGCTGAGCAGCTTTGGGGCTGCACTCTGGATGCGGGGGGAGCGGCGGTGAGGTCCCAGCATCGCCCTGGGGCTCCTCTCACGCCCTACATCCGATCAGAAGGACCTTGGAGTGGCATAGTGAGTCCTCGGGCATCCGTTGTAGCTCGTGCTTCCCGCCCAGTGTCCACCAGCTGTGTCTGAGCTCCAGCCTCCCTGCCTGGGCCTCTCACAGTGACCTGGCCCGGCTATTTGTCGGCCCCTCTCCTGGTGGCTCTCAAACACTCGGCCGCATTCCCCGGGCCCCGGCCCCGGCCCCGCCCAGCAGCCTTAGCCCGGACGGTGCCGGTTCCTGGGCACCTGGGTCAGCTGACAGCAAACCAACCTCTGTGTTGGGATGAGTGTGTGAAGAGTACAACACAAGGCGGGTGAGGACAGGGGTGAGGGTGCCAGGGGAACAGGAGAGGGGACTGGGCAAGAGCAGCCTGGCTCCGGAGCCAGAGACCAGAGTGCCGGGCTGGGGGCAGGATTTTGGGTTGGGTCCCAGGAGATGGGAGCCCCCGGAGCTCCTGGTATGGCCTGGTCAGGCTGCCCATGGGGACTGAGCACAGAGAGGAGGGGGGAGGTTCGGGGCTGCTGGTGGGAGAGTTGGTGGCTTGGACGAGGGAGATGGGGGTTGCTGCTGAGGAGCACTCGGATTCTGGATGTAGCCACCTGAGTTTCCATCCAAACTAAGTCCACAATCCAGCCAGGGGAAACTTTTAAAACTCAGAAAAATAAAACCTGAATCATTGCACATCACTCCCTCGTTTAAAACTGGGCAGGAGACTGGGGTGTGGGGAACCCCACCCACAGGGCAGCAGCAGTCAGCTCTGGCCCTGCCGCCGCTGGGAATGAAAGGTTGAGGAGCTAGGTCTTCGCATTTCTCCGGAGAAGCAGAAATTTGAAATCTTTAGGTGAAATCTTCCTACTTTTACCCTTTAAAATAATGGAGGTCAAATGACCATGTTTTGAGGATTTGACTTCTGCTCATAGGAGGTAGTCACGAAGTTTGCTGGATGGAAAAACTGATACTCCTACAGCTTAGGTATCTTTATTATTATTGTTGGTCTTCAGACTTTCCCCCTTGACACAGCGGAGGGAAAATATATGGCAGTGGTGGTGGTTATGAGGGGAGGGGTGACGGGGAGGGAGGTGGGGACGACCCCAGGGTGGGGGATGCTTCAGATCCTCTGCCATGGGCTCCTTGCTCCGTCTGCAGTCGCCGGGCCCTGTCCATGCCTGACTCTAGGAGGTGAGGATGGGGAAGGGGTGGTGGTGAGGGCAAATGACTCTGGAGGGACTGGACTTGCAGCCCGGGCTCTAAAATGATGGGCTCAGAAGATGTTCCTGCTCCTGGCCCCGATCTGGAATCAGACACTGCTCGTTGTGAATGACCAATACTGAAGCATCCACAGTGGTTTCAGCAGCAAGTTATTTTATTGGTTTTAACTGCTTTTTCTTCCAATAACATTATGCTACGTGTGTGTGTGAGGGGAAAGTGATACCCCAGCGTTGGAGACGCCAGGATGGGCAGCCACTATGGACGGCTGTCTTCCAGCCGTGGTGTGGCAGAAGGACCGGGGCCCAGCTCCCCGGACATGGTGGTCATGTGATTTGACACATCATTTAATATACGTGAGATCCAAGGTTTGCTTTAAGGATGAAATAAGTATGTAACTTCTGGTCGGGGTGCCTCTGTGCTCAACAGAGGGCATCGGCACAGAATTATTTTAACATAATGGACCTATTTCTTCCTCTTGTACAACAAAGACTCTTACCAGAATTCCCAAATTCTACTTTGATTTCGCACTGATACTTTGATATACTGTAAATAATATGCTGTCAGCCATTGAAATATGAACCTCTCAGCCTACAATTCACCCTGTCCTGAGTATTTATAGGACTAAGATGAATTTTAGGACTGCTTCAGAAGGGCAGCTGCTCATGCCCAGTGATTACGGGAACGTGAGGAAGTTTGCCGAAGAACCTTTCCAATCAGTTTACTGACACCTGAAAGGTCAGAAGGAGAGATTAATTTATTTTTGTTTCCTGTTAATCAGTCTCCTTGGATTAAACTTTGCAGTCATTTAAAACCTTTCATTATGGTTTTAATTTACATTTCCCTAATGAGAGAGTACCTTTTCACGTGTTTACTGGCTATTTCATACCTTCTTTTGTAAAGTACCTTTCAAATAGTTTGACTGTTTTGGGGGGACACCTTTCCTTAAAGAAGCTAGATTGGGGGTTATGTTCTCCACAAACAGTTGATCTCTGGCTGAGACGGGGAGATACCCTGGCCCACGATTCTGTGTCGGTCAGGGTTGGATCACAAAAGCAGAACATTTGTAAGTGACACGGAGTCGGTACTTACTACAGGCAGTAGTGGTAGTGAGCAGCGCACGGAAGGGCACTGAATCAGGGCCTGGCAGGACTGGCGGGTGGGCAGGAAAACTGGCTGTGAAGGGGGGGCAGGGATAGACGGGCACTCACAGCACCACTTGGGCCCACAGAGCAAACAAACCCTGTCTGTCTTTTGTCCCTCCAGCCTAAAGGACACAGGCGACTGGCAGAAGGTGCTGGCGTCCTTCACCACGAGCTGTGAACGCACCCCTGACCCAAGACAAGGGGACGAGGGGACACAGGGAGAGCAGGTCAGGGGTGTGCGGGCTGCTTGGTGCCTGGCGCCCTGCGTTCCTGGCAGGTCCTGGCCACTGCTCGACCCCTCCTTCCGCATCGCCCACAACTTTCTCTATGGCATCCCTAACCTGCCTTAGAAAAAGACTAAAGAGGACAATTCAGGTAATACAAACTTTAATGTTTTATGAAGTGGACCTTTTAAATTGCAAAATGGGGCAGAAGGCAAGAAGCTCTCACAGGATAAAGAATAGAGAACGAAGAAGAGACAAAGAGGAAGCACGCAATCAGTGGGGGCTGCAGAGCCCGCCTTGTTTGGGGTGAGGAGGCCCAGAGCTAGTAGTGCATCTGGGGACGGCTGGCTGGATGCCCTGCATTTCTGGTCAAACGAGTGCTTGTAGGACATGAAAGTCATCTACGTTTCGGTGTGCTGACAGGTCACCCCAGGCATGAGTGTCTCCATCTTCGGCCTAGAAATTTATTTCAACACTTGCAACCCCAAGGAAGGGAATTCCGGGGAGCACGGACCCCTGTGGCTAAGTTGACCCAGTACAAAGTCACCGGAGAGCCTGTCCTTGCTGGCAAGGATGAGAAAGGGTGAAGGAAGCTGATAGTTACTGAGGACATTTTGGGCCAGGTTCTGTGCTGAACACTGAACTCACTGACCATTTGTACCCCGCTGACTGACCGTGTGTCAGAAAGCAGTGTGCTAGGGTGGGGGCTGCAGCAGCCACCTTCTACCCAGCTGCTGGTCACTGCAACGGAGAGCAGGCCCCAAACTCAGCAAGGGACCAGCCAGCCCTGAGGGGCTCTGCTGGACATGGGGGAAGTGGACGGGGGTCACCACGGCACCAGAGGAGGCAGAAGCTGTGAACTGTTGTGGCTTTAACAGACCAAGGAAACTTCACTACACTTTACTATCTGCAGGTGGTTTGAAAATAACGTTCATCGCTCAGGAGTTGTTCCATCATTTTTGATAACTGATGCGTAGCAGCCACACCTAAGTGCATCTGGATGGACAGTCTTTGAGGTGATTGTTTACATCTTTTACTTGCCGTATTCTTCCTTTTCCTATACCCGCTCCCCTTCAAAGAGAGAGAACAGATGTTTTTTGTTTGGCCCAAGGAGAGTATTGCAGCAAGGCTGAAAGCAGAAGTCGCCTGCAAAATATTTTCCTTTCTGTCTTTGGTGATTTAAAATCTACACTCATAGAGGGGGGAGTGAGGTTTGTGGGTCCTGGAGCAGTGGGGGCAGCCAGATCCCAGAGCGGGTATTTGCATGGAGATGCGGACATGGCCAACCTCACAGCAGATCAGGTGAGGAGGGAATTGTTATCTACAGTTTACAGATTGGACACTGAGACAGTTTGATGGTGCAGACAGCACAACAAAATGTGCCCGTGACACGGCTGAGACACACGGGACAGAGGCCTCCCTCCTGGAGCTGAGCTCATCCGTGTCCCGTCCCGTGTATTTATCTGGATGGGGTTTCGCTTCCCCAGCAGAATTATCCTCAATGCAGGCATCTCTCACTCCTTCTCCATTTCTTATTAATTTAAAAGGTACAGCGAGTAGGGTGGATCTTTTTTGGATAGCTTGAGTCCCATCCAAATGTTATACATGAGATCCAAATAACCGAATTATATTCTCCGATTCACATTTATCTTGCGGTTGGTTGGGGCCCTCAGAATCTTTTTTCAACATTTGCTCATGGTTACCCTTGTATTTTTGTCTCCTTGGATGACTGACCTTCTTCTGTAGACTAAGTACAGTCGGGATTTAATGGACACCAGGTAAACTGCAGTGGATTTATACTGAGAAAGAATGTTTCTCACATCCCACTCCTTGAAACCATTTTCAGTTGATTTCCACCCAGTTTAGTGATATTTTACCTCAATATTATTTCTTGTCCATCACAATACGAGGCTCCATTCATTTCCCCGATCTCTCTGGGGCCCTTCCTAAGCAGCAGGTGCAGTTCTGGCCGCCACGGACACATGTGCTCCACTCTTCGGAGCAGAAGCAAGTGCTGCTCTCCTGGTCTCTGCCTGGGCCCTTAGCATGAACACAAGAGGTTACTAACGGTCAGGTGAGCTGGCGGATTTTACAGAGAGCAAACGTGCATCCAGACGCCTCTGGCTCTGCCACTGCTGTGGCGAGTGTGTGTGTGTGTGCAGGGCTGTGGGAGGGGGCAGCTGAAATGCAGAACAAATATGAGGACAGCGTTCCTCCCATAGCTGTTTTCCAGAAATAGAAACAGAGACCTGCACTTTCTAGTTATAAATTAGGGAAGACAGCAAGAAATGGGAATGCAGAATGAATTAAGATTCATCATAAATGGTAAAGCTGAGGCTAAGATGTAAAATTCGGGTCTCAATTTAAGAGGGTTAAATCGTACGCAAGGAAATGATGCCCAAGTGAAATAGAAGAACGAATTGTTTCCTGTTCTTGGAAAAAACATTTTCTCCACTGTCCATGGGCAGTTTCAGGTTTAGAAGGAAAACGCCATTTCTCTGTTGACCTCAAGAGGGCAAGAAAACAGTTTCTCCAACCCCATAGCTGCTGTTAGTTGGCACATTAAATATAGGCTAGCAAGTAGATGCTTGTCAAGATTCAGATTACCTGTATTAAGCACTGATTAGCTCACTTCTCATTTAAAGAAGTTTTCCGTGGAGGCCAGATTCAAAGCTGTCCCACTGCTGTAGACACTCCTCATTTGCCTGGGGCCTGGGACTCCCTGGGAGCTGGGCTGAGCTGAGCAGGAGGGATGTCAGCGCGGCTGTAGGTGGCAGTATGGTTCAGCTCCCGCACTGTGCATAGCCAGTTCGGGATTTTGTGGTCTGGAGACAAGTTAATCTTTCACAGCCTCAACTTTCTCATCTGTGTAATGGGGAAGACTAGCTGCCACAGTTGTCCTGAGGATTGAATTAGATAATCTCCGTAAAATTCCTAGCACAGGGCCTGGCACAATAAATGGTAGTTAATATTGTATCACCTATGAGCACTGATCAAATCCTACACAGCAGTTACCATCATAGCTGAGGACAGCTGAGGACTGTTTAAAGGAAGTTGAATTAAGCTAACATTTCACTAACTAAAATGTTACTGATAAGTTAATGTAGATTTCGAAAGATTCTTTTCTCTGATATTATGGAAGCATGAGCTGGTCAACTTTTGGCGGGGAGGTGGAGACATTGAAAATTAGCTGCTTTAATTAGCTGCCCTTCTGTTATACCAGGCCTGAAACCCCAGACTGGTATATTTTGATATGTCTGCTGGGGGGTTAATTTTGGCAATTAATTTGTCTAATTTTGGTGGCTGTAATAAAGCTGGGTTAAAATGCCCGTATGCTGTGGCAGTAACCAAACCCCTATCAAACACAGTCAGGTTGGCCAGTGTGAATGCTAGTACTTCTGGAAGACAACATGTATACTGTCCGCACTCAAGTGGAGTTTAAGTCCCAAAGGCCTTCCTAGGAGAGATGTAGGTCCTCCAAGGAGAAAGGGTCGCAGTGGTAAGAATCCACCTGAACTCCCCATCTGGGAAGGGGCTGACTAGGTGGGGATAGAAGGATTCATCCGTCCCACTAAAGGCCCTGCAGCCCTACTGTGCATCTCAGCTAGTGCCAGAAGGCCGGCTGCCCGCGGCGCAACCCCCCCGCCCCCGCCGCCGTCGTCTCCCGGCTCCGGGATGGAGTTCCCCGTCCGGCCGGCGGTGGGCGCACGCCCAGCGAGGCCGAGCCGAGCCGCGTGCGCAGCCGGGGGTCCCGCGGCCCGGGCGCCCGCTCGCCCAGCTCGGTGCCCGCGGCCCGCGGAGGTAAGCGCGGCCCGCGCGGGGTCCGGCCAGCCCACTCCGCCCCCGCCCGGCCGCCGCCGGTCCAGCTTGGAGGGGGATGGGGAGAGCGGAGAGGCCGGCGGACAGCGAGGCAGACGGCGCGGAGGCGGAGGCGGCACCCGCGGCACCGTCTCCCGCTTCCCTGCTCGGCGCAGCGGGCCGGCCGGCCGGCCGGGCCGGGAATCTCCTGCGAACCGGGGAGGAGCTGCCGCCGCCAGGCCGGCTGAGCGTCCGGGGAGCGTGGAAGGGGGCGGGGAACGCGGGGAGCCGGGGCCGATCCCGGCCCTTAAAGCAGCCCCCCCGCGCCCCGCGCGCCGGCAGCCTCACTACAGAGCCGCGGCCGCAGGTGAGTGCCGACCCAGAGCTCCGGCGTCCGGCCAAGTTCGGTGCCGCGCGGACCGGGGGCGCGAGCGGCAGGACTGGGCGCCGGAACTGGACGTCCGCGAGCCAAGCCGTCGGCGGGCCGCCCCCCACCCCCGCGAGTCCCGGCGGCGTCGCGGTGGGCACGGCGGCGCCCGGGGCGCTCCCGGGGGCGGGCGCAGGAGGGCGGTCCCCACCGCACAGTCTGCTTCCCGGTGCCCCGCACGGTTGTGCGCCACCGCGGCGGGGGACGGCGTCTGCGGGCAGGTTGTGCGGGCATTGCCAGAGTTTGCGGGGAGGGAGGCGCAGAGCGGCGGGACCCTGGACCCCGCGTCCCGGGCACCCCGCGTCCCGGGCACCCCGCGCGCTGAGCAGGGCGCGGGCCGCAGGGGCTCCAGCGGCGGCTGGGAAGCAGCTTGTCCCGGCGCCGCTGGCCCTCAGGCTGAGCCCCGAGCCCGCAGGAAGCGGGCGTGGGCAGAATTTCTGTGACCCTCACGGCGGAATAAACAGGAAGCGACGAGCACCCAGCCCAGCCGCCCTGCCTTTGTTGTGCGGTCTGCGGGGCGCAGCGCAGAGGACGCCTCCCGGGACCCCCGCCGGCCCCCCGGGGGCTAGGCGCGCCCCGTAAGTGCGTCGCCCGAGACCTGGGCTCGGTGCTGGGCAGCTCGCCGCGCTGGCCCCGAGGGCAAATCCTTGGTTTTAAACTTTTTTTTTTTTTTTAACTGGTAAAGGAGGAGGCTTCCGATTAGGCGGAGGTTTCTGGAGGACGACGGGGACCGCGGCGGGGTGGGTGGCACCTGGAGAAGGCGGGTAGGTCGGGCCGCTTCCCGGGTGAGCGCGGGCGGGTTGGCACAGCGGGAAACTCGTAGCGAGCTGGGACCCAGACGCAGGAGTGATTACTGAGTGCTGGTGGACACATAAACTAGCGTAATTTTTGTTTTCCCCAGAGACTCTTTTAATTAACTAAAATTGGATAATCCTGATTTGCTTCTTTTCTCTTTCTCTGTGTTCCATCTACTCCCTTCTCCTTCTCCTTTCTAATTTTTTTTTGGCAACTTCGCATTCCTGGACCCTTCGCTTGTAGTTCAGTGCTGCTTTCTAAATGTTAGTTATGATGGTGGTAATATTTTTGGATGACCTACTGTGTGTAGGTGTTGTGGGATGAGGTGAGGTAAGCTGCACCGTGTTGATTCCAGAGCTGCTGTTAGTAGGCTTCTTGCAGTGGAGGTGGGTGGCGATGGTGAGCCACCCTGGCTCTTGGAAATATGTGGTCCTGTGGCTGGCATGGAGGTTGGTGCAGCCCTGGGGGCTAGACCAGGAAGATTCCTTTTAAAATGGTCCTTCCGCCTGTTTGGCTAGCTAAGAGGGTGTTCTCCTAGTCTGTCTCCCCTGAAGCTGCAGGACAGTGTGAGTTACAGGACAGGTCCTGGAGGATCTGCATTGAGAAACTGCCATTGCATCCAGTCAGGTCTGCATTTGCATAGGAGTGTTTAGTCTTACCAGGACTTATATTGCTTCTACTGTCACCTGTACATTTGCCCTTGTACTCTGCACTGTTCTCTTGAACATGTTCTTTATGTTCAGTGAAGGGTCATGTCAAATTTGAGTCATTGTACAAAGATCTGATTATTATCCATGTACATGTATTGAATTATAATAGTTGGTTTCCTATCCTGGGATGCTCTTTGATGGCTCTTGCAAAGAAGTGCTTTTTAAAACATGGGGGTATATTCCTCATTATCTTTGAGAGCTTAATTCTTTTAAGAGCTTCACTTTGCTATTGACATTGAGCACACTGTTAGGAATTAGGGCTGAGACTGTAAGTGCCAGTAAGGGATTTGCTGCAATGGACTTGTAGCTGCCTTCCTCCCTTATTTTAAAAGCCCCCTCTAATTTCTTAACATTCTGCTGTTACCCTCGAAAGAGTCTTGGCTGTGGTTCTAGTTTGTGGAGGCTTGTATTTACGATGGAGAAGGCTTTTCCCAGCAGGTATTAGGGCTGTCTCTAGAATCCTCTCTGGGGCCCTTTGCATGACCACAGTCCTGCAGAGGAACCCAGCCAGTGCCAGCTGCTTATTAAGGGATTTTGTGCCCATTTGTTGGCGTATTGTTTGAGTCAAAGTCTCCTGCCCCCACTTGCCAGAGTATATAGACAAATATTTATTCCCCCCCCCCCCCCCCAATGCTGACAGTGCTCTAAGAATAGTTTTCTTGCCTGGCGCTGGGAGCAGGACCCGCCCGCCTGCAGAGGTGTTTACAGTTTGGGCCTGGGCTGCAGTGTGGGTTGACTTAGCAGCCTGGCATAGCGGCCCGCATCTCCTGGGACGTGCTTGGCTTTTCCTCAGGGCTGTTGGAGGGTTGCCTCCCAGCCTGACAGGAGCATAGGGAGGTGACGGTGACTTAGTGCCCTGGGTGCGGTTCCCGGCCTGTGGTCCAGCAGAAACCCCTAAGCTTGTCCAGATCCCTGTGCAGTCACCCCCATGGTCTGGGCAGGAGGTCATGGCTTTTTGTCATCACGTAATACCAACCACTCAGCGCTCAGGGCAGGGACACTGGCAACTGTGACTGTTCAGATCTTCCTGGCGGCCCTTTGCAAGTTTATTCCTATCTTTCTTCTGTGTCTGGGCTTATGGCGTCTCTGTGATGTGTCTGTTCTTTTGGGTGAGAGTTAATAGAGAAGGAAGAAAGAAATGAAAAGATCATTCCATGTTAACCTGGAAAATTTTTAGAAACGTTTGACGTACTTCATATAGATTTGTGGCTATTCAATGTAAACGGTGTGGAATGCTACGGGGTCCCCAGTGCCCTCTCTCCCTGCTTCCACCCCCTCCTTTTTTAGGTCACAGAACACTCTCCTGGAAGCCAGTATTTTCTCATGTCAAAGTGACTTTCTGCCTACATGGGATTTGTTAGCTTAGAGTTACACCGTGACCTATACCATGGGTGTGATGGAAAGTGAATCTTCAGTTTTTAAATAGCAATGTATAGCTTCTGACTCCATCTGAAAATTTAGGCCACAAGACCTGCCATGTATTAGGGAGATTTTTTGGTGGCGTTATTAGCTTTATTTTTAGGCAGCTAGGGGACACAGGTGAGCACCTGTACTATTAATTGCTGTAGAAATATTGGGTTCGTATTTCCCATTAATACTGTTTTTCTCTCTATCATAGGAGGACTTGAAAATAATGTTTGTGTTGTCTCCTATCCATGTGATTTGAGTATGGATTGCTTTTCTTTGAATTTCCACTAAAAATGGTACTTTGGCCTTTTAAGCTGTTTTTGTAAGGACTTTTCTTTCCACCAGGCTTGTTTTCCAGATAGGTCTTGGAAATTACGAAGAACATAGCTATAATTTCTCCCTTGATTGGCAGCAGAGCGCTTTCCCGGACAAAAATAAGGCTGCTCTGTGCCAAATGGTTGACTTTTCTAGAATAAAAACTCTAAAGGGTTTGCAAAGAGTCCTCTGGTTAATATATTGGCATTCCCAGAACCCACTAAAACCCCGGCAGCCTGCCAGACACCACTTAATGAGGACGCAGAGTGTCTGGCTCAAATCCCCACGAGCAGAAGCGGGTGGAGGCTGCTGTCCACACCCTTTATTAATTTTTAATGACCGTACTTTTGTTTTGCAGATTTTGCTCTGCACCCCCTCAAGACCAACAGACACGGGTGCCACCCCTCCCCCACTCATTTACTCATTTCCTTGGCATTGGAAAAGTGTTGAGACTTTCAAGGTTTAGAATCCTGCTGAGGGATCATTTCTGTTTGCATGAGTTCTTTTGTGGTTGGCTTTCTTTTTTTCCCATTCTTTCTCTCCCAGCCCTGCCCCCACCCGCCTTTATTTTGGAAGAGGAAGAGAGAAAAGGAACAGAAAAGGAGATAACTTTTTTTCTTATGATGCTTTATTGTCTGCTGGAAAAAAGAAGCACTTATGAAACTTTAAGTTTGTCAGACAGTTTATATGACAGTGCAAGTTGGTGCTTGCCAAGCTTCAGACAGATTGCTAACGTTACATGACGGGGATAAATAAATTACCGCTGTGAGCGGTGGGCAGGGCCTTGGGCACCCAGGAGCATGCAGGATGTGCAGTACGTGGGTGTGTGGAAGGTCTCTGCGCGCTGCCTGGAATTCTGTGACTTGCTTTGGAAGCGAAAAGGGTGTGTCTCTTGCTTTTATTTTCGCCAGGGCTGCAGGCGGCAGAATCCAGGGAGCAGCTCTGTATTTTTCCCGGCCTGGTGGCCCTGCCTCTCGATGGCCCCTTACCCCCATGTCTCCCCTCCTCTGCATCAGGGGACATGGCACCTCGTCTTCCATCCAGGGTCCAGCTTCCGATGAAACTAAACTTTGGCTGCTGTTCTTTCTGCAGGTGCAGGCATTGAGAACAAATTGTCTGACATAAGTGTGTGAGCTGCCTGGGAGGGGGCTGGGTGACACTCCTTGGGCACAGTGTACTTTCATCCCTGGCGTGTGGATAGTCAGCTGGCAGAGTGACAGGTGTAATGAACTTAATGGTCTTGCTCTAGTTGCTGGCGGACACACTGCTTGTATTACAAAGCCACCTCCTAAGTTGGGCCCTGGCCAAATGACTCGCAGGATCTTCTCTGTGCAGACAGGATTCAGAGCCTGGACTGGCTAGGAATTGGGTGGGTGTGAGCGACATGGTCCCTAAATGGACCTAGAATTTCTCTTTAAAGTAAGCCTGGGGGCTTACCTGCTGGCGCAGTGGTTGAGAAGTCCGCCTGCCGATGCAGGGGACGCGGGCTCGTGCCCCGGTCTGGGAAGATCCCACATGCCGCAGAGCGGCTGGGCCCGTGAGCCATGGCCACTGAGCCTGCGCGTACCGAGCCTGCGCGTCCGGAGCCTGTGCTCCGCGACGGGAGAGGCCACGACAGTGAGAGGCCCGCGTAACGCAAACAAACAAAAAAGAAGTAAGCCTGCTCTGTCCAATTTGCAAAAAGGCCCCATCCCATCCTACCCCCCAACCCTGCTATCCAGCCATATTGTGGGGTGTGGCAAGGTGCCCCCCCATCCCTGGGGTTGTGGATTGCAGGCTCCCAGTGCTGCCTCCTTGGTTCCCCAGAAGTGGACTGGGCCTCTGGTGGCTGGTCCATGGCCCTGGGACCAGCAGCCTCTGCACAGAGTTGGGAGGGAATTTCGAGAGTGAAATCCCACTGTTCGAAAGGCGGAAGGCCAGGCCGTGCTCGGGAGGGCTCCCCCGGGCAGTGGTCAGAGCGACAGCAGCACCGCCCCTGTGCCAGGCTGTCCTTAGCGTTATATTAGCTGATTGAAGCCCCCCAGCAGCCCTGGGACGTGGGCACCGCCACCATGCCATTGGCACACAGGCAGCAAGAAGCCTGAAATGCCGGAGTGAAGAATCGCTGTCTCGTGAGCAAAGGTGGAGGTGGCCACGTCACGCTGGGGCCTGGGCTGTGACCCTGGGGCTGGCCCTTCCTCAGGGACCACTCACGGCGGGCGGAGGGAGACCAAGTCTCTCCTCGTCCCAAGCAGGGCCCAGGGCTCCTCCTTCTTTCCTACCTTTGTCCATGGCTCTGATTTACACCCCACCTCCCGGCCCCACCCCCATTTCTAAACCCTGCTCCTGTGCCTGTCCTGCCTGTGCTCACAGCCTTGGTTTCAAGAATTGGGCCATTGGTGGCTCTGTTTTGTCCATGTTGAACCTCGTCATCCCAGGAGGAATCAGCCAGAGAGTTGATGCCTGTGGTCCTGGGCTCTGTGGAACCACCTCCGCTGGTCTTCTCTGGGTGAGGTTTGTCGGATGTCGGTCCTGTCTTCCGAGGGGTACCCGAGGCCTGCGGGGCTGGACTGAGGTAGCCCAGGCCCTCCCGGCTCAGCAGGATCCAGCAAGTCCCTGAAAGTGGGGTGAAATGAAAAGATGATACATCTCTCAGATTCTCTGTCTCACTCTGAGGGGGCGTGGATTAATCAACCACATGTATCTGCGTGCAGTTCTTGTGTTCATCCCAGACAGACCTAAGTGTCTGAGGTTATGGGGCCTGAAGTGAGGCCCCAGGAGGTGCGGATGTCCAGGGTCCTGCAAGACGGCTCCCCAGCCCTTTGCAAACCTTCCCACGGCAGCAGGTGGGACCTGGCCTCTTCACACCCCTGAGTGGCTGCGTGATGCCGTCCCCTCTGAGGGGATTGTGGTGGCCACACACTGTGGGGCCTGGTGGGCCTCTGTCTAATTTGGTCCCTGGGGTGAGGTTGGACGGGTGCTCTTTTGCGTTGGGGGCTGCACTGGCCTGGGAGAGTTCCTGTCTGGTCCCCCTGTCAGGCATATAGGGGCCCGGGTTGGCCCTAGACCGGGTTCCACCCTCTATTTGAACCTGACTTTATTCCAGAGATTCTTTCAGGCCTGGCTGAAACCAGTGTCATGGATCTAGTCTCTGAAATCCTTTTTTTTCCTGATTATATACTTATTGAAGATAATTAGGAAACTATGAAACGAAGAGGAAAAAAAAAAAGAAACAAGAAGAAAATAAAAATGACTACAATTACCTATAATTCCACTACCTTTAGAGATGACCTCTATTTACAGTTTTGTAGATTCTTTCCAGACTTAATTATAAAATCATGCATCAAACTTGTATACTTTTTATAAACTTAACGTTCCATCCTGAACATATTTTCATGTAATTTAAATATTCTCCAAAAATACCACTGCTGATGACTATTAAATTCTACTCTGTGGTTATATTGTTTTTTTTTTTTCTAAGCCCGTTTTGGGACGCTGAGGCTGTTAGCAGTTTTCCCTATTATAAATAATTCTGCACTGGACATTCTGATTACGTCCTTTGGATAGCTTCCTCAAGGAGGAGGTGGTGGGTATAACTTTTAGAGGCTCCTCCAGAAGTATTACCAGTTGCTTCTCAGAAAGGCTGGGACACTGCACACGGACACGGGGGTGACTGTAGTCTTGCCAGTGCTGAATATTGTTATGAAAAAAATCTTTTCAAGTTTGGCAATGAAATGGTATGTTTAAATTTTTCTTCCCATTCTTCTGTTGTGAAAATCAGGGCGTGGCATCTGGGGATACACAGGTGAAGAGAGTTTTGCTGTTGCTAGAGCTTTGCTGTGGGCAGATGCAGTGATTTTAGTGGATGCTTCCAGCATGGAGATAAGACCTTTGTGCTGTTTTAAATTCGAATTAAATGTACTCAAGAACTTTGTGCTATTTTAAATTGGAATTAAACCTGCTCAGGTAGGTTAAGGGCACGAAACAGTCTAATAATACATTTTAAAATAAAATTACGGGATTTTATGGCCAAAGACTATGCTTGGTCTTTCCCCAACATCCTCACCCTAACCGGCTGGGTAACGTGGGCCCCGGGTGGAGGGATGAGGTGGGGGAGGGGTGGCTCGGCAGCAGCTGCTTGAGGAGCTGTGTGACACTTCCCTCAGTCCTTCCTCTCCCTTCTCAGCGATCGCTTTTTGAGATCAAACTCTTCCCTGGCCTTTTGCCCAAGGATACCAACATAAAATTCATTTTCTTACTGTTTCACTCGATGGCTGACGGGAGACACCTGGCCTGGATGCCCTCTGCTGGGAGCCTCTCCCTTGGTCCCCTCTATGCTTTCGCAGACTTCTGTTTCTAGCCTGAGGGTGTTGGCGCCCACACTGGCTGCTCTGGAAGCTCCAGAGAAGGAAAACCATCTCAGTATCTTCAGTACATTGCAGTTAACTAAAGTTGGTTTTGTTTTCCTCGAAAGGCAGCCTTTTTGGCTGAAAGGTTGGGAACAGCTGGAGGGAGCAAGACATGACACCTGCATCTTGAGGTAATTGAGCCCCAATTAGCTTGTTCTGGTCACACACACCTTCGTGCGTCGGTGCTGGGGCAGGTGTGGGTGCTTACCACGCCCCGGGGTGCATGCTGGGAGCGCCCGGCACTGTCGGGCGTGGCCTGGTGAGCAGAGAGTATGGTCCGAGGGGCCCAGGTGGGCGCTGGTGCTTGGGTGAGTGACCCCGGCCCTCCAGGCACAGCCTGTGGGGAGCACCCTGGCCGTTGTCTTGTCTGCTTGGTCCCCCTGCTGGCCATGTGGGCAGCCACACCACGCTTTCCAGGTGCAAACACCCTGCACGTGGCTAGCAGGGCAGACGGGGCCAAAGCCCTGGAGGTGGAGCGAGCAGAGGAGTTCCCAGGGAGTTGGTCATGGAATAGATGTCATGGAATAGGTTGCTGACACCCCTTGTGTCCCTCCGCGTTGTTTGCTGCTGGCTCGTGTGTGCGCGGCTCACACACTTGGGTTTAATCCAACCTGGTGTGCTCCTTCAGCAGGATGATAGAATGCTGGAATCTTCCAGTTGGAACAGAGGGCCTTTCTGGACATAATGCAGCATGATTTCAAGGTTGGGTAATGTTTACAGCTGGATGGCTTGGTTGAACTATTATATTTCTATTACTTTGTCTATTAAGATAAATATTGCCCCCTTCAGAACTTAGCTTTCATCCTACTGGTATTTAAATATAAGAGTCACAATTTTTTACTTCCAAACTAGAGGTAGGTCCTGGGATTGAACTTTTTTTTTAATCTGAAGAGTAATGTAAAAATAATAAATATATATACACAGTCATAACTATATAACTTATGTAGTAAATTTAGTCCAGAGAAAACATAGTGTTTATTTCTGATAAAAGAAGTTGGCTGTTCCGTGGATTGGAGATTTTGTTATTTGATGGACCTCTGTACTGAGTGCTTCGTGTGAATGTTCACGCTTTTATTGTTATAACGTGGTTCATACAATGGATTTTAGGAATTGGGGCACATTTATGTGCCTGAGGGAACGGCTCCCGTTGTGTCCTTGGCCACCCAAAGAAGCAGCATCAGGGCCGTAGTGTGGGCCTGAGCCGCCCAAGGGGATTTGTTGTTCATAGCGCGCATACGCATCACCTCCTGGTTTTGAGGAAAGTTTTGCTGTAGGGGGTTGCTTTTGTCTGTGGCTCACAGCCCCCCTGCCCAGCCAAGCCCCTGGAAGGCTTGTGACCTTGGGGAGGTCAGTTTGCCCTTCCCTAAAACAGCCATTTTCCTGCCTCTTAGGTTTGCAGGGGATCAAACGAGATAAGGCTCATGTAGACCAGCAGGGAGGGGCCCAGCGCTGCCTCAGTGAGAGCTCGGTAAAGTGTGCCTGCCTCCAGTCAAAGGAGCATTCGGGAAGCACCCACCCAGCCTGTGAGGCGGGGACCCCGCTCCTTCCCCCAGGACTCAAGGAGCAAGTAGTCTGGCACAGGAAGCAGCCAGCAGTGAGGACAGGCACTTGTAGCCAAGCCCTGGGTTTAAGAGCGGGAAATGCCATCTGAGCCGTTCGTTCATCGGGAAAGATTGTGTACCTGGGGGAGGGGGGACAAAGGCCGCTGGGCCTATGAGCTCTGACGGCCTCACGCGCCCTCCCTCCCCTCCTCCTCTGCTCCACGGGGCCCCGCGATGTCCGAGCACACGGTCCGCTCTGGGCAACCTAGGAGACTTCAGGGAGAGGCTGGCTTTGGGCTGAGAGGTGGCCAGAGACCGGTTTGCGGGGCGGACAGCAGGGAGAGGGTTCCCCTGTCCAGGGCTCTCAGAGCTGTGCACGCTGGGGTCTAGAAGGCACAGACAAGGGCGTAAACCTCAGTACAGTGTGTGCGGGGCCCTGCTTCCGTCCTCACGTGTGTAGTTTATAATCAAGTACGCATGACCCGTGTGTGCTGCCCACACTTCTTTGCTCATAGGAGGACGTGTGTGAACAGTTGGGGCCACTGTTGGCAGCGGGACCGCGTGTTCAGGACCTGCCGCGAGGGAGCAGCTGTGGTGGGGAGGGCTGGCACCGCGGGTCCACAGTGACCATGTGGCTCCTGTGTTTAGGGCTCTAACGCACCCCTGCGGGAGGGCGCAGGGAACCCTATGCGGTGGTTCGTGTGTAAGGGCTGGCGACACAAACTCCATGGCCCCTCCCCCAACTTTGCAGCCCTGGCTCCTGTGTGTGGCCCCTTTTCCTGAGTCTCCAGGCGATGGGAGCCGGGCGGATTTTGACGCGATTTGGTAATGTGCAGTGCCGGCAGGACAGATTTGTCGAGAGCTGACCGTCCAGAAGGTGAGATGATTTACTCAGTGGAGCAGGTCAGTGAGTACATTGGGTTGTAAGGCCGAGAAATGCTGGTTCTCGTCCTGCCCAAGCAGAACGTGGGTTGTGGCTGGAGCTTTGCTGGTGAGACCCCATCTGGACAGGCGGCGGGAGTGGGTTTGGGCTGATGTGGCGGTAGAGGGGGCTTTCGGGGGAGGGGCACAGGTGGTGGGAAGAAGTGGCACTTGACCCGTGACCGTGACCTGCGTGGTGGAGGGTGGAGAGGCAGGAAGAGGGCTTGCGGATGAGCATGAGCAGAGATGGGACTCGGAGGCGTGTGCGGCGAGGCGCCGTCACTGTCACCAGTGGGGACAGTCGTGGTGCTGCGGAGAGGTTGGCAGACTGAGTCTCTTGCAAAGTTTCTGCCCATCTTTGCTGAAAACCGAATCAACCAGCCATGTCGGTGAAGAGAAATGGGTCCCTCGGGACACCTGATTGTTTGCCCTGGGGGCCCTGTCCTGGCCTCAGCTCTCCAGTACTGGGTACTTGTTCACATTTCACAAAATGCGAAAATGTTCGTGCTCCACGCAGCTCACACCAGGGGGCCAGGCTTGTCACTTTCATATGGTGACAGTAGTGGCTTCTATTTGCAAAACACTAACTTTTTAAAGCTCTTCACAGACAGCATCTAATTTCATGATCCTTGGCTTTAAGGAACAAACAAATAATGAAGCGCATGTGGAAGTGTAATTGATCTCTAATGCGGCTGTTTGCTGAATGTGGGATTCAAATCAGAGTGTATCTTAATGTGCAAAACCTCCTGGGAAGAGGTGGCTGGCAGTCGTTCAGGCCGCACGGCGGGTGGTTTTTTGAAGGGACAAGGCTTTGCAGCTTGCTGGATGGGCAGGAACCTGGGCAGCATGATTTTGAGAGGTTAGGGCAAAACACTAGTCAGACTCAGAAGTACAAGGCCATTTGAGGGCTGTGCTGAGCAGTCGTTTCCCCGTGGTTGTGCAGAAAAAGACATGGGGTGAGGCGAGGTGCGTGGGGCAGCCGCTCTCACCTCTGTTCTTAGAGGAAGGTGTGCTGGTGGCCCTTTGTGGCACTTAAACTACAGCAGGTCCTGGCAAACCTGGAGTGTCGCCCGGCGGTCGCAGTGGAGCCGACGTCCAGCAGTGTGTCCAGTGTCCTTCAGCCCTGGCTTCTTTTCCCTAACATGGCGTGGCTGCTGTCCTGGTGTCCGTCTGTTCAGCTGTGGATGCAAGTTACTGCCGGTTCTGTCTCTCCGCTTCTAGCAGAGTAGTTTTCATGCTGCGTTGGGGCCCTTTTCAGGTGCCATAAGGCAGCCCCAGCCCTCACGGTGCCCGGCCTCCCCTGTGCCTCGGCCTCCGGCAGTTCTTCTCCACTCAGTTCTCCTCTTCTATGGGCACCATGCGTCCTGTCCCCTTCTTGGACCCCAGGCGGAAGCCACGCTTGCTCTGCAGTCTTCTGCTCTCTCGTCTGCAGTCCCCAGAGGTGCCATGTTTCTCCCCGAGTCCAAGTGTGTCCCAAGCTGGTGATGGAGGCAGAGGCTGCAGGGTCTCCTGCTTGGACACCCACTAAACCACTAATGAGGGGTAGGTGTCGCTCAAAGGTTTAGGCAGGAAGGAAGTGCTTTCCGCCCTCCTTGGGGTACTGAGTCTGTGGGATCAGTAACTACTGCAGAGGGTCAGCAGCCCACGGGGCATTCGGGGGACGGCCCGACCCTGAAGGATGGTGCGGGCAAGATGGCCCCTCCTTGCTGAGCCAGGCGCTTGTCTCCTGTGTTGTTTGGATGTTCTCTGCTGTTGGGTGGAGTGGTGACTGTGGAGAGAAGGGGGCAGGCGGTTGGCGGGCATGACGGGGACAGTGAGCAGAGCCTGGCGAGCCGGCGGGGGGACCGAGTGCCCCTTATCTGAGCCCTCCTTTCTTTGACTCTGCCACTGACTCTGGCGTGGTTTTATTAACAACTGCCTTGTGACAAGACGTGGTTGGGTGCTTGGTGATGTGGCCAGGAGTTGGGGTTGGTGTCAGAGTGGCCCTCAGTGCGGTCTCCCCCTCATCTGTCAGTGGGGAAGCTTTCTGATCCCAGAACCTCCCACCCACGCCTGGAAAGCTTAGAATTCTGTTGTGTGGATTGAAGTGGGCTCTGTATTATGTGGAGGCTCTTGCCCCAGACTCTGACTTCACACTCATGCCCGACTGCCCAGTGGGGATCTCCAAGCCTGTGTCTAGAGCCATGTACTTGCCCCTCCCCACCCAGTGATTAACACACACATCTTGGAGCCCTCCTGGGCTCCCCCAAATCTGGTCACTTGTCACCGTCGCTAGTAGCTCAGTGTGTCCCTTCCATGGCCTCATGCGGGGCCTCCCGACTGGCCACTCGCCTCCCCGCCACACAGTCTGCTTTCAGCCCAGCGGCCGTGTGAACCGGGCCAGGGAACCTGGGATTCGGCTGCTCCGCCTGGCCCGGGGGTCTGGCCGCCATCCCCTGAGGCTCCTCACCATCCAGCTTCACCCACAGGGCCTTGTGGTTGCTGCTGAAACCCACCCGCCAGGGCTGTGTGTCTGTCTCTCACTTCATTCAGGCGTCTGTTGGGCATCCTGCCCATACGCTGTCCTGGTTTCCTCTGTTTGTGCAGGGGGAGGTGCCCAGGACCGTGATGCAGGACTGGGGAGCGCGTGCTGGACGCGGCAGGACGGCAACTCCTGGGAGCCAGTGTGGGCACCGGGGGTCCCACCACAGTCGTCAGGGGTCAGGCCGGGCCTCCCTGCAAACACACGGTCCTGCCGGAAAGGCTGAAGCAGAGCTGCAGGCTGGGGGGTTGAGTGGGGTCTGGCACAGCTCAGCATCCACATTGTCCCCCTCCCCTCGCCCCTCAGGTGTTTCCTCACCTACATTAACTTTTATTTTACCATTTTCCCCCAAAGTGACCTACCCGAGAGAGAAGCGATTGTTTGCCTGACCTGATCTCGCTCCCCTACCCGCCCTCCCCGCCAGTTTAACCTGCTGGCCAGATAAACTGCAGATGAATGAAATATTATCTATTTGTTTCAAGCAAATTAATCAAACTATAAAAGATCATCAGACTTGTTAACTTTATTAAGATCATCATAGGTAGAGATTTTCCCTTTAGACAAAGTGTCTTTATTATTTTCTTGGTTCTCCTTAGCTGTCTTCTTCTGTTCTTGGGATCCGGAAAAGTTCAAAGTAGAGAAAATTATCATCTGTGCGTTGTTTTTCCATCTTTTCAAAGAAGACTAAGTTCTTGACAGGTACTTGGGAGCCTGACTCATCCTCCAGACACCTGACTGTGCTTTTATTCTGGTGTTAGATACGTCTTCTTGAGTTGTGTTTTGTTGCCTTGGATTTAAAATCCACAAGGATGTGAAAACTAAGTATTTAGTGGAACAAGGAAAAAATCCTGAATAAGACAAATTCCAGTTAGTGGCAAGTAACACTGTGGTTCATTTCCGCTGATGGATTTCAGCCCGTGTGATGTGTCACCACACACTAGCTGTGCCTATGGTGAGGTGGGGGTCTCCCCACGTCCAGGGGACACATCTGCGGTCCTGCCCCGACCAGCGGGGGTGGGTTGTCTCGAGTACCGATCTCCACTTTCTGCCTCCATCAGGAATCTGGTTGGACTGATGCGGGCACACGTGCCTTCCTCTGGAAAACAGGCTGCAGGGAGATGCACCAGGACCTTAAAAATGGATGTCTCCATTGTAGCCTCGAGGGAGATTTTGAAATCCCATCTTTTTACCTTTTCCGTATTTGCTACAATGATCTTTTTTATAGCAAGAAAATCACCAGTGAACTTGATTTCTTCAGGCCATGGAACAAAAAGTCAGTTTCTGAAAAACTGTGGAAAACAATGTGATGTGTGTCTTTTTAAGCATCTTGGAAGCATGGAGGGAGTTGCTATGGGGACGGTGAGGTTTACTCTAACGGAGAGCGGCTCCATCTGGCACCACACGTGCCCCCAGCGCCCTACGTACAGCGGACTTTCTCCTTGATGTGAAAACAATTACATGCAGAATCATGATTCCATCTTTTCCCCTCAAATCACCATTTGGCTTTGATCTAAGAGCAGCCTTTCCCTGCTCTGTGCCTGGGGTCAACTGGGGTCACCTGCGAGACCGCCCTGCCTGCCGTCTGAGACTCCATCTTCGCTGCTGGAGCGTCCTGACTGGGTGCCCAGCGTCCGGTGTGGGTAGAATTAGCTGCTGCTTCTGCCCCCGTGCTGGCATCTGCACCCCTCCCGCAGCTGCTCGGAACCAACATGGTCCCACCTTGATCTAGAGAAATGGTTGTAAGTGTCTGTCCTGGGTCACGGTGGGGACGTCGTGACTCGAGCAGTAAAGTTGTTTCCTGTTTGAGGGAGAGCAAGGCAGAGCGACACAGAGAAGGGGGAGGGGCGTCCACAGCTGCCCCAGAGGAAGAGGCTAATGAGCAGGTTGGAGGCGGGGGTCCTAGAGCCCCGGTGGGGGACTCCCTGCCCCCCTGTGTTGGGGCTGTGCTTGCTGTCCATGTGGGGTGTGGTCTTAGGTCCGGCTGAGTTCCGGTTCCCCCTCCTGGAAGCTGGGGTGATCGTGACCCTCAGGCGTCTGCTTCAGGGACTGGGGACTGGGCTTGTGGGAGGCGCCTTGCCCCATGTCCTGCCATCGACTTGTCCTGTGCTTCCGCAGTGTCCTCCCCATGCAGATGCCCTGGTGGCACCCACTCCTCTCGTCTAGACGCCATCTACAAAGGAAGGCCGTGGTGACCGACGGGCTGGGGCAGGGACTGGCCAGCATGCCCTGTCCTCCTGCCTTGGAGACGCCGTGGTAACTTCCTTTGGAGCCGCAGGGTCTGGTGGAACGAGGGTGATTCTGCTTTAATGGGAAAAGCAACTGGAAGACATTCAGGAAATGTGGCTTCTTGTTCCCAGCCCCTTCCTTCAGCGGACACTATTGCTCGACCACCCTGGGTCAGGCACCAGTCACTCAAGACCTCTGGCCTCAGTTTCCCCACTGAGAGCCCCGTGCCAGCCTCCCCCCAGCACTCCCCACACAGGATTTCTCTTGATGGATTTTGTTCATTTGTGGGGCTGCGTTGTGTGACGATCATTCGCATTTTACAGATGAGGGCACTGAGGCCCAGAGAACGTTAGCAACTTGTCGAAGGTCACATGTTGTTAAGATCTGTCTCCAAAATGAGCGGCTGCCGTGGAGTCTGGTGCTCCCCGGGGAGCCTGCTTCCTCAGAGCCCCGGTTCCTGGGCTGTTTATGTAGGAAAAACGGGTGTCGGGGCGGAGCTGCTCGTGCTCCATCCTTGCCCGTGCAGCACGTGCTCTGGAAACCCACCCAAACCCCAGGAACTGCTGGGAGGTGCAGACATGACAAGGCTCCCAGTATCTGCCTTTCCCGAGTTGGAGGGGCTTCTGGTCACGTTTACACTCAAGCACGGGACGGATCCAGGGTTTCTGTCATTATCTGGGGCAGAGACCAGAGGCAGAACTCTGAGGACGCCTGCTGAGTTCACAGAGAGGCAGAGACTCCGCTGTCTGGCTCATCCCCAAATGTGTCACGTCCTGTTGGTACCTCCTTTGCTCACCTGGGAGGACACTGGAGTTGCCTTGCCTGCAGTCCTGGATGTCCGTCTCTGAAGCTCCTTTGGATGGAACCGAGTTCTTTATTTGGGCGGCAGATTTTCACACAAAAGGAAGACTTCTGTATCTTTGCTGAGTTTCCGTGATAAACTGGGTTGTTTCAGAGTTGTTGGTTAGTCAAGAGCAAAGGTGAGTGAGAGAGACCTTGAACCAACGGGCAGTGCGAGGGGGCGGCGCGGGGCCCACCGACCAGGTTCCCGTCTGTGGAAATGCATACCCAAGGTGCGGTACTTTAAGGGTCCTGCAGAGACCGAACAAGAAGACCTCTGGGGTGGGGCTGAGACCGAGCCTGTACTAGGAGTGTGGACCCAGCGCTGCCCAGCACAGCTCCTGAGTGTGGATGAAAGGTGTGTGTCCTCGACTGGCTGGCTGGCGGGGGGGGGGGGGGGGGGGGGGCCTGGGGGAGGGGAGCAGGGACTGGAAATGTTGACGCAGCTAATCCAGTGAGAACAGCCTCCTGGGCTATGGGATTTGAGGGAATAAAGAGTATTGATGGGACCACTTAGAAGTTTAAACAGACTCAGTTCTCCTTTTCCCCCATGTTTTGTGTAAGGATTTTGGTGGCTTCTAAATGAGCTGCCCTGAATGGCATTGACGCCCTTGTAAATTCTAATTAGCTGGTGAATTACTTAGTATGAATTTTGATTAGTTAGGATGAATTATAGCTATTAATGAGCAAATGAAAGTTCTGGTGTCCAGGGGGCTTTGAATAGTCTCAGAAAGGCTGTGCTCTCTTTGCACACTGCGTTCTTTACCCTTAGAACCCAGTGTGGGGTGGGGATGCCTCGCTCTCCTCGCTGGTTTGCGGGGCTCCAGAGCCCTGTGTGCCCCCCGCCCCCCAGTGTGCCGCGTTGGGGGGCTGCTTCTAGTAGGCTGGTGAGGAGAGCTCAGAGGGTATCAATCTTCCTTCGGCCTCACCATGTTCCAGACAGCCTTGCCCTGTGTTTAAAGAGGAGTGGTTTGAAAGACCCGAGCCAGACCCATTTCAGTGATGGAGACGGGTCCCATGCGTGGCCAAGGAAGGTGTTCTAGGAGGTCACAGGTTCATTTACACGCAGAGCAGCTGGGGCGGCCTTGTGTGGTCCAGTTGCAGGTGCTGGGGGTGCAGGCTCCTTGGCCCGGCCCCTCCCACGTGCCCTCTGCAGGCTCTCACTCCCCCCCACCGCCCCGCCTTCCTTTGCGTTCTCTGGGAGGTGCTGCCTCCCCGCCCCTTCCCATGAGGTGCCCCATGTCAGCATCCCAGGCCGGCATGTCCCTGCCCTCCCCTGTGCTCAGAGTTTGACCACAGTGTGTGTGTGCACGCCTGCTCACACTGTTGTTTCCCACTTGACTGTTCTCATACCTGCCTTCCGCACAGACCACGACCTCTGAGCCCTCTTCTATATTCCAAGTACCCGACGCAGGGCCTGGCGCGTAGTGTGTTTGCAGAGATGCTGGAGAACAGATGGAGGAGACACGGCCAGCGCTGGGGATCAAGGCAAATGGTGGTTTTCTCGTGATTTCTGCCAAAGAAAGCATCAGCCTTGCTTCAGGCAGACCTGGTCCGCGCTCCTTCCTTCGTAACCCTGTTCACACCTCACATGTGTAGCGACCCGAGGACAGTAAAGTTCCATGGGGGCCACAGCGGGTCCTGTGTAATTTCCCGCCGTCTGTGGTTGGCGAGCTCATCCTGAGTGCTCCTCAGGGGTGAGTCCCAGCAGGTGTCACATCCAGCATCAACCTGACGAAGAGGTTCTGATACTTAGAGAATTCACATGGGGCAGAGATCCCACCCAGGGATGGAGGTGGCAAAACCTTGGCAAAATTGACTTCCTTGTGGTCAGACGGTGTCTCAGGAGCAGAGCAAGCAGCCGGTGGATTCAGGCCCTGAGGCCTTCCTGCCAAAAGGCTGCTGTCTCTGGGTCTTGATGGTCAGCCAGCCTTGCAGCTTCTCACCCCAACCGACTGGTGGGCAGGTGCAGGGGCGACCCTCGGAACCTTGGGGTCCCTTCGAAGTCAGTGCCAGCAGGGGCAGTTCCTTCAGATGCCTTGCTCCATCCTGGCCCCCGTTCCCCTCACACCGGGCCTCCAGAGGCTGGTATCCTGGGACCTTACTGAGCACTCTCACTGGGGGCCCAGGTTACAGAGATGATCACCTGCTGTCTGCTGTGTCTCCGTATTTTACTGTCATTTAACATGAATGTTGCAGGGGTCATGGTTCAGACTCTCATGTCCACAGAGGTAGGCTGGGCTCTGGGGACATGGATGGGTATACACGTCCCGTCCGCTACCTGCAGGAGACAGATGTCCGGAAAGGCTCCCGTGGCCTGCCGCCCTCTGATGTGGGCATAGGGCTCAGACCCTGTAGTCTAGCTGGGGAGTAGCTCGTGTCGTGTCTCTAGAGGATGCATTGCGGAGGTCTTGGCCTGTCCCTCTTGCACTGGTGGCATTCTGTTGATTTCCTTGTGCACGCCCAGCTTCTGCTAGGAGTGATTTAAAGATAGCTACAAAAATACGCATAAACTTAAAATCGTAACAAAAGATGGAAGGTTTTAGGGAAGAGAAAATATGAGTTTGAATAAGCAAAGTACTTCAGACATGTTGACTTGCAGGAACCCTTTATTTATGACTGTCTGGGAAAGTCCATTGAAACAATTCTGTTTAGGATTTTGGTATTTCAAGTTTTACTCAAGAGAAGGAAATGTCAGGTCACCGCAGCACCAGTTCACATTTCTTCTACAGTTTAGGAATTGAGGTTTGAGATGCAGAGGCCGTTTAATTCCTTCTGGTGTTGTGGTTTCAGGCCTGGAACTGTTTGGGTGATTAGTGATGTCTGATCATGATGGGTGGGGGCACAGAGAGGCAGGCAGGAGCTTCATAACTTTATTCAGATGCAGAAGCACCTTCAAGCACTTCCTAATGATTTTCATTGAGAAATGGATCTTTCAGAACAATGATACAGAGATTGTTAGTATTTTACCTTTAAAATATGATAGTTGTGGCAGAGATGTCTTTTATGTGGTAGGTAGAAGAAGTGTTTTACTTGACTCTAATAAAAGCAGCTTTCCAAGTCGTTTAGTTCAGTCTCTGGCCTTTCACTTGGCTTGATATCCGGTCGGAGCCCCGGTCGCCCCCCTTTGCTCAGGGAGCAGCAGCCCCAGCCCCCATCCCCGAGTGAGGCCTCGTCTGCTGTCTGGCGGCCCCTCTTCCGAACCCTTCACCTTTGTGTCTTTGTCCCCACACCCCTTGTTCTGAAGCCCCTCTTTGAGTGGCTTGGAGCTGCCCTTTACATCTGAGCACTTTGTGTCTGATCCCAGCAGCTCATAATTTCCCAACCACTTTACACCTGGACTTTCTAAGGGGCGTGGCCGCCTTGCTGAGGGCCAACTGTCCTGGCTTCTGCCACCTTCCGGCTCTTAACCTTGGGTGCACTACTAACTGTCCACTGGGCATAAAACCATCTCTCAGACAGTGTGGAGGAACAATGAGACAAAATATGGGCACAGCCCTTGACACTATGTCAGCATCCATTCATCCAGTCCACCCACTTAGCTAGCTATCGCTTATTAAACTTAACTGCCATAAATTAAATTGATGTTATGGTAAAGGCCCCAGTTTTCTCTATTACCTGCCCATTCTCCTCTTTTTGTTATTATAGTTACTAATTAACCTTTGAAATCTTTAAAAATTATTTATTGGTCCACATGGAGTGTATTGTGGTTAATACAATCACTTTTACACCTTCAGGAGTTGCCATCAAAAGCTTAGGGGTGTCTTCCTGATACACACGTACACACACATGCAGACGCATACATTCATGTATATGTTTAGATTCACACACACATACACACACAGTTGCGCACACGCACAGCAAGCCTTATGTGTGAGTGCTCCTGTGTGGAGTTTGTACTTCTTGCAGAGCTCACGGGTGGACCCTGTGGTTGGGATTCTGTAGAACTGGTTGGAGTGTTCATTTAAGGTTACATTTAATAAGTTTTTAGAAAGCATGTATCATATGCCTCACTAGCAATTTTGTTAGGCATCCTGGGGAAACAAAAGAATGAAAGCTCATGAATTATCCGTGTCCCCTGGACCTTCTCATTTTGGGGGCTTTCCTCTCATGCACACGAGGTGCTGGGGTGGTGCTGTTGCTGGCTCACCTCCATGGACCGCCCCCCCACTTTATTGGGTGGACTCTGGGGGTCCCGTAAGTGGAGCTGTGCCCGAGTCAGGGCCTCAGGGGAGGTGTGGGTAAGGGTGTTGGGCGTTTACTTCCCTGCCCAGGAAGAGCCCTGTGTTGTACCCGCCCCCCTGCAGTTCCACACCCTGCAGGGCTGACTGTACTATGGCCCCACCACGGGAGGGGGCCAGCCTGATTCTACCCAGCCCACCCCTGGTGGGTCCTCGGTCAGTGCCAGTCTCTGTGGGAGGTTTCAGGTAAGACAGGCCAGTGAGGGAGACAGGCCCACGCGTTGGATTTAAGCCATGTCAGTTTTGGGGCCACCTGAGTTTTTTGCTGAGTTTCTTCTGGCAGGAAGTACTACTACCCCTAATTAACATTCACACGGGCCTTGGCCAAATGCTTACTGCACGGGTAGCAAGTGTCGTTATCCTTGCTTCCAAATGAGGAAACTGAGGCTCAGGCTGAGTGCCTGCCCCATCTGCCCTGCCTGCCTCCCGAGGAGGGATGTTCAGCAGAGTTCCTGCAGGTGGGATGGGAGCCAGGCTCCCACAGGGGCTGAGGGACCGAGCCCTGACAGCTCTGCCCAGGGTGCGTGGGGCTGGCTGGGAGGACCGGGAAGGGGCCCAGAACCCAGGAGCTGTGGCTATTCTGCCACAGAGTAGTTCTGCCTGGATTACGAGGTAGGTGCCTGCAGTTGTATAAGTAGATGCTCAAGAGCGAATTAAAAATGCGTTGTTGAAAATGGGTTCAAGTGTGAACAAAGATGGGCATGAAGGTTGGTCCCTGTATTTTTAGAGGCTAATTAAAGTGCGTGAACGATAAATCCAGATAACCCATATCGTCTAAAATCACCGTTAAGCATTCACTGAAGAACTCACTGCATAGGACACTGTGTGGTGATCCGCAGAGAGTCCTGAGGTCGTGGCCGTCATGGCCATCAAGCCCTGCGTGCTTTTGCCCATGCTGAGAGCAGACTGTGTCCAACAGCTGGCCCCGGGGATCTTCGCTTCCCACACTCGTGCATTTCTGCAGCCCTGTGTTGGGACACGTGTGGGCTCTCCCATGGCCGTGTCTGAACCACTTGCAGAAATCTGTGGTCAGGTGTCTGTAAGGTGTTCCCTTCAGTCCCCCACATAATGCAAAACACAAATGCCTCAGCCCCCGCTGGACAGCTGGCCGCTGCTGACTGGCTGGCTTAGGCGTAAGAGCGGGCTGGGTTCTGTAAAGAAACGTGATCCACAGTGACAGAATCCCCGTTTTTGTCAGTGACTTGGAAAATTGGCCTCTGGAGCTGAGCCGTGGAGGGAGCTGTGTTAGGGACTGTCGTCTCCTAGTGCAGTGTTTGGCCAGTTTGTTCGGAGGCCCAGGTGCACTCCTGATGTTCTGTTAGTCACACTTAGAAATGAAAACATTTGCACTTAACCCTCAGGGTTAAACAGTCCTGCAGGTAGATCACAAGTGATGTCGAGATTTTAAAAACTAGGTTAGCTTTGTTCCTGAAAGTCTGTGATGCCTTTTTATCCACAAGCTCTTAAAAATTTTTCCTAACAGCAACTGCTTATTCATTGCAGGCAGGTACAGTGATGACAAACTCAGGATGAAAAAGGCCCAGGGAAACGCAAGGTCTCCAAACATCGTAACTGGAAACACATCCATTCTCACCACACAGACTTTCAGATTCCAACCTGGGCAGCTTTTTTTTTAAGATTTTTTTTTTTTTGATGTGGACCATTTTTAAAGTCTTAATTGAATTTGTTACAATATTGCTTCTGTTTTATGTTTTGGTTTTTTGGCCAGGAGGCATGTGGGATCTTAGCTCCCTGACCAGAGATGGAACCCACACCCCCTGCGTTGGAAGGTGAAGCCTTAACTACTGGACCACCAGGGAAGTCCCCAACCTGGGCAGCCTTTTAGGTGCCAGGAGGTAGTAGGAATTATGGGTTATGTTTTCAGGATGGCTGCAGGGTTTTAAAAGCCACATCCCTTCCCTTTCTACCATTACGCCTCTGCTTTTTTTTTTTTTTAAAGCTTTCTATCAATGACTTTGCAGTAATTGTATATTTACAGAGGAGTTGCGAAGGCGATGCAGAGTTCCTCTGTACCCTTCACCCAGCTCCCCTCAATGTTGGCGCCTGATACCACATCAGGCCATGGTGATTGCGTCACAAGGCACAAAGCGGCACAGGCTTACTTGGGTCTTAACCACTTCTTCTACTAAACCCTCTCTGTTCCCAGACTCAGTCCCATATGTGTGTGGCATTCAGCCACTGCTGTTTTTCATTCTTCCAACTGCCTTATTTTCAACTTCTTACTACGGTAAAATTTCAAACTGAATGTAGAGAAGAGCAGTGAGTCCGAGTTGGTCCCCTTTCTCAACTGCGATCGGCATGTGGTTTATCTCACTTCTGTCCCCATCAGTAATCATGTCCTGCTGGACGAGCTGGCCTCAAGCGAGTGACTGTGACCTCAGGGGTGCCCTTCCCGTGTGTGCGCAGGAGGCCTGTGGAGTCTGTGCCTGGCCGCATGCTCCTCGTGTGTCATCACGGGGCCCCTTCCTGATGCTCTGCAGTTGCTCCTGAAACACCTTGAAGTGAGAACCGGGTCGGATCCTTCCCTGCTTTCAGCTAGTTTCCAGGAAGAATGCTCTGAATGGGAGGGACGAGCAGCACGGTTTGCGGGCAGACACCCTCACTCCAGAGCCTTTGCCACGTTCAGTTTACGTTTGTTGTTCGGCGTGAGCACCCCCAGCTCCACGTCACTCCACTGTCTCAAGTTGTGTGATTGTAGGCGCCAGACCTCAGCTCAGAGAGGAGAGGTTCTCTCTTTAACGGGAGAACCGTGGCCTGGCTTCTGTGCCCACCTTCCCCAGGTGCCGGGGATCCCTAAGTCACCCTGATGCCCTTGCTCCGATGTGCTCCTTTTTTCTTGTGCTTTTCCCCAGTTATTGGCTGGTGCCTGACACAGACATCTCCCGCATTAGCATTATCTGGTAATTGTTTGTTGAGTGAATGAATGAACTATCAGCCTATCAGTAAATAGGTCTATAGGTTTAACTGCTAAGCTACTTCACACCAAGGTGGTAATAGCGATAGTGTTATCAATGTTGATCCCTTGGGGTTATTTACATTTTAAGGAGATGTAACAGTTCCTTTACCCAGTTGTGGAATTCCAGACCTTGTGCCCAGTGCCTGGAGGAGGCCAGACGCTTTTCTTACTGGTCTTTAAGGCAAGTTAGTGTTTGTATGAAAACTCAGCCCTGGTGACCAAAGAAGGCAAATTGAAAAGAATGCTTTTCTTGTGGATCCATAGAAATCGGATAGTCTGAAGGGGACTTGGGTCTTCCAGCAGGGAACAGTGCGTGTTGATGGAGTAATAGGTCTGCTGTTGTGAATGAAGTTTGACGAAAAGCTGATGTCATTGCTGAAGCTCATCTGCAGATGTGCGTTCGTCCCTGCTGTGGTCACTTACTGTGCTGGGGACCTGGGCAGCACCCCAGCCCTGTGCTGACTGGGGGACTGGCCTCGGGGGCCTTGGATGCCCACCGTGCGCTTTTGCAGGCCCTGCTGATGTTGCAACTGTGGGTGGAAACCCAACCTGGTGGGTCCTAGTGCATCAGGAAGGGGGCGACAAGGCCCGGCGTCTACACTTAATCATCTGAAGTGTCAGGAGTTCCTTATGGGTAGATGCTGAAGCATCTGTCACATAAGTGTGGGTCACACTGTCCTCATGGGACCGGGTCCACACCCCACAGGGTGGAGCCTTGGACGATCATGAGGCGTGTGGCAACCACTGAACTACATGGGGCAAGGAACTGCGATGCCATGGGCTGGTGTGTGAGTCAGGCGGGGTTGGGGGGGGCCCTGCATGGGGGGTGGGGGTCTGCAGGGGGGTCTGTGGAGGGTCTGTCCTTGCTCCTGGCATTGTGTCGTGTAGTCCTGTCAGGCTTTTCTTCTGTTTATTTTGTGTCTTGGCATTTTGCTCATTTTCCAAACCTCTGCCTGGGCCTCGAGGCCTCAGGGCACAGATGGTGTAAGACCAATGTGCACCCGGGGGTCCAGGGCCCAGGGTCCTGGCCTGCACGCTCCTGGCCACCGCCTCTTCTGGCCTGGGCCCCATCCCAGAGGGGCACCGCCTGGATGCACTGTCGGTGCCATAGGAGAAGGACGGAAGGAAGGAAGAAGCGATGGGCATTGCAGCCTCGTGGACTCAGGGAGCTGCCATCCTGGGGAAGTGGCCTCCCCTGACCGGAGGCAGCCTCTGTGGGGGAGGCAGACAGCCTCCTGTGTCTTCTGCCATCTCAGCAGGAACACGCTCAGGTCTTCACTGACAGTGTCATTTCCTCCATTTCTTTTTAGAGACTAATGTGGATCTAGAAAGAGGGATATTTAAAGCCCTTTCTTTCTTCTCCTTTTCCCCACTCTGTGAAGGAATTCCCAAGCCTGCAGGGTAAACTGGCATCAGGGTGTCTGAGACATCTTTCTTGTGACTGATTTGTTTTCAGCAGGCAGATTCCTCTGGGTTGATTATGACTGGTAAGGGGAGGTGTGGTGTGTTGCCCTGTAAATCCTGCAGGCAGGAAGGAAAGAGGAATGGATTCAGCGAAAACAGAACACCCTGGAATTCAGAATAGTCTTTCTAATATTCTCCTAAAGCCCTGCTGATCAGAATCTATCACGTTTTCATTTTCTGTAGGAATGAGCACACTTTCTTGACTGGGCACAGGGCTGTACCTGTCCCTTTACGCTCTGTGAGCTCAGCCTGCCTCAGAGCTGGCCGTCAGGTGGGGGGGCGTGGTGACCAGGCAGTACTGTGAGTAAAGGTGGACCTGCCCCTTGGGAGAGCCGGGAGGGCATGAACATGGGAGGGGTCCCCTGGTTCCCTGGGAGGGATGTGCAGTGGGGGAGAGCTGCCTGGGTGCCGGGCTGGCTAAGGGTTTCCCCTCCTGAGACTGTGCAGTGGATGATGAACTGTTTTCTCTTGGCCGCAGTGGGGAGACTGGCAGGGGGTGTGGGGAGGCTCTCCCGGGCACAGAAGAGGGAGGCCGGGTGCAGACAGGGCCGGGCTGCTTGGGGGCCGCTCGGCTGCCTGGGGCAGAGCCGGGCCTAGAACTCCAGCCGTGGAGTTTGTTCTCGCAGCCACGTCCAAAATTGTCTTTCCATTCGTGGCTGGGATGGAACAGGATGTGCGCTACTCTAGCCAGAGTGACCTGAACCAGCAAACATGCTCACAGGTAATGAGATGAGAACAGAACATTTAGAAGAAAACCCCCTGATTCTTTTAACTTCAAAACCTCTACTGTTAAACATAAGGTGGGTTTCCATGGCTGGGGGTCAGGGCAGGCCTCCTCAGTGAGGCGGCATTTGAGCAGGGACCCCTGAGCGGCCCAGATGGCATTTGGGAAGATCCTAGGCCGAGGGAGCTCTGTGCAAAGGCCTGGAGGCCAAAGCTTGTCTGAGTGTTGCAAGTTGTGCTACGGGAGAGGAGCTGGGAGGGCGCCCAGGTGCGTGTGTGCAGGCATGTGTGTGTGCATGTTTGTACGTGTGCACTTGTGCATGCATAGTCCTGGATGGCCCCCAGGGCTCTGTGGAAGGAGCCGGTCCAGGCTTTGGGACAGCAGTGTCTTGTCTTAGGACTCACGGGGCCTCTGGGTGATGTCGGGACAAGGGAGAGGAGGCTGTCACAGTCTCAAGTCCAGGAAAAGGGCGCCATGTTCCCACACAGCTCCAGAGCCCTGCGTGCTGTTGGAATTAGAGCAGTGGTTATGTGTCAATGGGACAGAGATCCGGGAAGTGCCCCGAACAGCAGCGGGAGGCTGGGTGGATCTAAGTCTGCTTCCTTCCTTTGGAACCTCCTTCTCTATTTGAGGTGAGGCCTCTCTGTGTTGGGAGTAGAAATCGCTCCTCTTAAATTCAGGCCCCTTTCCTTCCTCTGTTATCTGAGTCACTGATTAGAAATGCACATTGGTCCCCACCCCTACCCACGGTCAGAATCTACCTCCTAACAGGGTCCCGGGGACTGGAGGGGCTGAGTGAGGCAAGTCCTGCTATCTCCCCAGGGATCCAGGCTTAAATCCCCTGGATGCCAGCGGGTCGTAGGGCTGCTGTGAGCAGGGACCCCCACGGCATCTCTGGTGGCCTGGCAGCCACAGATGCTTTGAGCCTGGTGAGCCGGAATGGGTGTTGGCACGCTGGAGGGAGCCCTCTCTCTTCTACGGAAAGGGTCAGGAGGGGGACTGCCCAGGGGGAGCCCAGGTGTTGGCACCTGTGTCGCAGCTGCACCTGCTGGGGTGAGAGGAAATTGCTGAAATGCAATAGCTGTTTGACGAGTGTTGGTGCGCTTATTTGGAAAACCTTGCCCATAGATCTCAGAACTGTTTGTTGCGCTTTCCTTAAACGTTTCTCTTGTCAGAATGATGAGAAAATTGCCTGTGTGGGAGCTCAGAAGTGCAAATTTGTTAATACCTCCTTTGACAGTGGTTTGTGTTCAGAGCTGTTTATGAGCTGTCACAAATCATTTCTAGTTAAAGGTGCTTCTGCTAAGTGCAGGAGCAGCGGGGAGCTGTGGGTGGGGTGCGGGTGACCTGCCGGCCAGGGGCCGGGCCCCAGGCCTCGAGGCCTAGTGAATTGAATGGTAAAGAGTGAAGAGGCCTGGCTCCTGTGGAAAAGGACTGTTTTGAAAATCTCCCTTTTAGCGGTCCCCAGAAGCCCGGTGTGAAGGCATGCATTTGAGATGCAGCCCTTCTTCTGATGGCCAGAGAGGAATCCCACGCCTGCCTTTGTTCCTTTATGGCCGCGTGTGTTAGACTGGCCTTTGGTAGAAGGTGCCACTCATGGTGGTGGATTTGCCCTGACCCACCCACCTGTTCATGGCAGGCATCTGCAAGATAACGTCCTGGGGTCCAGAGTGCAGCCTGGGGCCTCGAATGGTGAGAAACTAAGCATCATGAGGGGTGCTTTTTGTGGCTCTGGAGGCTTTATAACACAGATCCTACTGGAGGCGATTTTGCCTCCCCGTGTCAGGAGGACATCTTTGGTTGTCGTAACTGGTAGTCGGGACGTGTTCCTGGCATCTGGTGGGTAGAGACCAGGGAGCCTGCAAACGTCCTACAGTGCACAGGACACACCCACAACAAGGAATTATCCAGCCCCAGATGTTAGTACTGCCGAGGCTGGGAAACCCTGCTCCAGTGCTGGTGGCAGTTTTGACAGATGATAGCGAGTAAAAGTTAGCACACACTGGGCTTCCCTGGTGGCGCAGTGGTTGAGAGTCCGCCTGCCGATGCAGGGGACACGGGTTTGTGCCCCGGTCTGAGAAGATCCCACATGCTGCAGAGCGACTGGGCCCGTGAGCCATGGCCGCTGAGCCTGCGCGTCCGGAGCCTGTGCTCTGCAACGGGAGAGGCCACAGCGGTGAGAGGCCCACGTACCGCAAAAAAAAAAAAAAAAAAAAAAAAAGTTAGCACACATACATTGGCCAGGTAGCAGCTGAAAAGATGTGAGAGCTCCAGTGTCTGCTTCTATTCCTTGTTGTTTACTTAATATTCAGAAAAGAAATTCCATTGTCCGAAACCCATCTTTCTTTTTAATTTTAAAAATTTTTATACAATTTTTAAAGGTTACACTCCATTTACAGTTATTATAAAAATAATTAGCTATATTCCCGGTGTTGTACAATACATCCTTGTAGCCTGTCTTATACCCAATAGTTTGTACCTCCCACTTCCCCACCCCTGTGTTGCCCCACTCCCAAGCTGGTAACCAGTCACTAGTCTGTTCTCTATATCTGGGAGCCTGCTTCTTTTTTTGTCATATGCACTAGTTTGTTGTATTTTTTTACATTCCACATATAAGTGAGATCATATAGTATTTGTCTTCCTCTGTCTGACTTTACACAAATGTTTAAACATGACTAGAGGGAAGTTCAGGGTATGGACTCTGTCACGGGCGCCCTCAAGGTTAAATTCTTTCTCACAATTGCCTTTCCGTTCTTTTACCAGGTCCCTTAAAAGCTTTTGTGATCTGATTACACCTCATAGAAGTTTGCAGTTGATAAATTTGTTGTTCATCAATTCAGTATTTAGGCCAATAATATTTCTTTCTAGCCTGTTACTAAGGCCGTGGTTTGGTCTGTCCAGAGGCGTATTTCCTCTTTCCTTAGCTGGATACGATAGTGTTCAAAGGAGGCAGAGAAAGGATTGGGTCAGAACCACTGGCCTTTTAACCTCTGTAAAACAAGGTCCCAGAAAATGCTCTCTGAAGGAGACTCACAATTTTGTGCAGAAAGGGCAGGTCTGCCGCTGTTCACCCCTAGACACAGACAAGTGACCCCTGGGGCAGGGGGGTTGCAGTTTGTCATATTATCCTCAGATCAGGATGACCGTGTGTTCCTGAAATGTACTCTGGTTTTGGAGGCTGTTGTTTTCCTGGAGTGCTTATATAATCCCATAACACCTCCTTCAATGAAAGGTGAATTTGCATAGTTTGTGGGTACTTCCTAATTTCTAATTGACTTTTGGGTAAAATGAACCTTAATACTGAAACGTCCCACAGTTGTAGCTCTTAGAGGGGCACTAAGTGAAAGGAACCACAAGCCTTAGAATGTTCTGTTAAGTGTGTCCTATGTTGTTATACACTTTTGATTCATTTTCTTCCAGTTGTTTCTTTAGCTTGTTTTCTGATTTTATATCTGAGTCATCTTTATCATCTATTTATATCCACCTTCTGTCTGTTTATCTATCAATCATCTCTATCATCTTTATCTGTTATTTATATCTATTTCTGTCTACTTATCCTGCCTGTCTGTCTGTGCTGTTCACACAACTCAAGGGGTACTCATTCCATCTTCCCCTCTAAGAGAAAAGGCTATACTTTATTTTTGAATAACCTCTTGAGAGCACATGCTGATTTTTATTGAAGGTCATTGCTTGGCCATTGAGCGGCCCCTGTACTACAGCCGGTAGACGTGTCTTTGCTGCCTCAGCTTCTTTTTTTTTTTTTTTTTTTAATAAGGCTTTTGTGTGTGTGTGTGTGGCTGCTTTGGGTTTTTGTTGCTGCGTGCGGACTTTCTCTAGTTGCAGCGAGCGGGCTACTCTTTGTTGCGGTGCGCAGTGACGCGGTGGCTTCTCCTGTTGCGGAGCACGGGCTCTAGGTGCGTGGGTTTCAGTAGTTGTGGCACGCAAGCTCAGCAGTTGTGGCGCACAGGCTTGGTTGCTCTGCGGCATGTAGTTTCTTCCCAGACCAGGGCTCGAACCCGTGTCCCTTGCGTTGGCAGGCAGATTCTTAACCACTGCGCCACTAGGGAAGCCCCTCAGCTTCTTTTGAGCACAACAGCTAACGTTTTCTCCTGGCTGACGCCCCTGGATGTCTGTGAACAGGGCACGCCCCCAGCTCTTCTTTGCCCAGGACCCTGGCTTGGTCATAAATGCTAACATGGATTAGAGCACTTGGCAAATCTTTCTCAAATTTGCTTGACGAATGGCTGAGTAGTAGTGGTTTTACACAAACTTGTTACACAAACACAAATTTGCACATGACAATAGTGGCAAATGGCGAGATGCTCCGTGTAGCATCTTGGACTTGGCCGATTATTTGTTGCTGCTCTTCTTTCTCCCACGATTTCCTTCCCTCTGCAAAGATGTCTTTCTCTCCAGGACTTGCCTTGTCTTTTTTGACCTTCTGCCTCATGGACAGGAGTCGTCACCTGCACCATCAGTGTGACGTCCCTCTGTCCTGTCACTTGACTAAAAGGAGCCCTCCAGCCATGGCTGGAACCTCCCTGCCGATGGGGAGCTCATCACCTCAAACACCGCCCCTTCAAGGCCAGTGCAGATGGGTTGAAACGTGCCTGTGATTCAGAGCAGGTTGGCTTTCCTTCCACGTGGGTCCCACAGCCGTTTGCAGGCACCACTGAGGCCCCAGTGAGCCTCCTCTTCTGGGCTGGGTGGCTTGCCCTCCCCGTTCCTTCTCTGGCTTCCTGACGGCCCTGCGAGCTCTCTTCGTGGATGGCTGCGCTCACAGATAGTGGGCCTCCAGCCAGGCGTACTGCGGCTCAGCATGGCGGGCACAGTGAGGAGGAGGCAGGCCTTATGGTCCTGCTGGTCCCAGCTAAGCCACCGAGGGAAGGATGCGGCCTGGAGACTGGATGGCTTCCCAGCTCCCTGGAGTCACATCCTCAGAGTGGGCCTTGCTCCTCTTCAAAAAGAGAATATTCAGAACATTAGACACACCCAGATTTAATGATAAGTGTAAAATCATTTTATAAAGCCAGAAATGAATGATTTTTGAAGTATTTGCCATTGTTCAGTTACACAGTGTCCTTCATGAGTGTAGCTAATTAAGAATGGACGTTTTTTATACATATCCTGAGCCCAATAACTTGGGTAAATGACATTCTTGGGCAGAGAAGCCTTTAACATGTGTTTTGTATTAGACAATGTGCTGTTTCCTTTCTATTCAGAATTAGGGTGAGTGTCAAGCATTGTTTCCTACTTTTCTCTGCAAGTGGCTACACTTGGATTGTGTGAAGTTCTGTAGCCTTTCTCTTCTTCCAAGACTGAATCTGGATTGATTTCTGTTTATGAAGCTTCTCGAGATCCTTGCTGGAGAATGTAGCTGGAGAAGACACCTGAGTGCGTGTCACACCTGTGCTGTTGTATAAAAGCATTTAAAGTACAATCTTCCTGAATCTGGAGGATCCCAAGGTGGCTTGTAACAGACTTGAGTATTTCAAAGTTGAGGCAGACGTTGGCAGGACTTGTCTGTGCAATGACATAAAAGCTTTCTTTTCTTTGGCCTGACCTAAAGCTGGGTACCCTAGCCAGGCTCTGCCCCCTCCTCCCTGCACGTCTAGTCTATCTCCGTGTCACCAAGTCCTGTGGTTTTACTTCTGAGTATTTTTTCACCTGACCATTTCCATTCTTACTCGTTACTGCCTTCGAGTCCCAGTGTTTCTTGCTTGGACTTCCGCAACAGCCTCGGGACAGACCACTGTGCCTTTTTTTTTTTTTTAAATTAATTAATTAATTTTTGGCTGCGTTGGGTCATTGTCGCTGTGCGCGGGCTTTCTCTAGTTGTGGCGAGCGGGGGCTATTCTTCGTTGCGGTGCGCGGGCTTCTCACTGCGGTGGCTTCTCTTGTTGGGAGCACGGGCTCTAGGCACGTGGGCTTCAGTAGTTGTGGCTCACGGGCTCTAGAGCGCAGGCTCAGTTGTTGTGGCGCATGGGCTTAGTTGCTCCACGGCATGTGGGATCTTCCCAGACCAGGGCTTGAACCTGTGTCCCCTGTATTGGCAGGCAGATTCTTAACCACTACGCCACCAGGGAGGTTCCAAGACCGCTGTGCCTTTGACCTCTAGTTTTTCTCTCCCCTCCTTGAGTGTCTTTTATGTGCTTTAGCAGAGGATCTCAGATTTCAGTGTGTGTCAGAATCACCTGGAGGGCTCCTTAAAATGCAGTTTCTGAATTGGCAGGTGGCGAGTGGAGCTTGAGACTTTGTTCTCATGTGTTTCCCAGGGAAGCTGATGCTCCTGGTCTGGGACCCCCAGAGCGACACTCAGCTGACCATGCGGTCACAGTGGCCTGGCTTGGGGCTCTTTCTCTGGGCCCCGCTCCCTCTGCAGCCTGTGGCACCCTGTTTCTCTAGCGCCACCCAACGGACCACACCCTTCCTGGCCCCTCTGTCTGGAGGCCACCCTCCTTGGCTGTGCAGCCGCATGTCGCCTGGAGAGGAGCGTGCTCCTCTAGGCTCATCTTCAGCGGCTGGAATGAGCTACTCCAGACACTCAGGGCAGGGCAGGCCTCTTCTCTGTTTTTCCAGAGCAGTTACATCACCAGGAAAGGTAAGAGGGCCTCCCTCAGTCATTTGGGGATGGAGTGTGTACCCAGGATGTGAACTCCCCCCTCCCCAGTGGCTTCCTCGGTCTTTTGTGGGTCCTGGGGTCACCCAGGCGGGGTGGCTCGGTGTCAGTCCTCACTCAGCTGCCCCGAGCCCCGCATCTCCTCCCACCTCTGACTGCTAAGCTGCCTGCCTCCCTCCCTCCCTCAGGTCAGTTTAATTTGGGTTTAGACCTCTGTTTTCCACATGTCGGTATGTTGATGAATTATTTGGTGAGCTTGTTGAAATTCAGATTCCTAGAGATTCTGACTCAGGGGAGCTGAGACAGTGCCCAGGAGGTGGGGTCCGGGCCGGAGGGAGTAGCACTTGCCCAGACCCCACCCCCTTCTGGGTCCCTTTGGACCCAGAAGCATAAAAGGCCATTTTGCTACAAAGTGTTAAATCTTCCTGCTACTGGCTGGAGGCTGGAGACTCCCAAGCAGATGGTGGGCTCCCTGAGGGCAGGACATTTGCTTTATTCTTCTGCTCAGATAGTCTGGGCAGTGCATGCCACAGACTGAGGAAGGCCACACACTGGGGCTTTCGCCTTTTCTTTTCTTTCCTGCGTGATGGTGCTGTGTCCAGAGGCCGGAAGAATTATGAGGGTCTGCGGTGGCTGCCGACTCCAGGTCTGGGCTTCTGCTGGGCGTGGCTGAGAATGAGATGTTTTTAAATTGCCAAACAGTGGTCTTAGATCAAAGGAAAGCTGCCGAAGTGATGTTCACATTGAGATGGTAGCTGGCGACAGCTTGTACATGGAAAGCAGGGAGCTGCTTTAAAGTACACTCAGCCGGGAGGTCCTGCAGGGCTCCTGGCCCCTCCCTTCTTGGGGTTGCCTTCCGGCATTATCTACAGTTTCATCCCAACCCCAATGGGTGGGAGTCACTGACTTGGTTGTAGAATTGACATGAACGTAATTCTGAGTAAGAGCAAATCTGACTGCAATTGTTCTGTTTCAGTGAGATTGAAAATCTTCTGTGCTTACTGCCCAATAAATCCTCTTGCACATGGAATAACCTCATCTCCTGAGTCCTGGCCGAGGTCTTGGCCGCAGTCAGCAGGGTGCCTGTGGCAAGCGGGAGGCTAGTAGAAGCTCCTCGGACTGCAAGTCTGAGTTACAGAGATGACTTCTGAAATTGAGTCACGGTCTTCAGTTATACCTGTATTTGCAAAAAGACCCCAATAATTAAGTGTATTTGAAACAGCTTCTGCATGTGATCATGTAGAGTCATGCACTTTTAAATTATCAAAGAAATGTTTGTTACTTTTGGAAACTGTACTTGCAGCCCCTGGAGGCGTGTGCGCACACACAGGCCTGCAGCACAACAGTCACCAGAAGGTGGTCTGTCTCGCTTGTTTGGAAGCAGCAGCACCAGTCCCCCTTCACACGTGGTGGGATTTGAGCAGAACAAGGACAGTTTTCTCAGGAATTGTGGAGGTTTCCAGGGGCAGCCTACGCATGATAATTCACTTTCTAAAAACAACCTGTGCAGCTCACATGCCTGGGATGCTTCCCTGCGCTCAGACCTGGCTCCTGTTGCCTTGTAGCTTGAGACCAGCCACCCTCCCTTCAGACGTGGGTGCCCCTCAGCCTCGTCCCCGTTCATCCTCGTTGTCTGTCAGCTCTCGGGAGGTTGGGGCCACCCCTGTGCGAGCAGCAGCGTCCAGCGGCAGTGCTGGGGCCCAGGTAGTGGCTTGCTTTGGATTGTGAGTCACTAACTGTTGGTTTTTTGTTTTGTGTTTTTTCATTAAAGTATAGGTGACTTACAATATTGTGTTAGTTTCAGATGTACAGCACAGTACTTCGGTTTTGTTTTTGTGGTGTTTTTGTAGGTTATATTCCATTATAGGTTATTACAAGACGGTGGCTACAATTCCCTGTGCTAATACAGTAAATCCTTGTTGCTTACCTATTTTATGTATGGCAGATTGTAACAAATTTATGGATGTCAAAGGGAAGAGGGAGGTGGCGAAGTATGGGATTAATGGATGTAAACTAACTGTCCTTTCTGAGTTTGGGTTTAAGTCTCGTGCAGACCAGGGCATTCTTTCACCAGACTTTTTATTCTCGTGCTTTTCAAGCTGAGCCCCCAGCGTCACGATGATTTCTGTGATCTTCGTCAGTGGCAGAATACTTTGTGCCTCTGGGGATGGGTGCAGACAGGGCTGACTCCTGGCCTTTCCCCTCAGTCTGTTCCTCTCCCTATGCCTCAGTTTTCTCCAAATGGGGGCATCTGGTCCCTTTCCTGTGGCTTTCTGCTCTTGGCTTGGCCCTCCCTTCCTCTCCCCTCTCGCTCCTGGTCCTGGCAGCCACTGTAACTGGGAAGTTGGCCAGTCGTTTTGTGTGTTAAGGTCTTGTGGTTGTAATGATTTTCCTTCTCACAAAAATTCCAATTATTTGAATTTCTCAGCTGTTTGGGTTCTGGCTAAGTGGATTTAATTTCATCTGAGGATCTGAAAACTTGGTGCTTATCTGAGTTTACTGTTGAAGACGCTGAGGAAGGGAGATTTTTGATAAGTCAGTGGATGCAAAATGTTATGCTTTCAAAACTACTCTTCCTTCTGGTACTTCGCAGCTGAAGCATCCCGCACACATCGCATCCTGCCCTTGGCTTGATTCTCTGTAACTAGCGTTGCTGTGCTAAAGTCACTTCCTGCTTTCCCTATCTCCCCTCCCCTCACCTATGTCATTAATCTTAGCTTGTACTGCTTTGTTAAAGGCTAAAGTAATGCACAGATTAAAACTCTAAAACGTTTAGAAGCTATGCAGTATTATATTGTAAACCTGTATAAATTCTTAACAAAGTTAGTGGTTTGGAAGGATTTTCAGGAGAACTCCTTTAGCTAAAAGGTAGTAAATTCCTTAAAATAACTGAACTTTGGCTTATAACAAGGTCATTGTTTGGCAGTGTTCATGTTTTTAAAGCTTTCCAGAACTCAGAGGAGGAAATGATCTGAGACAATGTAGTGATTAAAATAATAAAGGTAATAAATTAACATTTGCATTATTTGCCAACGATTGATTTCCTTTCTTCCAACTTTTTACCCCACATTCTGAATAAATTGGACCATGTGAAGAACTAGAAGATTAGCTTTACTTTTTTTTCTGGTTGAAATCGGTTTTGCAGAAGTGGAAATTTGGCAGCAAGTATGGAAACTAGCAAATCAGTTTACAGTGTCCTGTGCTTAGTTTAATGAAACCCGCAAGAACGATGAGAGACTCCATGGCCTCAAATAAGAGAAGGCTGAATTGTGTAGGTTTTCTGGAATTTTATTTTTATCCTTATTAATTCAGTAGCATGTAGAACAGTATGTCCAGGCTCTAGTTCGTTAATAGTTGCTTCCAAGTGGGTAGAATTTCAACTTCAGTAGTTATTTTTTGATGATCTCATGGAGAAAATGTTGGGAAATATTTTCTAAGAATAGTCTAAAATGAAGAGGAGTGTGGTAATTTTTTAAGAAAAAACTGTGACCTAATGGAATATAAGCAATTGGCTGATGACCAACCAGTCTTTACCACCAGACGTTGACCTCTAACGAACTTGACCTCTAATGAGGTAGTAGAACCATGTATCTATTTTCAATTAAAATGATTGATTAACATGGGAGTATTGGGAGCATCTGTATTTCTTTCACATAAAATGGGGTAGATGGACGTTTCTTTGAACAATGGTTTCATCATCAGCATACGTTTTCCAGCTGCTGCAGCTCTCGCGAGCCCATCTGATGGAACGTGGCTCACGTGTAGTGTATCCGAGTTGTTGTGTCTGAGTTACTTACAAACAGATGTCTCTTTTCATTCTTGGGCGGTTTATAGGTTTCTGCACTGGGCCTGGCCCTGCATTCTTTCACTCCTTCACCTGGGTGCTGACCTCCACTCTGGCCAGGTGGCCCTTCCATCACCGTCAGTGGTGCTCCCGTCACCTGAAGCCAACATGAACATGCTGTGGGTGTCACCTGAATACCTGCCTTCAAGCAGGTGCTCTCTGCTGAGGGGTCCGCTGTGCAATGAACACATATTATTAGGGGGCTAAGGGGGGGATCTTGACCTGACAACGACCAGGGCTGTCTAGTGCTTTGTTACTGGGTCACCGCAGTGGGACCCCTGGGAGCTTGTAAGAAATACAGACTCTTGGGGCTCACTGCAGACCAACTGAGTGTGAATCTGTCCTGTTCTAGGGTACAAAGTAGTGCCCATGCTGGGCCTATTTTAATGACCATTTACAAGTTTATCGAAGCATTGAAAGCCAAAGGCAAAGATCCTTTAGCAGTAGAATGTGTTTTCATTAAGTTATTTCAGGATACTGGATCCCAGACTTTATGTGAAGAGCTTATGCACAGATTATGCAGATGGGTGACTTCTGTTTGGCTCCTTTTTGCTTTCTGGTTAGTCTGCAGGGCTGTGCTGTGAGGGATGGTTCTTCAGGATACCCTGAAGTTTTCCTGGTAGACTGGAGTTTGCTCTTCTCTGTGGGTTGGGAGGGTAGGGGGGACAGGAGGGGACAGCTGATGTTGTGATGAACATGGGGTTATTAATTCATTAATAGTCATTAATTAAGTGCCTTAGTTATTTAAGTGCCCAACCAGGGTTTGAGAACTACCTCCCAACTAATTGGCAGGTCATGAACTCATTAGTTCACAACCAGCAATTAAAAAAAGTGACTTGCAGTGGAAGGTGGAATGTAGGTCACATAGTAAGGCTGAGTAGTTTCAGAAACTTTTAAGCTATACATGTGATAAGTGTATATAAATATTTACTATCACATATATATGCATGTGTATTTATATATTATGCATGTGTATATAGGTGTGTATGCATATACATGCACACATATATTGCATTAAAAATGAAAGTACAACGTGACTAATATTATGGAGGGGTTATGGAGGAAGTATTACAAGATATAGTCTATGTAGTTTAATGAAGGAGAAAGACCAAGCATAGATGTTTATTATTGGCTCAATTTACCAAAATGACAAATTCGTATCTAGATAGCAGTGAACAGTAAACATTTTTTTGCTGTTCAGAAATGTTGGGAAATAGGATGTTATGATTTTCAAACCTTTGTAGTTAATATAGAACTGGCATAACTACCGTTGATAGACTTAAATATTTAGAATTCAGTTAGGTATAGTCAAGACTAAAATGATCTTGAACTTAATTTGCTTCATGCTGGTTTGGACACCTTTAGGACCTCCTGTATCTCTGGTTGCGGTGAAGGCTCAGCATCTGTATGAGTAAAGGGTGGAGAGGAGCCAACAGGATGCTGGCTCCCAGGCCCCCACTACTCAGCCCACTGAATAGAGACCGTAGCCGCCACTAAGGGTGGAAGAGCCTGATTTTGCCTCTTCCCGTGGCCTCAGCCATCTGGCCCAGGGCCCGGTTGTTGAGGTGTGGAAGCCCTTGTGGAATGACGGCTCCTCCTTCCTCTCCAGTCAAAGCCAGTCCCTACGACTGCATACGAGCCCCGGGCCCACGGCCTCTCCGACTTCATCTCCGGTACCTTCGTCTGCGTTCAGTCTGATCAGCACCTGTCCTTGTTCTGGAACCTCGTCCCAAGACCCCCCGTCAACCTCTGGCCTCCTTCCAGCCTTGCGGGGATGCGCCCGCTCACCCCGCCTGCACGGGCGCCTCCACAGTCTGGCCACCTCCACCCCCAGGTGCCCGGGGGTGGGAGTGAGGCTGAGTCGCATCTGGCACTCGTGCACCTGCCTGCCTGATGCTGGTCCAGGGTTTCGGGTGGGTTTGGACGCGCTCGGGTTGCTGCTTCCCGCCTCCCGTCTCTTCCTGGTGTTGAGCATCCGCTCCCTCCCAGGACCAGGGACCTGGCTCATAGGAACAGCTCTCTACCAAGAACTGGGTTTGTTTTGGATGTTAACTATTAACAGAGGTCGGTAAAAAGTGGAGGACAGTTTTTATCTCTGGCTTATGAAAACCGGTCTTGACATTTTATTCTGACAGCACAGGCTTGCTTGTGTCTGTCCTGCTTCCCGTTACATTTTGGGTTATCAGGGGAATGACAACCTAGGTTTTCCTTATTTTCTGAGAGCACGTTGCAGGAAGTTTGGGACATAAGAGGTCTTCAAAATGCCGCTGCTTCTCCAGCCTGGGTTGAGCCTGCTGTGGCCCCAACCCCACCCAGCCTTTGGGGGTCAGGACTCTGGCCCACCCACGTGGTCCACAGCATCTGCATTTGGATGTGTGCAAGGCCTCTTGTACAGAGGACAGCTGGACGAGAGGTCCTTCCAGGAGGCCCGGACACAAGACAGCACGGCTCCAGATCAGAGAAGGACCTTGACGTCCTGCGGTCCTCGTCACACTTTCGTTCAAGTGCTTGGTGATCTTTTGTGGAGGCGTCGGGCTTTGCCTTTCTTCTTCCCTTGAGTTTGGAAATCAAGCTTCTGGGGTTGGGGCGCCAACCCGCGAACTACCCCCGAAACAAAGGGATGGACGGGTAACGGCCCAAGGGCAGGAAGATGAACAGTTTGAGTGGAATCAGGACTCGGACCCTCCTCCTTTTGATTCCTCACGCTGTGACCTCTACTCCAACACAGATTTTCCCCCACACTTAGTGACCTTAAAGATCTGTAAAGAGGAAGCTGGAAAAAAACCCCGCATTTGAGGGGACCTGCCGCTCAAACCCCTGTTGTTCAAGGGTCAGTTGTAAGCAGGAAGCTAACCCCCTTGGACCAGAACATCACTTAAAGGAAACCAGCATCTTTTTTGATGTTTCCTTAAGGTGCTCTTTCTGGCTTTGCTGAAAACTTTTGTTCTTCTGGCTTCGGAACGTTTACGTATGGCTTTTGGGATCTGGAAGGCTCCGCCCTAAGGGCTTTTAAGACCCTGCTGCGTGTGCGCAAATGCGTGCGCGCCCCCGTGTGCGCGCTCCCCTGGGGGCGTGCGTGTGCTTGCGTGCTTGCGCACGCCTCAGAAGCGCCGCACGGCTGCCATGTCGGCCATGGTGTGGCTTCGCAGTGCAGCGTTTCCCTGGTGGCCATGGCCTGGTTGCCTAACGGGTGGTTCTGGCCTGTGTAAGGTTGGGCAATGGAGCTTCTGAACAGCTCAAGGCAGTCGGTCCGGAGCGGAACGGAGACAGAACACCATCCTGTGCAGTTTCGCCTCAGGTGACCGGCTGTTTGCTCTGAGAAGGCCCGACATTTCTCTGGAGGCAGCTCCGGCTGTGGGCCCGGCCTGTGCAGGGGCTGCCCTGGGCTCGGCTTGGCTCCCAGGAGGCCGGCACCACCTCGGTCCATTTGCTCTGGAACAGCTTGGCCCCAGGGAGAAAACGACCCTTGCGTGGTCAGAGGACCGGATGCGGCCTGCGCCTGGTCCTGCGTCCGTTCGGGCCGTGCCACTGGCCGCCTCTGCCTTCCGCGACAGTTTAGGTAGGAGAGGCCTTCTGTTTCCCTCATCTCTCCGTAACTGAAGTCCACATCTACGGCTTCGTGCTCGTCCCCGTCCCACAGACCGGCCGCCCATGGCGGAGACCCTGCCCTTGTCCCCGGGGACGTCATGTTCTCAGGGGCCCCTCGTCCTGGGGCCCAGGATCCGCGGCCGGGCTTCTCTCCCAACCTCAGTATTCTGTTACCTTAGAGAAAGCGAGGAGGTTGTGAGGGTTAAGAAGGATCGTGCCTCACTTCCCCCGTGAGTTCAGCCTTCTGCCCCTCGTGTGGGCCCCTCCCGTGCGAGGGGCTCTGTCCGCGTGCTCCTCAGCAGGGATACCAGCGCCCCGCCGCTTCTCGCCCTGCTTCTTACCGGCTCCCCAGCTGTAGCCACTGACTGCTGGAAACGGGTCAGGAGGTGGCTTTCAGGAGGCGGTTTGGGGCTGGTGATATCCTCAGCCCCGCAGGACCACATGCAGGTGATCGGAGCACGGGGCATGGTACAGGAGGACCGCCGCCAGCTCCTTGTATGAGCGCCTGTGCTTACTAATTCTCTTGAGTGAACCACTCTCGCAAAGGCTTAGTTTCCTGGGTGTGGGCGTAATATTCTTGCGCAGTTTTCTTTCTCTGAAGCATTGGGCTTTGTGTGGAGCTGTGCTTTGTGAGATGATGGAAAAGGCCTGCACTTAACTAGAGATGAGTGTGGAGGGAACTGGGTGGGTTCTGTCCTCTGGGCCTGTTTCTTCCTCTGCCTGGGGAGGGGTTGCTCAGTGACCCCTCCTGTTCCCTGCTGTGGGTCATTGGCTATTTTCACACATAGAGATGGGCCCAAGAGAGTTAAAATTATGCCGAGAAGTGGTGAGTTTATTGAAATTCTCTGCCTCATATGTCATGGAACTGGTGTTTTTAGTTTTTCTTGGCTTGAGTGTGAGCATTCTGCTGCCTGAGAGGCTGAGCACCAAGGGGTAAACGTTGGAGATAATGTTCAGGTTTATTGAGTGATTTATGAGGGAGTAGGAATATATAATAAGATTTCTTTTTTATAATAAGATCTTGAATATAGATTTTAAAAGAGTATGATGTGCTTCTGTAATGAATGGAGTTTTTATTTTGTACTCCCTTCAGTAATTTAACTGATTTGAATATTTTAAAATCTCTCTTTTATTATACTAGTTCTTTTGACATCTAAAATAGACACAACTTGAGTTGCAATATTCTTTGTAATTAAAAAACCAATAATTTATCTCTCGAGGATAGCAGAAACTGGATGATTTATGCATTCAACTTTTATTTTAAGCAGAGCTTAAATAAAATCTTGCTTAAAAGAATTACAAATCAGCAGTTTAAAAATAAAAAATCTTAAAGAACCTTTGAAATAGGTTGTCATGAAGTTGACGTTAGCATTTTGTTTCAGAATTAGAGTCAGGGGATTTGACCTACACAGGTTTTTCCGTTGTGGTTGGGAATGAATTATCAATACAAATGGAAAATTAAGAGTGATTCACATGGGCTTCCCTGGGGGCGCAGAGGTTAAGAATCCGCCTGCCATTGCAGGGGATACGGGTTCAGGCCCTGGTCCGGGAAGATCCCACATGCCGCGGCGCAACTAAGCCCGTGCGCCACAACTACTGAGCCTGCACTCAAGACCCCGCAAGCCACAACTGCTGAAGCCCGTACGCCACAACTGCTGAAGCCCGCACGCCACAACTGCTGAAACCCACGCTCCACAACTACTGAAGCCCGTGCTCTGCAACAAGAGAAGCCACCGCAGTGAGAAAAGCCCGCGCACCGCAACGAGGAGCAGCCCCCGCTCGCCGCAACTAGAGAAAGCCAGCGCGCAGCAACGAAAACCAATGTAGCCAAAAATAAATAAATAAAAATAAATTTATTTTTTAAAAAAGAGTGATTCACACATTTTTACTTCGGAAATTTTCTTAGGGAATTTTTTTGTTTTTAACCTTCAGCTGATAGCTAAATGCCCAAGAAGGGGCAAGGATATTTGGCTAACGTGGTAACTGCAGAGCAAAATTTCTAAGCAGTGACTCAGGTTCACAGGTAAAATGACATAACCAGTCCCGGAGAAATTGTCCATTCATCATTTGGGGGTAGAATATGAGGCTTAGTATCTTCCACCTATTTTGACATTAATTTTGTGGCTCTGAGCTCTGCTTTGAAGGATTGCACAAATTCTATTGTTTTGGCCTTATTGCAGTAATGAGAGATTGACAAATCATAACTCTTTTTTTTTTTTTTTTTTTTTGCGGTATGCGGGCCTCTCACTGCTGTGGCCTCTCCCGTTGCGGAGCACAGGCTCCGGACGCGCAGGCTCAGCGGCCATGGCTCACGGGCCCAGCCGCTCCGCGGCATGTGGGATCTTTCCAGACCGGGGCACGAACCCGTGTCCCCTGCATCAGCAGGCGGACTCTCAACCACTGCGCCACCAGGGAAGCCCCATAACTCTTTTAATTTGGCTTATTTAAAAAAATATATTAAGGGCATCCCACGTGCCACATACTCTTCACAGTCTTGGTGATGCCAGGGTCATGGTGATGTTGGTTCTTGCCCACGGAGAGCTCATAGTCAAGTAGGAGAAATGAGTTTTTGCTTATGGAGGGATGAGGCAGGTAGGGAGGGCTGTTTTGATGTGTTAGTTATGTGTGCATTTAATATATACATATGTGTTTTATATACTCCTATATTTAATTAATTGCCAAATTAAATTTATTTGCCTTTGCTGCAAAACAAATGACCAAAAACTTAATAGCTTAAACCAATACTCACATATTATCTTAACAGTTTCCATGGGTTGGGAGTGCGGGAATGGCTTAGTTGGTTCTCTGCTCAGGATTTCAGAAGGCTGCAGACAAGCTCTCAGCCTGGTTGTGTTCTCTTCTGGAGGTGTGAGTGTGGTAAGAATCCACTTCTAAGCTCATTTAAGTGGGTAGAATTCAGTTCCTTGTAGCTGTAGGTCTGATGTCCCTGTTTCCTTGCTGCTGTCAGCTGGGGACTGTTCTTGGCTCCTAGAGGCCCTTGCACTTCCTTGCCATGTGGCCTCCAGGCCCTTCAGACATGGTCGCTCACTTCTTTAAAGCCAGAAAGGGAGTCCCTCACTTTCTAGTAGGCTGACGTGGAGTCTTACATAGCGTAACCTGATCAAGGGGATGGCATCCCATTACTTTTGTCATGTTCTTTTGGTTCATCCCTTTACTTTTGTCATGTTCTTTTGGTTCTGCCTGCACTCAACAGGAGGGAATTATGCAAAGGTGTGGCCCCACTGGGGGTCACCTTAGAATTCTATCGACTACATACATTTCTGGTTATTCCACTGACTTCTGTTCCCTCAAAATCAGCATTTGAATCTCAGGAAGACTGATGAGAGTAGTCCCAGTTGAATAATAAAACTATCATCCGGAAAGTCAGAAGTGGGTTGTTTTCTTCTCTCAGTATAGGTAAAAGTCAGGAGGACAAAGTAATGTCTGTAGGTTCACCACTTTGGTAGGAAGGAGTTATATAAAAACAGTGGGGTGTCTGGCTCATATGTTTGGGGTGGATGTCCACAGGAATTTCACAGGGGTCCTCTGGCTAGACGCAGTCATTTTTTATCTGAATGTCTTAGCATTGGCTGATCACTCAGGAGTGACATATGGCAGGAACATGCTTCGGGGGGGCAAGTCTCCTGGAGAGTACATTGCAGCACACAAACTAGACAGATGGTGGCTTATTCACCCTTGGACCAGAGTGTAATCCTGCACATTGGCCAGCTGGGTGCTGAGAGGTGCTTGTGCCGTCTGAGGCAGAGCCAACTGAGTTTACCTGGAACTGCTTTGTCAGGCATGAGGCGGTCACCTGACATGACCTGGAGTGGCGAGAAGGACAGTGTACTCATCAGGCTGAGAGGAGGATGCTGGTGACAGGTTGTGTGAACTGGAACCAAACAGAGTCGGGAGGACGTCCTGCCAACAGGGTGGAGGGCAGGGGTTAAGATAGCCTAGCAGACACAATCACGGAAGTTGTCACCTTAGCTAGGTCTTCACTAAGCAGGGGTCACTGTTGCTCCCACAAAATTAAACATGTGTTTCAGGGGAGGAAAAAGTGCTGCTGGGCCTGCCTCCCTGTATAGTTAAGGATCAGTGGATCCATGTGGTCGACAAGATACTTTGGGTTCTTAAGACAGCCATATTTAGGATGTCTATAATTTAAAAAATCCCTAATCCAATAAAGACATTGTCAATTACATGTTCATGACCCCTCGTTGAAGAAAAAGCGTGTGACTTTGAAGGAACAAATGTGTGTCCTTTGATTGGAAGCTGAGAACCTGTGGCCCTGTGGCTGCTGGAGAATTTATCCCCAGTTCAGTCATACCCCGTACCCAGATTGTGTGCTGGGGGTCTTCTCTCTTCTGTTTATTATATGATGCTTATTTTATTCATTTTGGTATCTGTGCCTTTTATTGTGACAGTCCTCAAGTATTTTTCAGAACTTGGAGAAGGAGATGGTACCCTTAAAGAAACCAAGAAATGGTTCACTGGAATTCTTTATTTTTCCTTTCAGCAGTTCAAGCTCTATATCTGTAACATCAAAGTGCCGTCTCCTGATTGGACCGTTTTCAGGAACTCGCATCAGTTTTCATAACAGCTTAAAAGGTGAGTAGAGCTTGAGACTCTTCTCTTTGATAATGTTTGTGAAGCAGAGCTTGTCACAGCACTGACTGTTCTGAGATTGTGTCCCTCTCAAGAAAGTGGTCCCAACTCCAAGGTGCAAAAACTATCTTCCCAATGTAACTTTTTCTGATTGGAGGAAAGTTGCATGATATCAGATTAAATGTGACTTTTCTTTTTTGTTTAATACCCAAGTGTATTCATAGTGGGCTGTGAATGTATATAAAATACATATTTCTAGATTTACTAGAATATCTGAAGGAAAATAATCTTACTATTCAATTTCTATTTATTGCTGAGCCTGAGCATTTAATACCCAGATGTTTAAAAACATTTAAGATTGGTGAGAAACGGGATTCTTTCTTTCTCATTCTAAATTTTTTGTTCTGCTTGGTTTCCAACTTCATAAAATGGGAATAATCACGGGATTGCCGTGGGACGTGATGAGCCACCATGCTTCATACAGCACCTGGCATGTAGTGCACACTGAACGGATGTCAGCTTCTCTCTCTCCTGGCTGTTGTAACAGCAAGTGAGCAGGTTTTCCTCTCTGTGTGTTGGTAGCACACGTGATCTGTACTGTAGGGGGGCGTTGACCTCCTAATTTGCTGTGTTTGTGTTCCTGTGTGTTTCTTCTTGAAGGGTGGGGAGTAAGTGGCCTGGGGTATAAATTTCAGGGTATCTGGAAGTAGAAGCTTAGATGACACACATGTTTTGGTCACCTCTGCGCATCCTCAGACCCAAAGCCCAATTCAGAGCCAGCCCCAGTTGGGGACAGTTAGTGAAGGTGCCTGGCGGGGGGTGGTACCAGGAGCATCCTACCTGCCTCAGCTTACCTGCCCAGCTTTACCCTTTAGCATGTCTCTTCACCTCTCTTTGCTTCTATTTTGTCAACTCTTAAGTATTTTAGTGATTCCTGTCCTGCCTAATTGCCAGGCTGTGGAGAACATCAAATGAAGAAATATATGAGAGTCTTCAGCAAAGTAAAAACATTCTATACAACATAAGGTTCTTTTCCCCTAAATTTTTAAAAAATTTATTTATTTTCTTTATTATTTTTGGCTGTGTTGGGTCTTCGTTGCTGTGCGCGGCTTTCTCTAGTTGTGGAGAGTGGGGGCTACTTCTTGTTGTGGTGTGCTGACTTCTCATTGCGGTGGCTTATCTTGTTGCGGAGCACGGGCTCTAGGTGCGCGGGCTTCAGTAGTTGCGGCACGCGGACTCAGTAGCTGTGGGTTGCGGGCTCTAGAGCGCAGGCTCAGTAGCTGTGGCATACGGACTTAATTGCTACAGGGCATGTGGGATCTTCCCAGGCCAGGGCTCGACCCATGTCCCCTGCATTGGCAGAGGGGTTCTTAACCACTGCACCACCAGGGAAGTCCCTTCCCTAAATTTTTAATGTGCCAGGCATGACTCATTGTTTATGCCATATTCCTTACTAGAATGTAAGCTTTATAAGGGCAAGAATGTCCCTCCCTCCCACTTGTTTTTTCCTCCAGGGCTTGAAACAGTGCCTGCTAACTAGGAGGAGTTCAATGAGACTTTTGTCAGAGGAAATGATTGATGGAGATCCCCCGGAGGCTTTCAGAGCTTACCCAAGCCTTTTTATTCATGGTGATTGTTGGAAATAGATGAGGCAGTTGGAGAATCACGAGGGATTTAATGTGCTTCCTCACTAAGGCACACAGACCCTTGAACTTATGTGGACTTTTCACAGGTTGGAAGCTTCCTGAAATTGTAGGTGCTCAGAACCATGCTGTACTTAACAGACTCCCTGAGTCACTGTTGGGTGCAGTTCCTACGTAGTTCTTTCCTGAGTGGATTTCACAGTCAGGGATATGCAAATGTGGAGCCCATTCAGTAGGGTCTCACAGGCTCGGTGGTAAGCTTCTGTGGGGGGCACTCAGGCCGCACGCCTCGCCAGTGGTCAGTGACTGATGGAACACTTTTCGTTCACGTGGTTCTTCATTACCTGACAGGACAGTGTGATGTTTGAGAATCCCTTACCTTCCCAGACATGGTATTGCTGAGGTGCGCCATTTTTCTTCCATAAATTGGCATACCCACCACCAGCTTGAAGCAGGAGGTGGCAGCTTGTCTACACCAGAGCCAGAGAGAGTGTGGGCACAGCGTGGTTTCTCATCATCATCTCAGATGTAGTCCTCTTTGACTTTGCCCACCACAAACTAGAACTGTCTTCATGTAGAATTCTACTGGGTAACTGAACACACCACTGATTCTGCCCCTAAGGACTATGCAGCTTGATTTGCAGAATTTTGACAGAAGTAGAAATCTTGCAAATTACATAACTACCCTATTCTCTCCCGTATATGGAGTTACCTCATTCTGTCAGCTATTTTAAGCAACTTTCAGAATTGGTAATGGAAAACTTTTTCTTGACTACATTACTGTATATGGATTTTAAATTAAAAGTAAAGTGCATTGCTCCTTCTGAACATAACAGTGGTTAAGAACAGATTCCTTTCTGCAGAACTGCATGTCACCTGGTACAGTACAGGTCATTTCCAGGTACATACTTGGGTTCAGAGGTGTTGTAAGAGCTTTCGCACCTCTAAGATAGGTTCTTACAGCTGATTGTCCTGGAATTTATATTTGTTCCGTTACTTGTAAAATTCTGTCCCTTAAAGCTCACAGCTGGACCGGGAGACATTCCTACATGCTGATAGGACAGACTGGAGGCATTACCACTCTGCTCTGTCTGCTGGGATGGGAAGGCCCAAGGAATTCTGGGCTTTTTGTTAACTGCAGAATGTGCCTGTCTTACTGTACAGTGGATTTTTTTGGACTTGGTTTTAAAATCGGGTTGGGTCCCCATGTCTAGGTTGTTATTAAGTGTATTTCAAAAATTTGACCTCCTTGATAAATATGAAGACAGGTCCCTCTTTGCCGTATCATATCTGTAAGGTATATTTGGAAACATGGCCTTTGGCCCGAATTCTGTGCTTTTACTCACTTTGTTACTCTGGCAAGTCCTAACCTCCTCTGAGTCTCAGGTTTTCTCATCTTTAAGTAGGATAGTAATTGTTTTGTGGAATTGTTGTGAAGATGCCTAACTTAGCATTCAGTGCGTAGTAGGAGCTTGATGAAATGTCAGTTATTGTTTTCCATCGAAATGCCAGCTCTTACCCAAGGACCATGGCTGGCTGGATCCGAGGAAGAGAGCAGGGGCGGAGCTTTCTGTCCTCTTGCAGGACTAAGGAGGTTTGCTGAGTAATTTCATGGGGCATCTTGCTGGAGTCAGGTGGGTGGAGTGCCTGTGCCCTGGCCAAGCACAAAGGCGGCTGGGATGGAGGTAAACAAACCATTAATTCGAGCTTTTTGCACCTTTTCCTGTCCTCTTTGTGAGACTTAGACCCGGTTGGCTCTCAGCACAGATGTGAAAGGTTCAGATGGGGAAAGTCCCATCTCTTTTTTTGGTTTCCTTCAATGTCCTTAAGGGATCTGAAGTGGATGGTGAGGACCAGGGAGCCAAGTGGGAGTCCCGCATTGTGAGACCTGTGGTCCCAGTGGGGAGATGCTCTAGCAGTCAAAAAATAACCGTAGATACAGGTGATGCAACCTGACCTGAACTTCTGTCTTTGTGTTAAATTTAAACTTTCAAGGTACATCACAGAGGATCAGTAGTGTTGCGAGAAGCATAACCTCTGAGTGTAGGTCTCTGCTGTCTACACTGTCTACAGGAATGCTTATTTTCTCCAAATGTATTTTTGCCAGTGTCCAGTAAAGTCGATTAAACCATGAAAGGTTTGTGTTGGGAGTTCCCTAACTTGAAGGAGGATTTAAACTCTGCCTCACAGTTAGGTTGGGGTCATTCAGAGGCTGCACCAAGACATACTGGCTGTGTGAGAAGCTGGGCAGTGGTGGGTTGGTGCCTCTCTGGCCTTCCAGGTTGTCATCAAGGAAGTCAAGGTGAGCACATTGAAACCAAGGTGACACCAAGGTTTCCAGTGGGAGGGGTCCTGGGACAGATCCCAGGTAGACTAGTTCCAGGGTCCCTCTTGGCTTGTGATAGAGTTTCTGGGTTCTCTAGGCCTCATTCAGGCCCTTCCACCTCCTGCTTCCTCTCTCTTCTCCTCCTCCTCCCTTCCTCCTGCCCACCCCATGTCTGTGCAGCGTCAGGGGATTCAGATCTGAGCCCCATCTCACTGCTTTTCCCTCATTCTTCCACTTTAAGGTTAAGAGTGGCACTGAGAAAAATTGGAACTCAGCAAGGGCATCAGGGATGCCATGTGCTGTGTTTGAGTTAGGAAAACCCAGCAATGCAAAGAGGAAGGCCAGCAGGCAGGACACCACTTAGAGGCTGGGAAGAGAACCTCGTTACCTCTGCTGTTTCTGCCTGTGGCCTGGGAACTTGGGAATTTTCTCTGCCTGTGTGTTGGACGCTGTCCTTCTATTGTTAGACTATATTATTTTGTTATTAAGTAGACATTCAGAGTTGTATTAGAGAAACACCTTTATGTTTCGCTTTAAACTGAAACACAGCAACTTCATCAGTCAGTGCCTAGCACAGCGTTAAACTGCTAAAAAGCTAGCAAATTTTCCACCTAAAAATTTTGTCGGGGAGGTAAAGGTGGGGGGCATGGGGGAGAGTATAAAAATAAATCTTTCAGAGATCCTGGGTTGCTTGGTGGCGTGTGTATTTTTCCATGGTGCAGGAGGTTAGAAATAGCATTGCTTTTTATGGGATTCTCAGCAGCAGCTCAAAAATGTGGCTTCGTGGGCTCAATCTGTGTGTGTGGGTGAGACGGCTCCTGCAGCCCGTGGGGTGGGGGCAGCGCCTATCTGTCTTCCTGCCCGTCCGCCCCGGCGGGTGTCACCCGGGTGAATGGCGCTCACGTGTGAATGTGCTCGCCAAGGTCAGGCTCTTGTGAGGATGTGCCTGTGGCAGCGGATGCCAGCTGTAGCAGACGGAGCCTCAGTGATCCCCACAAAGTCACACTGGTGCACGTGCGAGGGCAGGTGCCAGGCACAGGGGTCGTGATCTGGGAGGGCGTCCTCCAAGGCTTCTGAGTGTCTGACTGGCTGGGCCTCCTGAATCTCTGTGAGATGGCCTCCCCTTCGAGCCTTAATACCAGCGGGTTTGGTGGGCCACCCCTTCAAAAGGAGTCCTGAAGGATTCTTGACATTTGTTAGAGTTACATAATTCTTACAGATGGAGGTCGGTTGCCCAGTGTTTCTCAGATTCAATGCAGGAAGGAAATGGAAGGAGGCAACCACTGGGCAGAGGCTTTTAACCCCCATGGGACCCAGGACATATGTGAATTCCTGGAAATTGTGCCTGTTCCTGCAGAGAAGGCCAGGGCTTTGATGGGATTCTCGGTAAGATTTTGACCTCCAGAAAGGTTAAGAGCTTTTGCAATAGAGCATAAGGTAAAGTTCATTTAACTCGGGAAAATCATTTTGGAAGCATAGTGAGTGTCGGGAGAGGGAGGTGTTGGCAGGATTGAAGAGGACGGGCAGAGGAGGAGAGGGGTCCGCTTAGTAAATTGTGTGACAACACAATTGGGGGTTTTCTTTGTGGGCTTTCTTCTTGAACTTCCTGTAATATTGTGTTGGGGATGGTTCCTGCCGAAGGCCGCTTGCCAGTGCTTGGTTACCTTCGCAAGCTTGGTGCTTGGAAGGGGGGCCGGCTGCTCGCAGGTCATCTGGGGTCTGTGTGGATTCAGCCCAGCATTTAATCAGCAGTTTCCCCCTCTTTCCCTGGATCTGCCGTGCCTTGTTCTCTAGTTTTTCTGGCGACTTGCTTGGGGGTGATTATGATAGGCCAGCAGCTGTCCAGAGGACAGTGGAGGAAACCTCAGGCAACGAGTGCTTCACCTCCTCATCCACAGCTCGCCGTGGCTTTGGTGCTACTCAGTGGTGCCCACTTCAGTGCCTTCTGTCTGAGTGGCCAGTCGCCTTTGGGGGACAGGATCGCTGGATAAGTGTGCAGATCACTTGCAAACACAAAGCGTTACAGCTGCCCGAAGACCGTGTGGGCGAGAGTGCCTCAGCCAGGTCAGGGGTGGTGCCCCTGCTGCCTGGGCCTCACGGTCCACCAGGGGCAGAAATGTTTCTCTTGAGTCCTCGGGTGGAGCCGGAGGAGCCGGGAAGGTTACCCAGGCACCTCTCTTTCGGAGCAGGATGTCAGGGGTGCCCTGGAGCCAGAGCAAATTAGAGCAGGGAGGACTCGTCCCAAACACGACCTGTGTCTACTTTTGCTTTTTAAAAGTTCCAAAGTTGCTACCTGATATGCAGGTTCTGTTCTGTTGTAATATTTCACCTATGCAGTTATATTCCAAGAATAATGATGCTTTTGGCTTTCTTTATTTCTCTGCTTGGATTGATCCATGTTTGCCCAGTGCAATGACTGGGCAGGGAGTTCTGCTTCCTGTGGTGCTGGTCTGGCAGCTGCCACATGTCCTGTCACCTCAGTCCCTATCTCTCGGTACCCCTGTTGACTTCATAAAAATAAGAGAATGTGCTGAGATTCTTCAGTCATTTGAGAAAATTTGTTTTACAGGTTCAGGTGGGTTTGTGAAGTATTTTTTAGTACTTTGCAAGATATAAGGATGCTTTTGAGTCATCATTAAAAGAACTTTTTACCACTTAGTATTGTGGTATTTAAATCAGTTGTCTATTATTTGATCTTTAATTGGTTCTCAAACATCCTGCTGCTCCCCTTTTTCAAAAAGTGTGGTGGAAAATATATAACAGAGAATTTGGAACCCTGTTGGTGGTTATGAAAGGTAGTGTTGCTGTGGAAAACAGTATGTTTTAACCATTTTAAAGTGTACAGTTTAGTGGCATTAAGTACATTCACATTGTTGTGCAATCATCACCTCCATCCATCCCCAGAACTATTTTCATCTTGAAAAACTTGAACTCTATTCCCATTAAACACTAATGCCCATTCCCCCCACTCCCAGCCCCTGGCAACCACTTCTACTTTCTGTCTCCAGGAACTTGACTGCTCAAGACCTGATACAAGTGGGATCATAGAGTATTTGTCCTTTTGTGACTGGCTCACTTTACTTAGCATAGTGTCCTCAAGGCTCATCCATGTTATTGCAAGTGTCAGAATTTCCTTCCTTTTTAAGACTGAATAATATTCCATGGTCTATATAGACCACATTTCGTTTATCCATTTGTCCGTCAGTGGACACTTGGGTAGCTTCCACCTTTTGGCTGTTGTGCTAAACATGGGTGTCCAAATATCTCTTCAAGTCCTTGCTTTCAGTTCTTTGGGTATCCTCATTTTAAAAAAATACTCCCCAAACTTATTTTTAAAAGCAAACTCTCGATTAGACACCATTAGGAATCCAAAAGAAAGATATGCTGAAGTATGGAGGTGATCTTAAAATTACAAGATTTGAAAATGTGAACTAATTAAAGGGAAGTGAAAGAATAGAATTGAGAACTATCCTTTCCTATAGAGGTAATAAATATTATTCGGGCCAGCAGGCCTCTTGTACATGTTCTGAGTGAAGCATTATTCCCTACACAAGACTCCAGGTAGGGCCAACTTCCAGGAACAACGCACTCGGCCTGCATGTTGCTCTTGTGTTGTCAGGGGTGCTGATGGGGAGACAGACAGGAAATGTGAAAAAAAAGGAAAAACGGGAGAATTTCTGGTCAGACTCTTGTTTTTCCTGAGAATTGGAAAAATTTTAAATTGTGACCTTTTATGGATAACAGTACATTATTTGTGATAAGAATTCCACAAGACTTTTACTGGAATGACTTCTAGAATCCTGTGCAGTGGGAAGGTTTTCTACAGTGTTAGCGCCGTCTGTGTGCATGGTGGGAGCCTCACCCTCCCTCCTGCGCCTCCATTGTCTTTAGAGCATGAATTGCCTGGTCAAATCAAGAAAGAAAGCTAACAGGTGAGAGGATAGGGAAGTTCGTCTCAATCTGGGCAAACCTTGGCTTTCAAAAGTGTGGGAAGACAGAGAAGCTGTTATTGGAAGAGGAGCAGTGGGACAATGAGCAGGGTCACCACCAGCTGTTGGTGATAAAGTTTATCTTTAACCCACATCAGAGCTCCAGCTGTGTGCTGGCCCTCTGGGGGGCTTGAGCACAAAGATGACTGGGAAACAGGCCCTGCCTCACAGAGGGACTCGTGATCTGATGGAGGAGACCCACAACATGTCCCTGGTCACAGTCCACAGTGACTTGCGCTCAACACGTGGTGCCGAAGGGGCCCAGGGCAGAGAGGGCCGTGTGCACCCTACTGGGAAGGTTTGTGGATACACTCACGGAGGTGGTGACGTGTGAAGTGGGTCTTAAAGCACCCATTGTAGTCTGCAGGTGGGCAGATTAAACATTTCTGGGTGTGTCTGTGAGAGTGTTTCCAGATGAGTCAGACTCAGTAGATGGCCTCCCCAGTGTGGGTGGACATCGTCCAGTCCGTTGAAGGCCTGCATAGAACAGAAGGCAGAGAAAAGGGGAATTTGGCCCTCTTGCTTCCTGCCTGCCTGCTTCAGGTGTGACATCCTGCCCTCGGACTGGGGTTTACACCGTCGGCTCGCCTGTTCTCAGGCCTTTGACACCACTGGCTTCCCTGGATCTGCAGCTTGCAGACGGCAGATCGAGGGACTTCTCAGGCACCATAATTGTGTGAGCCAGCTCCTCATGATAAATCTCTCTCTCTCCTCTCTCTGTGTGTGTGTGTGTGTGTGTGTGTGTGTGTGTGTGTGTGTGTGTGTGTGTGTGTGTGTGTGTGTGTGTGTGTGTGTGTGTGTGTGTGTGTCCGTCCTTTTGGTCCTGTTTCTCTGGAGAATTTTCAGCAGCTTCTTCATTAATCTGATTATGTTTATATTCTAAGTCTTCTCCTACTATCTCAACATCTACTTCTTCGCATATCTAACTTATTTTGGATAAAATAATCCTGAAGTCATTAGAATACTATCCAAACTTTGCTTGGCTAGAATTGATAACTAATAAAGATTCTATTTATTTGCTTTCTACAGTTTTATCATTTTCTTTATTTATTCTCCAGGCAAGTATTCTTAAAAAAAAAAGAAAAGGGTTTGTTTTAGGCATCTTTTTATGCCTTATTTCTGTATGACTGTGTGTGTATTTTCTTTTTTGATAAGAAGCAAAAATCACAGTATCTTGAAAGAGTTCTGTTGTCTACCATCAGATGTGTGACCTACTGCTTATTCGTGGGCAGCAGCAAAGCACTTAGTGAGATATAAAACTAAGTAAAAGTCAAATGCTGTGTATATTCTAAGAAGTTACAGTATACCACACAAATGAAAAAGTCTCTTATTCCTAAATTTAAACCGTAGCTGATTTATACCAAACCTTTGCCTCTAAGGTAGGCCTGTAAGAATATAAGAGGGTACAGTCACTGGCATAAGGACTGTCACTGCCAGCATCAGTGGGCAAATCGGAGGCCTCGCTCTGCACTGCGGCCCCCTGAGAAAGTCAGCCCACGCAGGGGCCACATCTGGACCTGTTGTGACACACAGGGATTTTAATTTCCTGAGGCTAACTAAATTCTGAAGTATTTTCTCAGTTTCCAGGCAGTAAGAACCTAAACAAAACTGAAAGGGACCGTGTATCAAGCCTGGATGGAGTTTGGGCCCCTCCAGGGAGTATGTGTGAGCAGGTGCGTGAACACCCTGCTCCTCCTCCTACCCCAGCCAGTCTGTGTTCACAGAAGTCCTCACACCTCGCAACTCAGGCTCAGCCTCTTGTGCTCCAGCAAACAGAATGATGAACAGTATAATCGGCAGCAGAGCACCTCTGCCACCAGGAAAGGCATCTGAAGGCAAAATCGGCTGTTAGTTTTTTCATTCTTTTTATATGTTCACTCATGCATTCACTCAGCAAATAATTACTGCGTACTTGATTGAAACCATACAGTATTAGTCCTGGCAAAGGCCTTTTACAAATGGAATGAAGTGGTTAGAGAGGCTGTGGCTCCGGCAGGTGCAGCGATTTGCTCGCGGCCACAGCGCCCTCGAATGGAGCTGCAGGGACCTGGCTCAGGTCTCTGGGGCCCTCGGGCATCTTTTGCCTCACCTCAGGCTCAGCCCTTCTTTCTCCCACAGAAGACCCTGTAGACTGGCCTGGTCTGAATCGCAGCTGCTCTGTTCCAAACCTTAGCCACTAAGATCTTAGGATTCTTGGGAACAGTGAGCATCACATTCAATGTAAATGTGGTTTATCTTTAAGAATTACTGAATTTTGACAAAGCAGTGTTTCTGAGGAATAGAAATGTGTCATCTCATGGCCAGTGTAATTTTCTCTTCCATTTCTCTTACAATTCTGTTTTTGAAAATCGTGCTTTTTATGCTTGAGGTGGACAGGGTGTCGCCAAGTAGAGGCCACAGCATAGGGCATTTCCTGTTTACCAGGGAAATATTGCCCCAAGATCTGTTGGTCTAGCTGATTATGGTACTTTTGAGCCAATCAGATGAAATTTTGGAAAATATCCAGTAAAATAAAACTTTCCCTTCTAGGGTACCAAAAAGAAATGCTCAGCGTTGGGTGTTTTAGTTTAGTCAGTCCTCATGCACTAGTTGTGTGCCATCAAGGGCTCAGCAGGTGATAAGGAAGTGCGGTGGGGTTCAGAAGTTTCCTGGCCTCAGGGAGCTATTTGGCTGCTGTTTGGCTGGATGGTAGAGTGGATAGAGAGAGTAATGCAGCATTTCTGAAGGCCTGATGTTTTCCTTGGCTCATTGTCTTAGGTGTTTCAAAAGCAGATGGCAAACAGTAACAACAGTGTTGGGTGCGAACATAGGTGATCCGTGAGTAGGCTGCTGACATTATTCCTGGGTGTGTTCTGTGTGTATTTGTGATTCTGTGACCCATACTCTATTCCTATTGTTTTCGCCAGCCACTTCAGGTGATCATATGGCTTGAGATGAGTATAGATGATGGAAACTTGAGTTATAAAACATTTTTAGCATCTAGAAATGTCCTTAGACATTTGACTTAGGATCAACAGTCTTGATCTAAGATTTTTTCTTTGCTACCCCTTTGCTTGTTCCCTGATCATTCCGGGGTACAAAGACCACTGGAGAGAGATCTGGGATCTTTCCAATTCAGGGGCCACTTGGGAATGGGATGACAGTGGAGGCAGTGTGGACTCTAGGAGGTCAATTCTGGGCATTGGTGGGGTGGCTCCTGAGGCAGATGCTTTGGTTCCTGGGCATTGGTGAGGTGGCTCCTGAGGCAGATGCCATATGTGCTTTGGTTCTGGGGCTTGGACACCCCATCAAAGGAATACTGTGAACCTTCATTGCTGACTTCTTTTAAGGTAGACACATAATGAAAATGTGAACCTGAAATCACTGGTTTAGGTCTTGGCAAAGTTACGTATTTTTTGACAAGTTGGCATGGGTTGGCATTTCTTGTAATTCAATTTTACATCCTTTCTATGGTCTCTGTAGAAGTAATCAGTTTTCCAGTTCTGGAAACCTGGTCTTTTTGTGGACAGAGTAATTTGGTGGAGAGAAGACATTATTTCTAGGTTGCTGCTGGGAAGCTGTTGCCATGTAGACTACAAACTGTAGCTGATCCTATGTGTTGGTGTATGTGTGTGTGCATTTTCTCTAAGTCGGCAGTAGTTTGTGGCATTTTACAGATATAGAAATTATTTAATTAAATTTAGATGCATGGGGACTTCCATGGTGGTCCGGGGGTAAGAATCCGTGCTCCCAATGCAGGGAACCTGGGTTCGATCCCTGGTCGGGGAACTAGATCTCACATGCATGCTGCAACTAAGAGTCCGCATGCTGCAACGAAGACCCAGTGCAGCCTAAATAAATAAATATCTTAAAAAATACTTTAAAAAATTTAGATGCATGACGAGAATACCTACTCATGCAGAAGTTATGCAAATACATGCAAATCCTGTACAAATGAGCTGGCTTGGCTGGACTGGAATATTGTTTCACACCAGTCCTTCATTGTATCACAGAAGAAGAAATATGGGAGTACAGTTATCTTATGGTTCACTTTTGGATTAAATCATAACTTTAGGATACTTTTTCTTTTAAAAAGTGACTGCCTAACTAAGTAAGAAGTCTTAGATGGATGTCACCTTCCTTCTTCATTTTTTTCACATTGCATGTGAATTTTCAGGTGTCAGTATTATCTCGTTAGTCATTGTCATCTCTCCTGATCACCTTTGAAGCTACTTTTAAAATTTCCTTTTAAGCATTTTTAAAAATTGCATTTTACCTTGCTTTCAGTCCCAGAAAATCACATGTAAATTGTTGGAAGCTTGCTTCCACGTGCACTGTTGGAAGCTTGTCCCATCCTTCTTAGGGATCTTGGAGGAGTCAGGCTCACAGGCTGGGGGCTGGAGGAGTCCTTTAGAACAAGTTCAGTGCTAGCTCTTTCTCAGTTTACACTAAATGATTTCTGAGGTTGGAATGACAGATTTGTCCTAGTGGCTCTACTTTTAACCTCTGGCTATTTAATTCTATGAAGTAAGCTGAGGAATATACATGTTAAACACTAGTTTCTGCCCATGCTGAAAGGGCTGATGATGGTCAAGGTGACTGTCACTTTGAGGCTCTAGGCTGGGAGCACATCAGAAGGATTGGACCAGAAATGGCTTAAATAGGAGATAATTATGACAAATGGTCTCTTAAAAAGTCTTAATAACTCAATCTAAATACATAGCAAGAGATTTTTCTCATCAGAAGGATGAGGTCTGTGGTATTATTATTAACTGGAAAGGAAGTTATGTCTTTTTCTTTAGAGGGAGAGAGACCACAGCTATCATATGTATTCAGAAACTTCATTTACAAGTAAGGAAGTGGAAGTCAGAGACCTTAAGTGACTTGCCTAAGGTCAGACCCTTAGTAAGTGGTGGAGTAAGCCTTGACGTGAGAGGCTTCATTGCAGCCTCTGCCCTTGTAGACCCCATCCTACACTGGAGGATATGGATGGAGGATGTTGTAAGGCCAGCTGAAAATGGTTTTTTTTTTTTTTTTTTTTTTTTTTTGGCTTCGCGGGCCTCTCACTGCTGTGGCCTCTCCCGTTGCGGAGCACGGGCTCTGGACGCGCAGGCTCAGCGGCCATGGCTCACGGGCCCAGCCGCTCTGCGGCATGTGGGATCCTCCCGGATCGGGGCACGAACCCGTGTCCCCTGCATTGGCAGGCAGACTCTCAGCCACTGCGCCACCAGGGAAGCCCTGAAAATGGTATTTTTAATGGTTGCTAGGAAAATTCTGGTTACACTCTTTTTTACATTGTAATTGACGTTAGAACAGCCTACCTACTTGTCTGCGTGCCAGCCCATTGTTTAGAGTAGTCAAAAATGTGTATCTTTTTAGTTTGGTCTTACATGGAATAGCTGTGAGATTGTCAGTACTCTCAAGGGATATAAAAGTGAATTCTGTCAGATTTGTTCATTAGTTATTAGAAAATGCTTAGGAGCAAAGAGCATTTTGGTAACTGGCTGGTCAGATTTGGGACATGCATAAAAATATAGTAATCAAGCACAGTGAAAATCAAGCATTTGATTTGTAGGTAAACCTTCCTTCCCTTAAAGAAATGAGCTGTGCAATCTTTGTTTGCAACTGAGGAGTTAAACACCAACGCTTTTCTAAGGGAAGTGGCTTCGACAGAAGCATCAGCAGTAGTGAAGCCCCTGTTGGCATCTGGACTTTGTAGAAGCTCGAGACATTTACTCTCTCGCTTGGAATTTTCCCTCATACAGGGGACCTTCCCTCAGCACCTGTGACCTTGCGTAATGTGCCCAACATCCTGGGGAGCTGTGATGAACCTGGTGACTGGGGAAACCTAGAAGTTGACCCTTCTGTAGACTCATCCCCCCGGAGGTGCCCGAGCCCTACCCAGGAAAAACCAGCGGCTCCTGCCTCTGGAGTCCAAGTGTGGGCACAGGGCAGCCTGTAGCTGGGATTTCACTCAACATGAAACATAGGTCCAGATGGCTTGTATGTGAACTTAGACCTGTAGAAGTAGAATGAATTTTAAAGGATCAGCTGACACCTTGAAGTGGTCAGCACTGTATACTTAGTACACTGTGGAGGGGTGGGGGTCTGCTGGCTTCTAAGTGGGTAGAGAATCTTTATACTGTTGTTTCGGGTGATACCTGTTTTTGAATATCTGGAACAAAGGGCATAGCCACTGTTGTTTAATATACATATTCTTATGAGGCTCTAAGACTTCCCCAGTAAAAGTGAACTCTAATGTATATTTTGGTGTGTGTGCTTTTAATGATTGTACAAAAAGAGTTTAATTTGTGTTTGTGTGGAAGATTGAGCACTGCACACACTGACAAAGGCAGACATTATAAAATTAAAGTTTCAGAACTTGAAGTAACTGTGAAGGTCACCGATTCCATCTTTTGCATTGTACAAAGAAGAAAACCTGAAGCCTGGAGAGGCTGAGTGAGAACTCCATCTGATCAACACATTTCCACGGCTGAACACCTCTTCTAATCAGAGATGGATGTGGCAAGGAACAAAGTGTGGTGGACTGGCAGCTGGCCACTAGTTTGAGCTCTGAGACCAGCCAGTAATTATCTGCATGGCTTTGAGCCGCTCACCCCTCAGAGTCTCAGAATCCTCAGCCGTGAGTGCCTGGAGGCCCGTTTGTCTTCTCCATTTTTGTGTCCTCAGCAGCCACTGTGTGCCTGGCTGGAATGGGTGCTCAGCAGATGTTTGCTCGGCAGTGAAGGTGGCTGGAGAGCGTGTGGCACTCAGAGGAGTACTGGTCTCAGGAGGTGGCAAAGAGAAAAGATTTCTAGTCCATCAAGTTTATAAAAGTTGCCTGTTAGATCTCCTTCCTGGAGATTCTTAACGTACCTTTAGCATATTAGAGGCTCGGAGAAGTTTGACGGAAAAGAAAGCTGTAGTGTTGTTTAACCCAGAATCTCCTAAATTTCTCTCTCTCTCTCTCTCTCTCTTTTTTTTTTTTTTTTTGCTGCACTGCGTGGCATGTGGGATCTTAGTTCCCCAACCAGGGATGGAACCTGCGCCCCCTGCATTGGAAGTGCAGAGTCTTAACCACTGAACCGCCAGGGAAGTCCCTCTCCTAAACATTTTTGACCCAAGAACACTCTTCCTATGGCTTTGTTAAACCTGGGGGAACTTTTGCTGGAAGAGATGAGCTTGAAGGAGACTTCCTGCTGGAACATTCTGAAATTTGAGAGCCGGGGTGGGAGGATGGGACATATTTAGAGGCATAAGGAGGTGGCAGTAGGTTTGGGGCAGGGGTGGGGCGCGGTGGGTTGGTCTCTAAACAGGGCTCAGACTCCAAATTCTGCAGTTAAACCTGTAGGCTCTGCATCCATAGCACAAATAGGAATCTGGGGTGAGGTGTTCATCCCTTGAGTTGCACTCACACAGGGAGAGGTGTGCATCTTGTCCTTAGGGAACCGAGGGCAGTGGCATGAAATGACCATGTTTCTGTTGTGCTCTTGCACTTTCTCCTGTTTTTCTCTTTAGCAGATTGTTTCTTGAAAGCAGGACTCTAATCTAAATTCTGTAAAACTCGCTAGGCACCATTGCTGCTCATCCACCTACCACTCGGAGTAAGTGCTGAAAGTGCTGAGACACTTTGTCGAGATATGGTTACCTTTGCCCCCCTCCTTTCTCCATATGGTCTGAGATGGGCTCCACTGAGAGAGCAAGCAGGAGGGTCCCTCTCTGTCAGCCACACTGTTGGTGGGTTTGGTGATGCCGGTAGACGTGCCTAATCACGGCTGGTCAGCTCTCCCCTGGCCCCCACTGCTGTCTCTGGGGACCCATGCCCCAGCCCCCAAGGTTTGTCTCC